>NC_142037.1:16274793-16591293 GCF_982192425.1 Myodes glareolus
TGGAAAGCCTGAAACCTTAGGGTCACTGAAATCACTGGAATACAGCAACACTGGTGCCTCAACCCTGCTAGTGCCTGTGATGTAGAGTATGACAAACTCGGGCTTTACCAGGGTACTCTCCATTCCCTATTATTACTGGCACACAACCTAAATGACTCCAGTGGGGACAAACTGGAGTGACAGTATTAAAATCTCACTAATTCCTCCGTGTCTCCTTCTCCATCCAGAGTGAATACAGTGGATCTCCAGCACAAAGGCTACAAAGCCTTTTCTGACTATGTCAAACTAACTATCATGAAACCTTGGTGTGGATCAGTCCTTTTAGGAACCCAGAGAAGCAAGATAGGCCTGCTGTATCCCAGAAAACCCCAGTTACTTAGCTAGCCCTGGAAGGCTCAAGGCCATCACATCCAGAAAGCTCCCCTATTTCCTTCCCTGAACTCACTATGTCTTCCTCAGGACCATTTATTTCTTCCTGTTTTCCAGTGAGACCTAGGGTCAGCTCCCTTCTTCCTCACTCTGGTCTCTCCATGCTCTCCATTCTCTCTCCCACGTAGACTCCTCTGTCTTGACAACATGTCTATAGACAAACTGTATAGGCACTGAATGAAACTCCTGAGGGCAGTTGGTGTTGCTACAACACTAGTGACATCACAGGGATTCCAAGAGCTCTATGGGATACAAGAGAATTTCCAGAGAAGGACTACTGATGTCACAAGTCATAGCCTGTGCCTCATTGTTAATAGGTTCTCCCTGAACTGAACAGAAATTCAGTTCTTCTGTTCTTTTCCAGTAGTCCCTCCTTTGACACAGGGTAAGCCATTCAGAACCTCCTGTCTCCATAGCCAGAAATTTCTCTCTGCTTCATTAGAATGTTTCACTACTTCATACATGGAGCATTGAATGCTCACTTTATAAGCCCTGCCCAAGAATGGTGCTTCCCCTCCTGAACATCAATATCTGATATCTGATACCCAATAATATCAGAAATAAAGCGTGCCAAGTAATTAGGCCAGGATGATATAAAAGAAGCTGTTGCAGAATGTTCCTTAGCAGTATATATTGAATTAAGCAGGAGGAGTCAGGTAGCCTACTTGTTACAAGAGGCTGCGTGTCCCCAGAACAAAATTCCTAGAAGTTTCAGATGGATTCAGTACAGTAGGATGGGCAGGGCCTGGAGGATATTTTCTGAATTGTGTACACTGTCTTAAGAAGGTGAACACAGGTTCTTTATTAACTGTAGGAGGTTTATAGGTTGTATTTCTTGTGCACTAAGTTCCTGGGTGGTATAGGCCTGTCTACCTTACTTGTAGAAGAAGACTGTGTGGACTAGACTCCTGAAGCTGCATTTTCAAAAGCTGTAGTTGGGCCTTTTTCATAAGACCATAGTCAGTGCCTAAAGACTAGTTCCCAGGTTGTATAGGTGGGTCTCAGAAGGAGAAGAGGCATCCTCTCTACTATCCTAATGGTAATATTTATAATTATAAACCTTGATTTAAAAACTACTTTAAAATGTTTACTCTTAAAAATTACATCCATTGTGTGTGTGTGTGTGTGTGTGTGTGTGTGCATGCACACATGTGTATGTGTGGGGGTATACTTTTGTTCCTCTGGCTGTGAGAAATAAACCGCAGTGCATGACAAACACACTTAGGAGTTTATTAGGAAAAAGCAGAGCTAAGGGGGAGAAAATTGGTAGACCAGCAATCCCCTAGACTCTTCACTCCTGTTCTGAGCCGGACATTGACCAGGGTCATCTCCTGAAAAAGTAGGCAGTCCTAGCTGGTTGGCATCTTCCAACTGGAAGGGCAGTGACAGTTCACCACCTGATCTGCTCTGGGAACTCTGTGCGGAATCTCCCCTGGGGAAAGTAGCCAGAGAACTGGGTTGCTGGTGTGCATATCTCACTATAGTACACAGCAATATGCTCCCTTAATGTATTAATAAAATCAGAGAGTGACAGAGTCCCATACCTTGGTAGCTCTCTATGGAGTATTGAGAGAAGCATGTAAGATCCCTGTGTCTGTGATGTCCTGCTGTGGGCCTGGTCTGTGGGTGGGGCAAGATTATTTGCATAGCAAAGGGAAGACAAGTGCTCCTTCATCCCCTACTGGAGGCTCCATCCAGTATCCTTCTGCCTCTGCCTCCAAATTGATGAGATCAAAGCATATACCATCATGTCCCTTGAAAGTATCTCTTTTTAATTTCTAAGCTATCTCTCCAAGCTCTGAAGGGACACTAGCCCTCCCAAGCATGTGGCTCTGGCAAGCCTTTCTCTTCAATGCCATTCCATCTGCCTTGCTGAAAATCTTTAGATTACATTCCTAAAGCTAGACACCGAGGTCTATTCCTGTATTTGGTCACTTCCTACTACTCCTGAGGCTGACCAACAAAGTCAAGCAATCAAAAGTCCTCTCTGGCTCACCTAACTGACATGTTGATTAAAATCAAACACCTCATCCTAACAGGGGGTTCCCCACTTTACCTTTATAAACCACCATTTGCCTATGTGCCACATCTGCTTCCTCCCTTTTCAGAGGCAGTTCATTGTCCCTGTGGGACAAACACCACTTTTCCTTCACTCTCATCCCCTCTCTCCTTTACCACAGCATCCTAGACCCATCTAACAGAGATGGCCACTCTCCCTCTTCTTAAAAATCACAGCTGCAAGGTCATTTGATGTGTTTTCTGCCTGAGTAAAAAATCATCCATTTTAGCTTTTATTTTCCTGTTTAATAAAGGATCTCTGTGAAAGCAGGTATTTGGGTGTGAATTATGCCTAAGATGGGGTTTAGTAGGAACCCCTGCTGTGAAGGAGCTCCCCTTTTAACCCCTAAAATAAACTATTTTATAAAAGAATATAAATACCAGAGATATCAAAGATGGCAGCAGCCTCCAGCATTTGTTTTACTTCAAAAATGCTCCAAGGATCCAGAGAGACACATGGAGGCTGGAAGGGATGCAGAGGAGGAGTCTGCAGAGCCTTCAGGATATCTGGAACACCTGACAAAAGTCAGGTCTCATGGGAAGATGGCTTTAAAAACTGGACTCATGAAATTTGAAAGAGATATGACAGATGATAATCATAAATATGAGAGAAGAAGGCAAACTAGAAACATGGTGGTGAAGGTTATGGCAGAGTGTGGACACCACACATAAAGATCATGTCATTATTGAATAACGCCCATCCTTGGCCCACAGTCCTGCCTACTGCACAGAACTACTGCTGCTGTTCACCCTGCTGGGAGAAGTAGATCTTTAGTCACATGGATGCCTGTAGGCTACAAGCAATGCAGTTGTACACAGTGAGTCCCAGGGTAGTTGGTACTGAAGACAAGTAGATATGGCGACCTGGAGCTCCTGAGGATTCTGCCTAGGTATGTCCTGTATAGCTGCAAGAACACCCTGACTCTGGACAACATGAGAAGACGAGTCTTGGTGATGGTTCAGTATTTATGGTGTTTCAGAAACTAGAAACCTTGAACCAGAACAATGTCTTGTTGCAATGAGTATTTGCATGTAAAGCTGCTTGGGCATACACACACACACACACACACACACACACACACACACACACGCACACACACACACACATACACACATGTATGCATGTGTATGTATGATATTATACTTTGCAGATTGCAGTACTATTTCACCTAACAAATATGCAACGGAGAAATGGAAAAGTTGTAGGAAAAGACCAGTGAGTGAGTGATGGAGAGAGGTGGAAGATTTGTCATCCATAAAACCTGTGGGAGAAGGATGCATGTCCTTGACAATTAGGGCTGGCAGAGTGTTGAACAGTGACATGGAACTTGAGCAGGCCCCGACTCCAAAAAGTGATGCCCAACTGCTCCATCACCTTGACTATTAGCAATGGCAGAATGACTGAGATGGAGGATGGTTCATTTTCTGAGTTGGGCCTCTTCGAAATTCCTCAATGATCTGTGCTGCCCCCAGAGGCTATGCTAGTGTTTGTGGTGCATGCTGCTGCCACAGACCATGTTGATGCCCATGGTCCATGTGGATGTCTGTGGTCTGTGCTACCAAAGGAGGTCATACTGGCATCTGTGGTCCATGTTGCTGCTGGAGGTCACATTAACACTTGTGTTTCTGGAGCCATGGTGATTTGTGTGGTCCATGCCACCAATGGAGGCCATGTTGGTATCTGTGGTGTGTGCTGCCACCTAAGACCATGTTAATGTTTTACTGCTAAAGAACAAATGGCTGTCTGAAGCCTGGCTTGCCACATGAGACCATGCTGATGTCCGTGGTCCATGCTGTTGCAGCAGGCCATATGGATCTCCATGGCTTATGCTCCAGTCAAAGACCATGTTGGTGTACATGACCTGTGCTGCCACCAAGTGCTATGATGGTGTCACTGACCATTCTACAACCAGTTGATGTCTGTGGTCTATTCTCCCACTAAAGATTATGTAATTGTCCAATGCTGGTATTGCTGCTGACTGTGAAGGAAAAGGAAGTGTCTTTTGCAGTAGTATTGATGACTACAGCCTCACAGATGAGAATGAGAGACATAGAGTGCTTTTGTGACAACATTATCTCCTCCCTTCCTACACACTCTCTCCTGCAAAAGAAACAGTCTGGACAGGATGCCATTGAAGGGAACTCTTAAAAGTTGTGATACGGATGTTGAAGTTTAGCTCTTCATAGTTGATGGCTTTGGCTGGGTATGGAGTGTAGGGAGTGTAGGGAGTTTTCTTTTAGGAGCTGGCCACTGGGAGTTTGACCATGCTTCAGTGAGCATATGGACAATACAGATTGAACGTGGTGTATTTTTTCTTCTTCTTCTGTTTGGGGAAAGGTCACATGGTTGGGATATTGCACCTGGGAAGTGAGTTAAATCACATGGACCTGAGTAGGATTGGGGTGCATCATGTGAAATTCCAAAATAAACAATAGAAATGTTGGGGGAAAGTATTACTAAAAGTATTACTAAAATTAACACCATGTATATCAGTTTTGATTTCCATTTTGGAATTATCAATCAAAACAGATACGCTTCAATTTTATAACATGTTTTACACTCTCTTATTTCTGTGGTAATCACCTTTCCTCTGAGCTGAAAGGCAGCACTTGAAGTGTATGTTTAAGTTTCTCTAGAATAAATGTTTGTCATCCTCTTTTCCCCACCCCATTTGTGTAGAGCTCCCTTATTCATCAGGGTGTGGTAGTGAGATTTGTTTACTTTTTTGACTTTTGGGGGGAGTCCTGCCACCTAGGTCCCAAATAAATCACATGGAAGCTTATTCTAACTTGGAAATGGCCAGCCTTAATTTGGCTTGTTTCTCACCAGCTTTTCTTAACTTATATTTAGCTGTCTACATTTGGCCTCTGGGCTTTTCCTTTTCTTTTTTTTTTGTAATTTTATTAAATTATAAAAAGTTTCCATTTACGCCCCTCCTCCCAACGCCCTCCCATTCCCCCCCTCCCTCTCCTCCTCCCTCTTTGTCCCCAAGGGAAGTCAGGGTCTCCTGCCCTGTGGGAAGTCCAAGTTCCTCCCCCCCTCACTCCAGGTCCAGGAAGGTGAGCATCCAAACAGACTGGATCCCAAAAATCCAGTATATGCAGAGGAAACCAGTCCCAGTGTCATTGTCAATGGCTTCTCGGAAAGACTGCAGGCCAGCCACATTCAGAAAATCCGGCCACATTCAGAGAATCTGGTTGGATCACATGCTCGTTCAGTCACGGTCCATCTGGCCTTGGTAAACTCTCATTAGATCCCACCCCTTGTATCAGTGGGTGATAGTATCCCTCGCAGTCCTTCGTCATTTTCTTCCTCCTTTTGCTCCTCGTTTGGATCTTGGGGGGCTCAGTTCGGTGCTCCAACGCGGGCCTCCATCTGTATCGTCATCCAACGCCAGATGAGGGATCTATGGTGATAAGCAAAATATTCATCAGTATGGTCACGGGCCAAGGCCGGTTCAGGCACCCCCTCCTCTGTCCAGAGAACAATCTGGGGATCTCTCCTTGGACCTGGGATCCCATATATAATCAAGTTTCCTGTAAACTCTAATATGACTCCCTTAGTTGAAATATATTCTTCCCTGATCCCACATTCATCCTTCCTCCCTTCCCCCCATCCCGGTCAACAGAGCTTTCTCCATTCCTCCCCTACTCCCTTCTCACTAACCCTCTCCCCTTCCATCAACCCTCCCACCCCCCCCCATGCACCCAAGGTTACCTGGGACTCTTGACTATTTCCTACCTCCTGGCGGATAGGTAAATAATCTTCATCAGGTTCGTCTTCTTATTTAGCTTCTCTAGGATCACGAATAATAGGCTCAAAGACCTTTAATTATAGTTAGAATCCACTTATGAGTGAATACATACCGTGTTCCTCTTTTTGGGTCTGGCTTACCTCACTCAGTAAAGCGTTTTCTATGTCCATCCATTTGCATGCAAAATTCAAGATGTCATTATTTTTTACCGCTGAGTAAAACTCTAATGTGTATATGTTCCACACCTTTTTTAACCATTCTTCTATTGAGGGGCACCTAGGCTGTTTCCAGGTTCTGGCTATTACAAATAGTGCTGCTATGAACATAGTTGAACAAACGCTTTTGTAGTATGTTTGGGCATCTCTAGGGTATATTCCCAAGAGAGGAATTGCTGGGTCCTGAGGGAGGTTGACTCCCAGTTTCCTGAGAAACCTCCACACTGATTTCCAAAGTGGCTGCACAAGTTTGCATTCCCACCAACAATGGATGAGTGTTCCCCTCATTCCACATCCCCTCCAGCATAGGTTATCATTGGTGTTTTTAACTTTAGCTATTCTGACAGGTGTAAGATGGTATCTCAAAGTGGTTTTGATTTGCATTTCCCTGATCGCTAAGGAGGTTGAGCATGACCTTAAGTGTCTTCTGGCCATTCGAAGTTCATCTGTTGTGAATTCTCTGTTCAGATCAGTACCCCATTTTTTAATTGGGTTAATTAGAGTTTTAGTGTCTAGTTTCTTGAGTTCTTTGTATATTCTGGAGATCAGACCTTTGTCTGATGAGGGGTTGGTGAAGATCTTCTCCCAGTCAGAAGGCAGCCTTTTTGTCTTACTGACAGTGTCCTTTGCTTTACAGAAGCTTCTCAGTTTCAGCAGGTCCCATTTATTCATTGTTTCTCTTATTGTCTGTGCTGCTGGGGTCCTACTTAGGAAGTGGCCTCCTGTGCCTATATCTTGTAGACTACTTCCCACTTTCACTTCTATCAGGTTCAAAGTGGACAGATTGATGTTGATGTCTTTAATCCATTTGGACTTGAGTTTTGTGCATGGTGATAGATATGGATCTATTTTCATTCTTCTACAGGTTGACATCCAGTTATGCCAGCACCATTTGTTAAAGACGCTTTCCTTCTTCCATTGTATACCTTTAGCTCCCTTGTCAAAAATTAGGTGTTCATAGGTTTGAGGGTTAGTATCTGGGTCTTCTATTCGATTCCATAGGTCGACTTCTCTGTTCTTATGCCAATACCAAGCTGTTTTCAATACTGTAGCTCTGTAATAGAGTTTGAAGTCAGGGATAGTAATGCCTCCAGAAGTTCCTTTATTGTATAAGATTGTTTTGGCTATCCTGGGTTTTTTGTTTTTCCATATAAACTTGATTATTGTTCTCTCAAGGTCTGTGAAGAAGTTTGATGGGATTTTGATGGGGATTGCATTGAATCTGTAGATTGCTTTTGGTAGAATTGCCATTTTTACTATGTTGATTCTCCCTATCCAAGAGCAGGGGAGGTCTTTCCATTTTCTGGTATCCTCCTCAATTTCTCTTTTCAAAGGCTTAAAGTTCTTGTCAAATAGGTCTTTCACATCCTTGGTTAGAGTAACCCCAAGATATTTTATGGTGTTTGTGGCTATCGTGAAAGGTGATGTTTCTCTGATTTCCCTCTTCGTTTCTTTATCCTTTGTGTATAGGAGTGCCACTGATTTTTTGGAGTTGATCTTGTATCCTGCCACGTTACTAAAGGTGTTTATCAGCTGTAGGAGTTCTTTGGTAGAGTTTTTGGGGTCGCTTATGTACACTATCATATCGTCTGCAAATAACGAAAGTTTAACTTCATCCTTTCCAATTCGAATCCCCTTGATCCCCTTATGTTGTCTTATTGCTATTGCTAGAACTTCAAGCACTATATTGAAGAGGTATGGAGAGAGTGGACAGCCTTGTCGTGTTCCTGATTTTAGTGGAAAGGCTTTGAGTTTCTCTCCATTCAATTTGATGTTAGCTGTCGGCTTGCTGTATATTGCTTTTATTATATTTAGGTATGATCCTTGTATCCCCAGTCTCTCCAACACCTTTATCATAAATGGGTGTTGAATTTTGTCAAATGCTTTTTCAGCATCTAGTGAGATGATCATATGGTTTTTTTCTTTCCGTTTATTTATATGATGGATTACATTGATAGATTTGCGTATGTTGAACCATCCCTGCATCTCTGGGATGAATCCTACTTGATCATAATGGATGATTTTTCTAATGTGATCTTGGATTCGGTTTGCCAGTATTTTATTGAGAATTTTCGCATCGATGTTCATGAGTGAGATTGGCCTGTAATTCTCTTTCTTGGTTGTGTCTTTGTGTGGTTTTGGTATTAGGGTGACTGTAGCTTCATAAAAGGAGTTTGGCAGTGACTTTTCTTTTTCTGTATTGTGGAATACATTAAGGAGTATAGGTATTAGCTCTTCCTGGAAGTTCTGGTAGAATTCTGCATTGAAACCATCTGGTCCTGGGCTTTTTTTGGTAGGGAGATTTTTGATAACAGCTTCTAGTTCTTCACGACTAACAGGTCTATTTAGATTGTTCACCTGGTCTTGGTTCAACTTTGGTATATGGTACTTATCTAAAAAAATGTCCATTTCTTTTACATTTTCCAACTTTGTGGCATATAAACTTACGTAGTAAGATCTAATGATTCTCTGTATTTCCTCTGTGTCTGTGGTTATGTCCCCCTTTTCATTTCTGATCCTATTAATTTGCAAGTTCTCTCTCTGCCGTTTGATTAGTTTGGATAGGGGTTTGTCAATCTTGTTAATTTTCTCCAAGAACCAGCTTTTTGCTTCATTGATTCTTTGAATTGTTTTCTGTGTTTCTATTTTGTTGATTTCAGCCCTCAGTTTGATTATTTCCAGTCTTCTACTCCTCCTGGGTAAATCAGCTTCTTTTTTTTCTAGAGCTTTCAAGTGTGTTGTTAAGTCTCCAATGTGTGCTTTCTCTGTTTTCTTTAGGTGGGCACTTAGTGCTATGAACTTTCCTCTTAGCACTGCTTTCATTGTGTCCCATAGGTTTGAATACGTTGTGTCTTTGTTTTCATTATATTCAAGGAAGACTTTAATTTCTTTCTTTATTTCTTCCTTGACCCAGGGGTGATTTAGTAGTTGACTGTTCAACTTCCATGAGTTTGTTGGCTTCATGGGGGTACCATTGTTGTTGAATTCTAATTTTAATCCATGGTGATCTGACAAGACACAGGTGGTCACTAATATTTTTTTGTATCTGTGGAAGTTTGCTTTGTTACCAAGTATGTGGTCAATTTTCGAGAAGGTTCCATGAGCTGCAGAGAAGAAGGTATACTCTTTCCTATTTGGGTGGAGTGTTCTATAGATGTCTGTTAAGTCCATTTGATTCAGTACCTCCAGTAAATCTCTTATTTCTCTGTTAGGTTTCTGTCTGATTGACCTGTCCATTGGTGAGAGAGGAGTGTTGAAGTCTCCTACTATTAGTGTGTGTGGTTTGATGACTGCCTTGAGTTCTAGAAGAGTTTCTTTTACATATGTGGGTGCCTTTATATTAGGGGCATAGATATTCAAGATTGAGACTTCTTCCTGATGAATTGTTCCTGTTATGAGTATGAAATGTCCATCTCCATCTCTTCTGATTGATTTTAGTTTGAAGTCGATTTTGTTAGATATTAGAATGGCCACACCCGCTTGTTTCTTAGGTCCATTTGCTTGGAAAACCTTTTCCCAACCCTTTACTCTGAGTAGGTGTCTGTCTTTGTGGTTGAGGTGTGTTTCTTGTAGACAGCAGAATGTTGGATCCTGTTTTCGTATCCAATCTCTAAGTCTGTGCCTCTTTATAGGTGAGTTGAGACCATTGATATTAAGTGATATTAATGACCAGTGATCGATGACTCCGGTCATTTTTTTTGGGTAGTAGCATGTATGTGTTTTCCTTCTTTGAGTTGTGCTTGTGGAGGGTCGCTAAATGTCTGAGTTAATGTAGGCAGTGTTGGGAATGTTGGATTCCTTGGGTTGTGATTTTCCTTCTAGTATTCTCTGTAAGGCTGGATTAGTAGCTACGTATTGTTTAAATTTGTTTTTATCCTGGAATATTTTGTTTTCTCCGTTGATAGTGAACAATAGCTTGGCTGGGTAAAGTAGTCTGGGTTTGCATCCATTGTCTCTTAGTTTCTGCAGTACCTCTATCCAGGACCTTCTGGCTTTCATGGTTTCCATAGAGAAGTCTGGTGTAAGTCTGATAGGTTTACCTTTATAAGTTACTTGACCTTTTTCCTTTGCAGCTTTCAATATCCTTTCTTTAGTCTGAATGCTTTGTGTTTTGATTACTATATGACGAGGGGATGTTTTTTTCTGATCCAGTCTATTCGGTGTTCTGTATGCTTCTTGAACCTTCATAGGAATATCGTTCTTTAGGATGGGAAAGTTTTCTTCTATAATTTTGTTGAGTATATTTTCTGGACCTTTGAAATGCAATTCTTCTCCTTCTTCTACTCCTATTATTCTTAGATTTGGTTTTTTTATTGTGTCCCACAGTTCCTGAATGTTTTGTGATGAGAATTTGTTGGATTTGCTGTTTTCTTTGGACAGAGTGTTTAATTTCTCTATGGTGTCCTCAGAGTCTGAGATTCTTTCTTCTATCTCTTGTATTCTATGGGTTAAGCTTGTTTCTGAAGTCTCTGTTCGTTTACCCAGATTTTCCATAGCCAGCCGGCCCTCGGTTTGTGATTTCTTCATTGACTCCATTTCAGTTTTCAAATCTTGAACTGTTTCTATTACCTGTTTGATTGTTTTTTCTTGGTTTCCCAGAATTTCATTTACGGATTTACTCATTTCTTCAAACTTTTTGGTATATTTCTCTTCCATTTCTTTACTCATTTCCTCAATTTTTTTGTTATACTTATCTTCCATTTCTTTACGGCAGATTTTCACCTCTTGTTTAAGTTCCTCTATTATTTTCATAAAGAAGTGCTTAGAGTCAATTTCTTCTATTTCTTCTGGCGTAGGGTGTTCAATTCTTCTAGTTTCGAGCTCCCTGGATTCTGGCGATGTCATGTTGCCTTTCAGGTTGTTGGAGGAATTCTTGCATTGGCGCCTGCCCATCTCTTCCACTCTGGATGAAACTCCTCAGCACTTTCTGGATAGAACTCCTCAGCACTCTCTGGGTAGGACTTCACAGCACTCTCTGGATAGAGCTCCTCAGCCCTCTCTGGGAAGAACTGCTCAGCAGGGCAACAGGGCTAGCTGGTCTTCCCAGGACTCAGGAGACAAAGGGCCCGCAGCAGTGGGGGGAGGGGAGGGGTCCCTTGGAACACCGAAGACCCTGCCGCAGAAGCTGAGGGGGGGAGGGCTGTGCTCCCTTCCCAGACAGGCAGGCAGGCTGCCCAGGCTAGCACCCACTCACCTCTCTGGGAAGAACTGCTCAGCAGGGCAACAGGGCTAGCTCTCCTTTTCTTACTTCAGGATATCTTACTTACTCCTACTCTGTGGATTACTGTGTACATGGCTGGCTGGCCTTTGATGTCCTCCTCCTGCTCTAGCTCCTTTCCACTTTTCTCCCAGGTTTTTCCTTTATATAGCCTCTATATGTCAGCCCCTCTTATACTTTCTCTTGCCTCTCTATTGGCCATTTAGATCTCTATTAGACCATCAGGTGTCCTAGACAGACACACTATCACAGCTTCACGGAGTTAAACATATGCAACAAAAACAAAAGTCAAACATCTTAATGTACTATTCCCAACACTGGGGATAGTTATAATCAAAACTTTATTTGTAGCAGGATTGGAGGGAGGCACATGGGGGTAATTGTTCTAGGTATGGAGGTTATTTTTGTGCAGGGGAACTTTGTTAAATCTAGCTCCTGGGAACTCATGAACTCTGAACTGACAGCTGTGGAGCCTCCATGAGACTGAGCTAGGCCCTTTGCAAGTGGGAGACAGTTGTGTAGCTTGGACTATCTGACAGCCTCTGACAGTAGAACCAGGATCTATCCCTGGTGAATGGGCTAGATTATTGAAGTCCGTTCCCTATGATAGGATGCTGTTGGGAGCCACCTGGAGGCACAGGTGGTCCTGCAGTTTGGAGGTAGCCACGTGGGGCTGAGTACCCTTGCCTGCACATGCTCAGACCAGCAGAATGGCATTAACCAATCAGGACAGCGTTCAAGCCGCTCCACCGTTTAAAAGCAGCTGCCTTGGGGCCCAACGCTCTCTCTAAGCTTTCTCTCGTCCCTGCTCTATCTCCCCTTCCCCCAATTTTCCTCAAGGGAATGCTCCAAATAAAGATGTGACCAGAGAAGGAATTCTCGTTTTTGGTGGGGTTCATTCCTGCTGGACAGGATGGCCCCCCGCAGGATGCCATGATCAACCATGTGCAGGGGGGAGGGGCCTGTTATTGACTCAACTTAATAGGCCAGACTTTGTTGACTCCCCATGGGAGCCCTTACTGTAATGGTCTGTCCTGTCCATTTGAAAGGCAAGTCTCGCTCTTGCAACACTGAAGCAGGCCGATCTTCCTTCAGCATCCAGTCTGAGCTCCTTCCTTTCCATCTCTATCTCCAAGAGGTAGCTTCTGCCTCTCTTCCTTCTCCCTACTTCTCCCCCTCCCCTTCTCTGTTTCTCTCTCTGCTCTTCCTCCTTCTCCCCTTCTCCCCTTCTCTCCTTTCCCCTCGACAAAATAAATATCCAACTTCACTCTGCATGGTGTGCCTATCCATCTTGGTCTCTCACCTGCAATGTGGCTTCCTGTCTGGGACCTGGCTGCATTTATGGCCTGGGGTGGTCTTGGGCCCACTGCCCGCTGTCTGATGCCACTTCAAGGACCTACAATGTTTCTGCTGCTGCAGCCATGGGGGAACCTGAAGCATTTTACTTAAAACAATAACACCCTTTGGAAGAGTGATTGGAGGATGGGCTGGTAGAGGGGCAAGGGGGAGGAAGGAGAGGTGGAAGGGAAAACTGTGATTGGAATGTAAAATGAAATTAAAATAAGTATTTTTTTAAATCTGTAATGATGCTGACATAGTTCTGTGAGTAAAAAAATAATTGCTTAATTATTATAATTAAATAATAATTTAAATGGCAGAACTGTACAGTGTCTCAATGGTATTTCAACAGAGCATTCACAACACAAAGCTCTAACACACTGAGAAACTTTAATTATGATAGGAAACATTCAGGAAGTAAAAATAAAGTTCTACCTTCTGAGTCTATTAAGACCCTGACCATTTTGTTTCTGTCATCTCAGTTGCAACACCCAATGTCTCCTCGTCTCCTCTCTGGAGCTTTCCCAGCCTGTTCACCAGACCCCAGCTTCTGTCCTTCCTGGAGCACTGTCTTTAGACAGCACTGTTTATTCAGCACCCTGGTGGTCTTTCTACTGCTGTGATAAAATCATCAAAACAAATCGAAGAGTACATGGTTCAGTTGGCTTGCAGGTTACAGTCCACCATCAAGGGAAGTCAGGGCAGAAATTCAAGCCAGGAACTGAATGAAGTAGAATCATAGAAGAATGTTGCTTATTGACTTGATTCTCATGTCTCACTCAGCTTGTAGTTTTTATGAACACAGAACTAGACTGAGAGTCCCACTGCCCACAGTAGGTTTGGTGCTCTCATGTTGATCAGAAATCCAGAAAATGCTCCACAGATTTGCCTACATGCCAACGTGATCTTCGTGTTTTTCAGATAAGGCTCTGTCTTTCCAGATGACTCTTGTTTGTTTAAAATAGACAAAAACTAATACAAATTGACCCCTTTTCTTCTTGACACATAAACCACCACTACTAAACCCTTAACCTTTTTTGTTTGTCCCCAAGTTATAATACTAATATTACAACATAAAACAGAATGTAACTTTAAAATTTCAAAGTTTATTTAAAATATCTAATGTCACTTTAAAAGTTCATTCTTTTACTTGTGGGTTTCTATAAAATTATATTCCCTGTGGTCTGTATGACTGTTTTGGTGTTGTATGGTGTTTATATTTGGAGGTGTGTGCCTGATGTGTGTAATATGTAGTATATATGATATATATATACATATATATATATGAGTACGTGTGTATTCATGTGGTTCATGTGTGTATGTATGTTCTGTATGTGTCAATGGTGTGTGATGTGGGTATATTCATTTGTGTGAGTGATGTGTTTACAGGTCTGTGCATTTTGTGTGTGTGTGTGTGCATGTGTGTGTGTATGTGTGTGTTCATCTGTGTGAGTGAGGACATTCATATGGCCTGGTGCATGTATGGTGGTTAGAGAACAACTTGAGCTGTGGGTCTGTGCACTCTACCTTGTTTGAGACAGGGTCTTTTTTTCAGCACTCTAAACTAGCTGACTCCACGAGCTTCCTGGGAGTCTTTTTTTGTCTTTACTGCTAATCTAATCTTGCTATAAAACAGTGATTCTCAGCCCTCCTAATGTGACACATTAATACAGCTCCTTATGAAATGGATTAATTAAAAATGCTGTGAATCTGTGGATCCCTAGCAGTTGCAGTGGTAGAAATGCTGCAGGTTCCTGAGTGAAGGCAGCAGGCCATGTGACAGCAGGCAGTGAACAGCAGGTCCCAAGAGCAGCCAGGCCCAGGCAGGGATGGCGCAGTTCTCCCAGTGGCTGCAGCAGGCAGTGAGGAGAAACAGACAGATGGGCACACCATGAGACCATGCTGCATGTCTCTGAGGGCAGCTGGTCCTGGACAGGGAGACATGCAGTGGCAGGCGAGAGACAGAGACATGGATAGACACGCCATGCAGAGTGAGGTTGGATAATCATTAAGTGAGTTATGAAAGGGAAGGGAAAAGAAAGAAAACACACACACACACACACACACACACACAGAGAGAGAGAGACAGACAGACAGACAGACAGACAGACAGAGAGACAGAAAGGGAGAGTAAGGGGGAGTAGTGGGGAGAATGGAGAGAGGCAGAAGCTGCCTCTTTGGGAAAGAGACAAAAAAGGAAGAAAATCAACCTGGAAGCAGGAAGGTATATCTGCCTGCCTCAGTGGACTGGGGGGGGTATGGGTGTAGCATGTCTCTTAAAGGGACAGGAAAGATTACATTCCCATCTCATTTTTATATTAATAAAGTGGGAGATTAGGCACCACAGCTTAAAGGAATTGACTGATTCCTGCTTATTTGTAGGTGTCATCTTTTGGGGGGGCAAACTTGAGAAGGCTGGGTCATATCCTAGGTTAGATGGTCTCTTTGTTCCTGTTCAGTGTTTGTGGTATGGAAATGTCTGGTGTCTCTTACACCTGTTTAAGTTATTGACAGAACAGAAGACAAAGTTAAGAAAAAAAATTTAGGACCAGGGAATTGAGGGCGGTGTATCTGACCTGTTTAAGGTGGATCCTTCAATTTGGCTCCCTGGAATTCACAAGAACTTTTTGGGTTTGTGAAAACAGAAATTTTAGACATATAAATTGTATAAACAGTAGATATTTATGTCAGAATGATTTGACAGATAATTTTGCACAATGAAAAGCATTTTTAAGACTATGGAAGGCAGCTTGAGAGAGAAATTTGATAGCATGCATTTGTCCTCACACCTTTATAATTTACATTTATATGTTACTGAAATTTGTTTGGTGAGGTTGTTCTTTTAAACTGACAAAACTTCTCTGCTGTCAAACTGCATCAGATACTTTGGGAAGGATAAAATTTTACTTGAGTTATTTATTAAAAAACAACAGAGAACTTACTTGGTTGGTACCTAGAGCAACTCCTCAGGTCCCTCCATGGTCACTGAAGGTTGTATTTACCTTTTGCTATTTAGCGCAGGGCCTGCCAGGCTCCAGAAGATACTGTGGGCTAAGAATTCTGTAAGAAGACAAGCCTACGTTAACCTGAGCAGTTAGGCTGTCGATTCCAGTGATTCTGTTCACATCTAAAGATCTTCAGTTTAGATGAAAGGCAGTTTTTCCCAGTGGTCAGTGCTTGGCACTTGAAACAAATGGCTGATGGACGTTGTTCTGTGCCCATTTGTTTTCTGTCTTCTTTGGAGGAAATAGAGTGCTGCTAGGAGCCAAACTGTCTCTTTTTGTTATGAAAAGTTTTTTACTAATTAAATGCTTAAATGCAATATTCCCCAGGTCTCTGATCAGTTGAGGGCTATTTATTAGGTGTAACTACAGTATAGAATCTTCCTGGAGGGCAGAGTCCAAGCTTGACTGTACGGGCTCTCAACTTAGCAAGTAGGATTTACACTCATAAAAAATAGAAAAAAAAACCCTGCTTGCAATAGAAGGTTAACAGCAGAACTAACAATAGTAGAGAACACCTTAATATATTTTAAATGAGGTTTTGATTAAATATAAAGTATTTTGTAAGAGACTTAAAAGTACATACCTGTTTAACACATGAGACATTGTTTTTGTAATCTGAAATGAGATGCAATGAACAGACAAATATAACATTTAACAATAAACATAGGTACACTTAAGTTACATGTATGAACATACACACAGAGTGAACAGGAATTGGGCAAAGTGAATGCTCTTGGTAGGCCCTACACACATGGGACAGAGTCAGCAAGAGGAATTTAGAGGCAAAAACATAAGTAAATTCAGGGACCAGGTATACCTCAGTGAAAATGGTGGAACATGGTCCCCAGACCTGACTCCTAGCCAAGTTGGCGGTGAAGGCACCTGACCTCAGTCAAAAATGGCAGCAGTAACATATTGTATGGAAAAGCCACTCAGTTATGATGGCAGTGAAGTAATCTGATCTCAGTTAAGATGGTGGTAATATAACTGACTGCAGTCAAAATGGCAGCGGTTACATGTTGTATGGAAAAGCCACAATTTTTGAGCTACAGGTATTTTAAGTTTAATAATAAGAGAGACCTAGTGGCATGATCCTCCCTGTGGCTGAGCCACTATGTCACAAGCCGCAGAGGGGAGCAAAAGGCTGGAATTGACAAAAGTCACCTCATGGATCTGACCAATCTTGTTGGCAGCAGTAGCAGTGACAGGGGCAGTTTGGGAAAACTTTTTCCATTTCCTTGCGCACTGACAGTAGTTATAAAGCCAGAGAGGCCAGAGGCTACTCTGAGCGGTCTTTCACAGCAAGGGGAAGAAAAGAAAATGAAAGGAAAGAAAAGAAAAGGAAAAAAGACAAAGTAGAATATGGGAGATTCTGGGCTCCCAGTAACAGGTGGATTGGCCCTGGGCCACTCCAAACACAATTTTAGCTAAAGGAAGCAATCCAGAGATGAATGTGAGCAAGGGCTCAACCGTAGTCTTGAAGGCCGTGACTGGGGACAGTCCCCCTATTTCCATGAATACCAGAAGATTTACCAGAGTTCAACAGTCAATTTCTTGGGCTCAGAGAAACAGTTAAGATGACCAGAATGGCAAAATTTATCAACTGAAGCCAATGTTGTGCAGAGAAATCGCCCTTAGGTATATGTAACACATGGTTGTTGTAGAGAAAAATACCTGGTTCATATCCCAACCCTGGGAGAGGATATTAGAGCAGGAGAGCCATCCAAGACACAGCACCAATGAAATGGATTAATTAAAAATGATGTGAATCCCCAAATCCCTGGTGGCTGCAGCAGCAGAAATGTTGCAGGTCCCTGAGAAATGGCAGTGGGTCATGTGGCAAGAGGCAGTGAACAGCAGGTCCCAAGAGCTGCCAGTCCCAGGCAGGGATGGCGCAGCTTCCTGAGTGGCTGCAGAAGACCATGAAGAGAGACAGAGAGATGGACACTCCATGAGATCATGCCACAGGTCTCTGGGGTTGGCTGGTCCCGGCAAGGAGAAATGCAGTAGTGGGTGAGAGACAGAAACATGGATAGGCATACCATGCAGAGTGAGGTTGGATATTTATTTAGTGAGTTACTGAAGGGAGAAGGGAGTGAAGAGCAGAGAGAGAGAGAGAGAGAGAGAGAGAGAGAGAGAGAGAGAGAGAAACGAAGGTGGGAAGGGGAAATTTGGGAGAATGGAGAGAGGCAGAAGATGCCTCTTTCGGGGAGAGACAGAAAAGGAAGAGAGTCAGGCTGTAAGCAGGAAGAAAGATCTGCCTGCCTCAGCAGATGGGGAGGAAGTGGATGTGGCTTGTCTCTTAAAGGGACAGGACAGATCATTACACCTTGTGTTGTGATGACCCCCAACTACAAGATTATTCTCATTGCTACTTCATAACTTCAGTTTTTCTACTTTTATGACTTTTAATGTAAATATCTATTATTTCTGACAGTCTTAGGAGACCCATGTTAAAAGATCATTTGAACCTAAAAGAAGTCATAACCAATAGGATGAGAACTGCTTTTCAAGAAGAAATAGGATGGTGGATACAAGCTGTCATGTCCAGCCTGACATGAGCTCTGGAAAACTGAACTCCATACTTTCTACTGTGTGACAAAGGATTTTAGACACTAGGACATCTCCTAGCTGATTTAACAATGTTATTTACTAAAAATATAAAATTTGTATTTCATGTGTGTTTCTGATCCTCTTTGACTAAGTGAATTGGATTCCCTCAATGTAACAAAGTGGAGAATCCTGCTGTATTCCATCAGTGATAAGAAAGCTGCACTACTCCAAGCAATGTGGTGCCCTTGGATTTTACACCTATTGGGCTCTGTAAATCACCATAGCAAGCTGAAAGCCAGCAGGAATTGTCTATCTTAATTTCTATGTGCTTCCTTCAGGCCCAACTTCAATATGATTCTAAATCCTTCCAGTTTCTGGAAATACATGAAGTCTAACACTTCTTAGATGATCTTTGTTCTTCTAGAATTTGTGGATGTGAGTCTATTCTCCTTTATACTGTTGTTCTTTAAGTTATGGGGAAATTTGAAGGAAATGAGGCCATGAACACATGTATATGCATGCAGACACACATAAACATGCTCCACAGGCTCCTGCACAGATGCAATGTTCACATATTAAAGACCATCCCTACAGGAAGAAAAAGATGAGAGAATAACAAAAGAAAACGCTTCCTTCCTGTTTCAGGAATTGAAGAAAGCACATATTATGACTTAGTCGGTGCAGTCCATTGACTCAGAAAAAGCTACAAGATTTTCATCTCAAGTTCTTTCCTGGAGGACATTAATTTGACTAGCCATGGAGGTCTCAGGGTTGTAGTTCCTCTGACCCTAGCAGTAAACATTTCCATCTAGAGTCACAACTTGTCATGGCAGCAGAGGTACTCTGGTCTCATGTGCTTTCCTATTGCCTCTATGCTGCAGAGCATCCACCAAGGGCGATAACTCTAACAACATACATCACTGCCATAGCTGTAGACCATTCAAACTCAGCCTGAAACTCTTGCATCTAAAGGATGGGGTGGATTTCATAAGTAGCTTTTATTTTGAATATTATCAATCCATTCCACTTCTAGAAAATCCAAGAACTAATACTTCATCATAAATTAAGAAAAGAAGCAATGTACTTTGTGAAAGTTTTGCTGTCTGTGAAAAGGGGACAGAGTGGGTGTTGTGGAATCACAGGACAATTTCTTTCTTTTAAGACCTCCAGAGGGCGCTGCTACACTCACCATAGTTCATACTTCCTTTGAGATTATTCCAACCTGCTCACATCTCATCCTTCTTTTTTTGTAATTTTTTTGAAATTTATTTATTTAATAATTTATTTATTAAAGATTTACAACTCCTCCCTGCCTCCCCTCTCCGCCCCCCTCTCCACCAACCCCTCTGCCTCCAGTCCAAAGAGCAGTCAGGGCTCCCTGTCCTGTGGGAAGTCCAAGGTCCTCCTGCCTCCGTCCAGGTTCATAAAGGCGAGCATCCAAACAAACCAGGCTCCCACAAAGTCAGTCCATGCAGTAGAATAAAAACCCAGCACCACTGTCCTTGGCTTATCAGTCAGCCCCCATTGCCAGCCACATTCAGAGTGTTCATTTTGATCACATGCTACATCACTCTCAGTCCAGCTGGCCTTGGTGAGCTCCCATTAGATCAGTCCCACCGTCTCAGTGGGTGAACGCACCCCTCAATGGTCCTGACTTTCTTGCTCATGTTCTGCCTCCTTCTGCTCCTCATTTGGACCTTAGGAACTTAGGGGGGGTCCAATGGGGGTCTCTGTCTCCATTTCCATCCATCACCAGATGAAGGTTCTATGGTGATATGCAAGATATTCATCAGTGTGGCTATGGGACAAGGCCAGTTCAGGCACCCTCTCCTCTGATGCCCAAGAAACAATCTTGGGACCTCTCCTTGGACCTGGGAAAGCCCCCAGAGATAAGTCTCCTTCAAACTCTAAAATGGCTCCCTTAATTGAGATATCGACTTCCCTGCTCCCACATCCACACTTCCTCCATCTCACCCATCCCATTCCCCCAAGTTCTCCCAAATCCTCCCCTTCTCCCCTCTCACCACCCATCTCCCCTTATATCCACCCCCAACACACACCGCATGCACCCAAATTTTGCCTGGCAATTTTGTCTACTTCCAATATCCAGGAAGATAACTATATGATTTTTTGGAAGTTCACCTTCTTATTTAGCTTCTCTAGGATCACTAATTATAGGCTCAATGCTTTTTAATTATGGCTAGAATCCACTTATGAGTGAGTACATGCCGTATTCCTCTTTTTGGGTCTGGGTTACCTCACTCAATAGAGCGTTTTCTATTTCTATCCATTTGCATGCAAAATTCAAGATGTTATTGTTTTTACCGCTGAGTAAAACTTTAATGTGTATATGTTCCACCCCTTCTTTAACCATTCTTCTATTGAGGGCCACCTAGGTTGTTTCCAGGTTCTGGCTTTTACAAATAGTGCTGCTATGAACATAGTTGAACAAATGCTTTTGTAGTATGATTGGACATCTCTTGGGTATATTCCCAAGAGTGGAATTGCTGGGTCCTGAGGGAGGTTGACTCCCAGTTTTCTGAGAAACCACCACACTGATTTCCACAGTGGCTGCACAAGTTTGCATTCCCTCCAACAATTGATGAGTGTTCCCCTTACTCCACATCCTCTCCAGCATAGGCTCTCATTGGTGTTTTTGATTTTAGCTATTTTGACAGGTGTAAGGTGGTATCTCAACGATGTTTGGATTTGCATTTCCCTGATTGCTAAGGAGGTTGAGCATGACCTTAAGTGTCTTTTGCCCATTCAAACTTCTTCTGTTGAGAATTCTCTGTTCAGTTTAGTACCCCATTTTTAAAATTGGGTTAATTAGAGTATTAGTGTCTAGTTTCCTGAGTTGTTTGTATATTTTGGAGATCAGACCTTTGTCTGATGCTGGGTTGGTGAAGATCTTCTCCCATTTAGTCAGATGCCTTTTTGTCTTAATGACAGTGTCCTTTGCATTATAGAAGCTTGTCAGTTTCAGGAGGTCCCATTTATTCATTGTTGCTCTTATTGTCTGTGCCACTAGGGTTCTACCTAGGAAGTGGTTGCCTGTGCGTATGTGTTGTAGACTACTTTCCACTTTCTCTTCTATCAGGTTCAATGTGGTCAAATTAATATTGAGGTCTTTAATCCATTTGGACTTGAGTTTTGTGCATGGTGTTTGATATGGAACTATTTTCATTCTTTCTACAGGTTGACATCCAGTTATGCCAGCACCATGTGTTAAAGATGCTTTCTTTCTTCCATTGTATAGTTTTAGCTCCTTTGTCAAAAATCAGGTGTTCATATGTTCTGGGTCTTCAATTCAATTCGATTTTTATTTTTGTGCCAATACCAAGCAGTTTTCATTATTGTAGCTCTGTTAGAGTTTGAAGTCAGGGATGGTTCAGCTAAGGTATGTGACAAAAATCAAATTCTTTCATTCTCATGTTAGCAGCTTCACTCATTTTAGCTGAGTAGGACACTTCTCCAGCAGACCCTTTCTCACACGTATTTTATTTTTTTTTATTGAGGTCTACATTTCTCTTTGCTCTCCTCCTGCTTCTCCCTTCCCCACTTCAATTCCCCAAGGTCCCCATGCTCCCAATTTACTCAGGAGAGCTTGTCTTTCTCTACTTCCCACATAGATTAGATCTATGTAAGTCTCTCTTAGTGTCCTCATTGTTGTCTAAGTTCTCTGGGATTGTGGTTTGTATGCTGGTTTTCTTTGTTTTATGCTTAAAAATCACTTATGAGTGAGTACATGTGATAATTTTCTTTCTAGGCCTGGGGTTACCTCACTCAAAATGATGTTTTCTAGCTCCACCCATTTTCCTGCAAAATTCAAGATGTCATTATTTTTTTCTACTGTGTAGTACTCCATTGTGTAAATGTACCACATTTTCCTTATCCATTCTTTGATCGAGGGGCATTGTAGGTTGTTTCCAGGTTCTGTCTATGACAAACAATGCTGCTATGAACGTACTTGAGCACATGTTCTTGTGGCATGATGGAGCATTCTTTGGATATATACTCATAAGTGTTACTACTGGGTCTTGAGAAAGATTGTTTGCTAATTTTCTGAGAAATCACCATCCAACAGGGCTGTACCAGGTTGCATTCCCACCAGCAATGTAGAAATGTTCCCTTTACCCAAAAACCTCTCCAGCATATGTTATTAACAGGGTTTTTGATCTTGGCCACTCTTACAGGTATAAGATGGAATCTCAGAGTTGTTTTGATTTGCATTTCTCTGATAACTAATGATGTTAAACATTTCTTTAAGTGTCTTTCAGCCATTTTAGATTCCTTTGTTGAGAAATATCAAATGACAAAAAGAAAACATATTTAATAAATGGTGCTGGCATAACTGGATATCAACATGTAGAAGAATGAAAGCAGACCCATATCTATCATCATGCACAAAACTCAAGTCCAAATGGATCAAAGACCTCAACATAAAGCCAGCCACACTGAACATTCTAGAAGAAAATGTGGGAAGAACACATGAATACATTGGCACAGGAGACCACTTCCTAAATAGAACCCCAGTAGCACAGGCACTGAGAGAAAAATTAATAAATGAGACCTGCTGAAACTGAAAACCATCTGTAAAGCAAAGGATATGGTCAACAAGACAAAATTACAGCCTAAAGAATGGGAGAAGATCTTCATTAACTCCACATCAGAGAGAGGTCTGATCTCCAAAATATATAAAGAACTCAAGGAATTGGTCATCAAAAGAACAAATAATCCAATAAACAAATGGAGTACAGACCTCACACCTATTTTCAAACTCTTACTTTCTTTAGCCACTTCCTGCCTGATCTGTTCAAGAGATTTCTCCCACTATAGAACTATAGCCTTCCCAGTGTTCAGTCATCCACCTGGTGCTTCATCCAGTGCTGGGGTACACTTTCTCCTGAATGAGCATAGCTTCCTCATGGTTCCATATCCTGAGATTCTGATTGTCCTCAGTAAAATCTGCACTGCAGTTCCTGACCTATGATTCCTTTCTAGGAGACTCCAGAGCACAGTCAGTGACTCAATGTGAAACTAGTGTCATTGTCTCTGAAGAAGCCTCTCTGCAGTTTTTGCAACTATTCCTTCAGTGTAGCTAGCACTTTCCTGTTCTGGTATGTCTAGCACCCAGGGCAGGGTCTCCAACTGCTCCTCAAGTATTATTCCGGAGACACCATGGTTTACAACTTGAGTGGCTTTGAAGCTGAGTTTAACAAGTGTGACTCTTCCTTCCACCTGAAGAAAGCCTCTGTGCACCTGAGCAATTTGACTATGTACTACTTTGCTCTAAGTACACAGTGTCAAACACTCATGGCAGTGGAGTGCTCAGACTCAAGTGCAGAGGCCCAAAAATATGAGCCTATTTCCCTGTTTACCAAAGATCAGTTAATTGGAATTTATCTCTATTTTCTTCAAGGTTATTGTGCTTTTACCTCAAAAGTCCCACCAATCTGTAGGTCAGAGAGTTCTGAACTCTCAAGGTTGTTGTCAACAGATGTGGCTAATAGCTGGACCTTGTACTCCAGAAATAGAGAAGTAGATTGTTCCTGCCTCAAACCAGAGTCTGGAAGACCCAACTAAGTTCCAGTTCCCTTTATGGAGATAATTTGGGATTCCAACAAGGGGGTGGTTAGCCTACTGAAGGTTTGGTCCAGTCTGTGAGAGTGACTTGTTTTGTTCAAGCAATAGAATGTAGCCTACAACCTTCAGTTGGTACATTCATTTCTTGTATCTTGTTAATGTATTTAATTTTTGTTTTACTCCTATCTCTTGGGGTCAGGGATATTTTAAGAAGTTGGAAACTAAACATTGGCAAATTTTCAGTATTCACTGGAATTCCCTCCTCAATCTGTTTTTATGTTTTCTCTGTTTTGTTATTTTCATTCATGTCTTCATATTCTTTATTATATTTCTGAAACCCCATCCTTTTACCCTGGCGAGAAGTATTTCTGTTGTGGCTAGTCTCAATACTCAAGGTCCTTGAAGGTTCTCTTTCAGCTGCCTTTGCACAACTCAGTTCCAGCTACAACATTCACTGTCTGGCTTTGTTTCTGAAGCTCTTTGCTTATTTTCAAAATTATCTAATGTTCAGTCATGGTTCTGTAGAATGGAGGAGACTGTGTTGCTATCTGTGAGACTCATTTCTGGAGTGGGTATTGCTTAAACTACAACTACACTATGTGGCTGATTGTGTCTGCAGGAAAACAGCAGAAGTTGAACTTCCATTTGACATTGTATGTGTTTTCTACACAGAATGTTGAAGTCTACTATTCCAGCTTTGGCCTGAGGTTCACCTCCACTACTGAGTCCTTCATACTGCTTCCACTATACCTTCCTTTTTTGGTGTTAAATGTACTGATCAGAGTTGGTCATATTTGAATATTTCTATGTAAAAAAGAATTGAATGCATTGTTAGTCAATATAGAAAGTCATCATAACAATTGAAACTTGGAAATCTGAAATAATTATGTCAGTGAGCAACAACTAAAAATAAAACAGGAGATAAAACAGGAGAAGAAGGAATTGGAGAAATATTGGCAGCACAACCAAGCTTAGGAAAGGAAAGACAAAAAAATGGTGAAGACATAATTGAATGAGGAGACCATGTTCCAGACCAAGCAAACAGCAAAGCTTTGCACCATTGACCACATGGTTATTGAGTTAAGGAGAAAAGAAAGGGGCTACAAAATTTGCTGCTGAGATTAAGGAAAGCAACTGAAGTCAGGCATGTGTCAGAGGTGTCCCTGGGTGGAGGTTTAGAGAAGCCATTGCATGAAGCTGTGAAATTGAAGCCTAGATTTTCTTGGAGACTTGAAGATGTTAGAGATGCCAGACCCTGGACTACCTGTCTGGGAGAACAGCTAACAGAGAGGAGAACCAGTCCAAGAAAAAGAAGTGTGTTGCAGTCAAAGATTTTAGAGTTTGCCTAACTGATTTTTGGTTTTGTTTCCATCCAATATTTCTTCACCATGCTCACTTCCATATGTTTTATAAAGGTAATGTATATCTTGTACCACTATATATTAGAAGTATGTTATTTGCTGTTTTATTTTTATCTTAGAAGGGATTAGAGTTAAGAGACTGCATGAATCTCAGAGGAAATTTTGAACTTTAAACTTTTAATAAGTTTTAATAAGTTTAAGACTATTATAGACTATGGGGACTTTTGAAGTTGAACTGAATGCATTTTGATATGGCTACATGCCTTTGGGAGAAAAAGAGTAGAATGTGGTGAAAGAAAAATGCCCCCTAAATGGAGTGGCTCTGTTACAAGGTGTGGCTTTGTTGGCATGTTCCTATTGGAGGAAATATGTCACTGTGGAGGCAGGCTTTGAGCATTCAGATATGTTCAAGTCACACACGGTGAGACAATCAACTAGCTGTTACCTTTGATCAAGTATCAACCAGCACCATGTCTGCCTTCATGCCACCATGCTCTCCATCATGATGATAATGGACAGAACCTCTTATACTGTAAGCAAGCCACCCCCATTAAATCTTTTTTTATAATAGTTGCCATGGATATGGTGTGTCCTCAAAGCAATAGAAACCCTAACTGAGACACTAGGTAAGCAAACAGGAATTACAGAAGCAAGCATCATCAAAATAATACAAGAGATGGAAGAGAAACTCTCAGGCCTAGAAGATACAATGGGAGAAACGTCAGTCAAAAACAATTTTAAGTCAAAAAGTTCCTCATAGAAACATATAGGAAATCTGTGGTGCCATGATAAGACCAAAGATGAAAATAATAGAAACAGAAGAAGGGGAAGATTCCCAGCTCAAAAGCCCAAAATATATTTTCAGCAAAATCATAGAAAATATACCAAACCTAAGTAAGATGCTTATAAAGGTACAGTAAGCTTGCAGAACACCAAACAGATTAGACCAGAAAAAAACTCCCCCTGCCACATAATTAAAAATATATAAATACAGAGCAACAACAATAACAGCAATAACAATAACAACAAAAGAATATTACAAGCTGCAAGAGAAAAAGGTCAAGTAACATAAAAAGGGAGAGCTATAAGAATTGCACCAAGCATCTCAATAGAGATTGTCAAAGCCAGAAGGGCCTGGACTGATGCTTTGTAGACTCTATGGGGTCATAGATGCCAGCCCAGACTACTACATCCAGCAAAACTTTCAAAAACCGTAGATGGAGAAAATAAGATATTTTTGACAAAGTCAAATTTAAAACTTAGATATCCACAAATCCACCTGTACAGAAGGTACAAGAAGGAAAACTGAACCCCAAAGAAGGATGACTACTCTTAAGAAAATACAGTAAATAAATAATTTCATACCAGTAAAACCAAAAGAAGGAACACACACACACACCACCACCACCATCACAACCACTAAAATAACAGTAATAAACCATCATTAGTTATTAATATCTCTCAATATCAATGGATTCAATTCCCAATAAAAAGACACAGGCTAACAGAATGGATGTGAAAATAAGATTCATCCTTTTGCTTTGTACAAGCAACACATCTCAACATCAAAGACAGACATTAATTCATATTAAAGGATTTGAAAAAGATTTTTCAAGCAAATTGATTTATGAAGAAGATATTGTGCCCATTCACATTTTAGCAAAATAGAATTTCAACCAAAATTAAGCAAAAAAAGAGGGCGAAGAACACTTTGTACTCATCAAAGGAAAAATTCACCAAGATGACATCTCAATTCTGAATCGCTATGCCCCAAATTATGTTTACCTTGCTATTCCCATTTCTGGTGCTTCTTGTCAACTATGTATTCCCTTTTGGATATTTCTGACTTCTGTGGTTACTCCAAGTTACATATTTCCATCTGAAGGTTTGGAGTTAGGAACCTCTACAGTTTCCATTGGATTTGGAGTTCAGTGGCAGGACATGTGACATTTGTCTTTTCAGGGTCTCTGTCAACTCATTTAAAATGATCTTCCTTTCTAGTTCTATCTATCTATCTGCAAATTTTTCTTTACATAGAAGACTAATTCAAAATGTATAGGTGCCACATTTTTATTATTCATTCATAAGTTGAAGGACATTTAAATCATTTCCATTTCCTAGTTACTGTGAATAGAGAAGCAATGACTATAACTACGTGACCATCTGTGCAGTAGGATTACTCTCCATATTGATTTCCAGAGTAACTGTACCAATTTTTACTCCCCCAACAGTGAATGCAGGTTCCTTTCACCCCACTAACCCCCACCAATATTTGTTGTTAGTTGTTGTGTTGATTTTAGATACCCTAACTAGCGTGAGATGAAATATCAAAGCTGTTTTAATTTGCATTTCACTAATTGATAAGGATGCTGAGCAATAATGAGATATTACTTGGCCAATGTTATTTCTTCTTTTGAGAGCTCCTTCTAGTCAGTCTTGTCTTCTGACCACCTGCATTTCCTTCACCAGGAAGGGATGGGGTGAAAAGAGCTGTTTTAATGAGACTTGTGGAGATGGCCTCAAGTCATTTTTGTTGGAGATGTCCATACACTAGGGGGCACTGTAGGGTTCCTAAAATTACTTTTTGTTAAGTTGCCTAGAGATTTTAAGACCTGAGGACACACATAAAGACATAAGACAATCCACTCACAAAGCAAAGAGTAGAGGCGATGCTGTAGAGATCACCCTGATCGTTAGCTCTCAATCGTTCTGTAAAAAAAAACAGACATCTAGAGTCTGTTGAATGGATACATACTCTATCAATCTACTTTAAGAAAAAGTCTCTGAACAGATGTAAGTTCTCTGAGCATTATGAGAATGGACACCCAAGAGAAATCATCTCCACTGCTTTCTTTCTTCAGCTTTATGCTTAAAATTTTTCAAATTAAAAGAAATAGAAATTAGTCCAATACCATTATATCACATATATGTATAATACATGCACACACACATATATATATATATATATGTATATGCATACATATATATGTATATACACACACTTTAAACTAGAAAGAAGAGTAATAACTACTTGAGAAGAAAATCTTACAAGGTATAAAAGACCAGAGGGGCAGGGTCTTGCTAAACTGGAGCAGATATTCATAGCCTGATCTGTATCAGCTGTGTTTTCCTGCACAGCACAGTGAAAAAGTTGGACAAAAGCCAAGAGGTGGAAAAAAATCAGGGTAGTAGCAGGGGCGGGCATGCCTTCGTTTTCATATAACCACCAAAGCTCTGTTGGAAGCATTTTCTATGTACATGACGATATTAATAGCAAGAAATTCCTTTTGTTCTGTTCCATGCATTTCATGCTGATGCACCAGTGTAATTTAAGAGCCCTGCCAGGACTTCCTTGTTGGCTCTGTTGATCAAAATGAAGGGTGGTCCCATGCCCAGCAGTAGATGGTCACCACAGAATCAATCAAATGATGTTATTGTATCATATTGCTTAGTTTGAACATTTTTGGATCAAATGCTCTTTTGTCTGTTTATGTATTTTGTGCTTATAAAAGGTTTTAGTTGTGTGTGTGTGTGAGTTTCTTCTTTTTTTAACTTGCTATGTCTGGATTTTGTTTGTTTGCCTCTTTGCTTTCTACAAAGAGAAAAAAAAAGATCATGGAGTTCAGTGGGTGAGAAGGTCTGGAAGCTTTTGGAGATGATGGAGGAGGGGAGACAATGATCAGACTATACTGTTGAAAAACTTTCAAAAACAAAGTAAAAAAAAACTCATGTTAGGATTCTGCAAGGTTGTACTAACCCACTGGAGCTATTAGTTTTCACACCAATATTCTGATTTATGAATTCCCCTTTCTCACACATTTTCCCCCAAGCTCCTCATATAAGAAGTGATAAATTAGAAATACAGTGTCCTGGGCTCTACATCATTGTCCTCCACAATCATACAGTGGAGCTGGGTGGAGTTTCTTGTTCAGATGAAAGAGGAAGCTCAGTGATTAGGAGAAAACTGCTGTGTGTAAGCACAAGGGTGTCTGGGCTCAAGACTTGACACCATCACAGCTGGAGAGAAGACCCCCCACCAATTGGACAGGGGCCATGGAGAGGAAACTGGGAGCTGTGCTGGGGATTCTGTGGGTGTGGATTTGCTGTGAGTTGTGTTCACCTATGATGCTTTAGGGATTCTGCAGAGATGTCAGTGTTAAAGGAGAAATGAGTCAACACAGAGCTCCTATGAAGTCATCCTCATGGTTTCTCCTGGGATATTTGATAAAACCCTTCATGAATTCTGAATTATTTTTCTGTTTCCAAGCAGGGGTGAGAGGAGTTGAGGTGGAGCAGAATCCTTCAGTCCTGAGTCTCCACGAGGGAAACAGTTCTCCTCTGTCATGCAATTTTTCTACCACCATGGCAATTGTGCAGTGGTTCCGGCAGAATTCCAGGGGCAGCCTCATCAATCTTTTCTATCTGACTCCGGGAACAAAGCAGAATGGGAGGTTAAACTCAACCTTCAACTCTAAGGAGCGCAAGAGCACCCTTCACATCAGGGATGCCCAGCTGGAGGACTCTGGCACCTACTTCTGTGCAGCAGACACACAGTGCTTCCAGCAAGCCTGCAACCTGGTTCCAAACTGTGTCTGGGTGTGCAGCTTACAGCCCTGCCACAAGCAGACTCTGCAGGACAATTTGCACAGCTGTGGCTTTATCAGATCTTCAACAATTACAAAAATGGTGTGAGGAAAGAGAAAATTACCACTGCAGTAGTTCACACTTAAACTAGACTGATATGATACTAACTTGTAGAAAGATAAAAGCTCAGAAATATCAGACAATATGACCAAAATTTATACTTTATTAAATCCTTGTGGTAAAGTCATAAAATATAAACCCATCTTACACTCCAGAATTATTTCAGTCTTTTCTCAAAATTGAAAACTAAAAAACCATTTCCATCTTGTGTTTAGAGTACATGGAACATTTCCCAATAATCTGCTAAATATGAAGTTGTAAAAGAAATTAATTTTAAAGATCAAATAAATTAAGTGGTCGAAAGGCATGACAAACAAAGATTATTAATTTTATTTTATTTCAAAAACTTTCTCTTTTCTCATTTTACATACCAATTCCAGTTCCCACTCCCTACCCTCCTCCCGTACACTCTACCTTTGCTCCCCAACATCACCACCAATCCAATCCTCATGGGGTTGGAAAGATGGCTCAGTGGTTAAGAGCACTGGCTGTTTTTCCAGATGTCCTGAGTTTAGTTCCCAGCAATTGCTTGGTGGCTCACAACTAACTGTAATGAGATTTGATGTCCTTTTGTAGCCTGCAGGCATACAAGTATTCAGTACACTCTATACATACTAAGTAAATAAATCATATTGTTAAATCATTACATGGTTTCAACATGTAATGTTCAAATATCAACATATCTTGATATTTGGAAATATATAATACACTTAATTGTGCAATATAAAATGAACATTTCACATCAAAAAATATGACAGTCAACAGATAAATGAAAAATTTATATAAAAGAGATATATTTGCAATCTGTGATTACAATAATACTTGCAACAATTGATTCTACAAAAAATTTACATATATGCAATGTGATATACATGCAATACTTATCATTAAAACACTGCTTTTAATAGAAAAACTGGAAAACTACTAAAGGTCACACAATAGGGGAATAATTTATTATACAACAATTAAATGTAATCCAAACACTGCTGATTACCAAGGGTTGACAGTTTATATTCCACAGTTGAAAAACTCTGGCCTGCCGATTGTCTCTATAAGAAACTGGAAGGCAGCCGTGTTCATTTAATTCCAAACTGTCTGTCCATGAGTGTGTTCATGTTGAAATGGCAGCTGAGTGGTTACAACAGCTACTAGATTGACTGAAACATTTAATTTCCAGAGCTTCACAAATTAACTGACCCCCCCCACCCTGTGATTCATTCATCTTCATCCCCATCAGCTACATTCGTTTCATATATAGATTACCTGAGCTTCTCTGATAACAAACAATTCCCAATTGTAAATAAGGTTCATATGAGCATGGCTAGAAGTGTTGCCACTGCAAGCGACAGCTTCTACAATTAGAATTACTAATTCAGTCACCTCAGAGAGTTCACAAATAGCAACCATCACAATCCTAGTTTCTTGATAGTGTATGGCACATAGTTAGGTGAGATTCATATATGGTAATCAGGCACAGAAAGAGGGTGCTCTGAAAAGGCTTTCCCAGCTGACCTTCATAGACCTTATTTCTGATCTCATTCCTGATTAATCATGACTTGAAAGCATAACAAAGACTCTTGAGAACTACAGACAAAAATTCTAGAAGTTTTCTAGACAAGACCTACAATAAACTTTTTCAAAAGCAATATAAACTTTATTTTCTGTTGTAAATCCTTAAAATCAAAATTAAAGTAAAATCAAGATATAAAATGAGAAAAATTGTATCAGCTGATAAAGGCACCTTTCATTCTTCTATGTTTGCACTGATAGCATTATGACTGTATCATCTATCCTGTTCATTCCATGCTCTCAGGAGACCTGTAGTTTCTTGCACTTGCAGTTGACAGTACCCATTCTCTCTTCTATCTGGTCCTCAGTAGTGTACGCTTGATGCCCAAGAGCTTCCATCCTGTAACAGTCATTCATCCTCTCCATTTCTGGTACTGACTTCTCAAGATTTTTTCTGCTTTCTTTGTTCTGAACTTCAATTTTCTCAATAGCATCCATCAAGGCATAAATTTCACCGAGATACTAAAGAAGTTCACAGATTTACTTATTCATCAACCTATTTACTTATTTATTTATTTATAGATGACTGTGATCTTTTGTCACTGTCCTCTCTTCTTCCTAATCAAAAGGAATCCTTTTCTGAATCTATTTGTTTCTGGTCATCAGTGATGTCCTGAGGAAGCTATTTATTCTCTCATCATAATTTATTGTTTCCATTTTTTTGCCTCTTCATTTCAGAGTGCCAATGGTTCATTAATTATTTTCTTTATCCAATTCTCTTTCCAAATTCTTTAGCTTTCAATTTGTTTTCAAGTTTATGAACTTTATCACATGAAAACTGAGTATCATGGCCACTTGCAGACCGCTGAGCCATCTCCAGTTCATTTTTCAATTTCATCAATTTTATCATTAGTGGATTTCAAATTTTGCTAGTCCTTATCCAGCCTGTTCAACATCTCCAAAGTCAAATCTGCTTATCTAATTTTTCAGGGACCTGTCAGGTAAATGGCACACATGTTAGATGTCTGAGAATGTGGAATGCCCTTAGGTTATCATACTATGATACTATTTTTTCCCAGTCCCTTAACAATCTACACCTGACAATGCCCTCTACATGTATTTTCTATGGTCAGTTGTATGAAAAAATTTCAAAGTCAGAAGAATGCAGAAAGTTCTTCATCCAAACCCATTACAAGCCAGAAACTATGTACAAAATGTCATTATAAAATGATTAGACAAGGAGCTCAGAAGATGGCTCAGTCGTTAAAAATACTGGCTGCTTACACATTTCTTCCTTAGCATTATGTCTCTATCTTATTCATGCAGGAACAATTGCCTCGTTAAAAATCAAGCATTTTCAGTTCTACATGTTGGACCAGGAAAGGATGTGGTCCAATCTGTTTAAAACAAGACACAAGAGCTCCAAACCTAGGCAACTTAGAGCAATAAAGACTTGACTGATCCATTGTTCTTTTTTTTCTACTTGAAAATAGATTTTTGATGAGAAGATCCATCCAGAGAGGTGGGTGTGTGCCTGACCAACCAGCTGGATGCACCGGAAAGGGAGCACAGTCACCCTCCAATCCCCTAAACTTTCTGGTCATTCAGCAGGGGCTTCTCTCCCCTTCTACTGCCTTTCTCTTCTTATCCCATCCCAGCTGGCTCCCAGGCACCCCTTCCCATCTGCGGGGTCATATTATTCCCCAACTCAGCCTGCTTTGGGGCTGAAGGACTGGAACAAAGTGCTGAGTGCAACTGCTGCAGGAGTTTCTTTGTTTCACTGAGCCTGCACCTAGCAAGCCCGCCTTTTGGTCTCCAAGGTCCCTGGGCAGCAAGTGGCCCTAATCTTGTACCAGAAGATCCATCCGGAGAGCCTACTTCAGGGTGGAGAGGATCTGAGAGACAACTCCAGTGCTGAGGGGATCTAAGAGAGGGCAGACAAGAAAAACTCCCAAGTACACAGGTCGTAACAGCAAAGATTGGACCAAGCTGCCAAGATATTCCTAATAGCATTTGAAGGAAGAGATGGGCAGGAGCCAATGCAAGAATTTCTTCAACAATCTGAAAAGCAAAACAATAACACAAGAATCCAGCAGAATACAGCAGGAAGACTAGAATACCCTAATCAAGAAGAAGTAGAAGAAATTGACTATAGATGTAATATTCTGAAAATGTTAGAGACCATAAAACAGGATGTAAAAAACTCATTTGAAGAAATGGATGAGAAGACTAACAAAAAGTTAGAAGAAATTAATAAATCCCTCAAAGATACCCAAGAAAACCATGAGAAAGTAATCAAACACTTAAGGGAAATAGGCCAAGACATGAAAACTGAAAAGGAGGCAATAAAGAAAACACAAATGGAGAGATGGCAGGATATGGAAAATCTGGGTAAATGAACAGAAACTACAGAGACAAGTACAACCAATAGAATACAAGAGATAAAAAAGAATCTCAGATGCTGAAGACACTAAAGAGGAAATAAACGCACTGATCAAAGAAAACAACAAATTCAACAAATTCTCATCACAAAACATCCAGGAAACCTGGGGTACCATTAAAAAGTCCGAAACTAAGAATAATTGGGGTAGAAGAAGGAGAAGAATTACAGCTCATAGGCCCAGAAAATATATTCAACAAATTATAGAAGAAAACTTTCCCAACCTAAAGAAGGATATTCCTATGAAGGTACAAGAAGCATACAGAACACTGAATAGACTGGATCAAAAAAAAATCCCCTACCATATAATAATCAAAAAACAACACATACAGAATAAGAAAAAATATTATGAGCTGCAAAGGAAAAAGGTCAAGTAACTTATAAAGGAAAACCTAAGAGAATTACACCCGACTCCTCTATGGAAACCATGAAAGCCAGAAGGTCTTGGATAGATATGCTGCAGAAACTAAGAGACCATGATTGCAAGTCGAGACTACTATGCCCAGCCATGTTGTCTTTCACTACCAATGGGGAAAACAAGATATTCCAGGATTAAAATAAATTAAAAAAGTCCAGCCTTACAGAAAGTAATAGAAGGAAAATCAAAACCCAAAGAATCCAACAACACCCACAATAACTCAGACATTTAACTACCCTCCACCAGCAAAATTCAAAGAAAGGAAACACACGAATTCTACCACCAAAAAAAAAAAATAACCAAAGTTAACAACTACTGGTCATTAATATCTCTTAATATCAATGGACTCAATTCACCTAAAAAAATGGGCAGGGTAAGAGAATAGATACAAAAGCAGGATCCAACATTCTGCTGATTAAAAGAAACACACCTCAACCACAAAGACAGACATTTACTCAGAAAAAAAGGATTGAGAAAAGGTTTTTCAATCAAGCAGAACTAAGACAAGCAGGTGTGGCTATACTAATATCTAACAAAATTGACTTCAAACTAAAATCAATCAGAAGAGATGGAGACTTTATACTCATAACAGGAACAATTCATCAGGATGAACTCTCAGTCATGAATATCTATGCCCCTAATATAAAAGCACCCACATATGTAAAAGAAACATTACTAGAACTCAAGGCATACATCAAACCCCACACACTAATAGTAAGAGACTTCTACACTCCTCTCTTACCAATGGACAGGTCAACCATAAAGAAACGTAACAGCAAAATAAGAGAACTAACAGAGGTAATGAATTGAATGGACTTAAGAGACATCTATAGAACATTCCATCCAAATAGGAAGGAATATACCTTCATCTCAGCATCTCATGAAGCCTTCTCGAATATTGATCACAAACTTGGTAACAAAGCAAACTTCCACAGAAACAAAAAAAATTAGTAACCACCTGTGTCTTATCAGATCACCATGGAATAAAGTTAGAATTTAACAATAATTCTACCCCAAGAATTCCTACAAACTCATGGAAACTGAACAATCATCAACTTCTGAATCACACCTGGGTCAGGGAAGAAATAAATAAATAAACTAAAGTCTTCCTTAAATTTAACAAAAATAAAGACACAACATACCCAAACCATGGGACACTATGAAAGCAGTGCTAAAAGGAAAGTTCATACCTCTAAGTGTGCACATAAAAAAAAAAACAGAGAAAGCTCACATTAGGGACTTAACAGCACACCTGAAAGCCCTAGAGAAAAAAGGGAGCAGACTCACCCAGGAGGAGTAGAAGACTGGAAATAATCAAACTGAGGGCTGAAAACAACAAAACAGAAACACAGAAAACAATCCAAAAAATTGATGAAACAAAGAGCTGGTTCTTTGAGAAAGTCAACAAAATTGACAAACCCCTTTCCAAAATAAATCAAAAGGCAGAGAGAGAGAACACGCAAATTAACAGGATCAGAAATGAACAGAGGGACATAACAACAGACACTGAGGAAATTCAGAGAATCATTAGGTCTTACTACAAAAGCCTGTATGCCACAAAGTTGGAAAATGTAAAAAAAATGGACTTTTTTTAGATAAATATCATATACCCAAATTAAGCAAGACCAGGTGAATAATTTAAATAGACCTATAAGTTGTGAGGAAATAGAAGCTGTCATAAAAAAAAAAACACCTCCCAACCAAAAAAAAGCCAAGGACCAAATGGTTTTAATGCAAAATTTTACCAGAACTTCCAAGAAGAGCTGATATATATACTGCTTAATGTCTTTTGCATAATATAAACAGAAGAATAATTGCCAAACCCTTTTTATGAAGCTACCGTTACCCTGATTCCAAAGCCACAAAAAGACTCAACAAAGAAAGAGAATTACAGGCCAATCTCACTCATGGTCATAGATGCAAAAATTCTCAATAAAATACTGGCAAACAGAATCCAAAAACACATCAAAAAATTGTCCATTATGATCAAGTAGGCTTCCTCCCAGAGATGCATGGCTGGTTCAACATACAAAAATCTATCAATGTAATGCATCATATAAATCAATTGAAAGAAAAAACTACACGATCATTTCATTAGATGCTGAAAAAGCATTTGACAAAATTCAGCACCCCTTTATGATAAAGGTCCTGGAGAGGTTAGGGATACAAGGATCTCACCTAAATATAATAAAAGCAATATACAGCAATCCAACAGTTAACATCAAATTAAATGGAGAGAAACTCAAATCCATTCCACTAAAATCAGAAACATGACAAAGCTGTCTACTCTCATCATATCTCTTCAACACAGTGCTTGAAGTTCTAGCTATAGCATTAAGAAAACATAAAGAGATCAAGGGAATTAGATTCGGAAAGTAAGAAGTCACGCTTTCACTATTTGCAGATGTTATGTTTGTGTACATCAGTAACCCCAAAAACTCAACCAAAGAACTCCTACAGCTGATAAATACCTTCAGTGATGTGGCGGGATACAAGATCAACATAAAAAAATCAGTAGCCCTCCTATACACAAGGATAGAGAAACAGTGAGGGAAATCAGAGAAACTTCACCTCTCACGATTGCCACAAATAGCATAAAGTATCTTTGGATAACTCTAACCAAGGAAGTGAAAGCTCTATTTGACAAGAACTTTAAGGCTTTGAAGAAAAAAACTGAAGAGGATACCAGAAAATGGAAGGATCCCCCATGTTCTTGGATGAGTAGGATCAACATAGTAAAAATGGCAGTTCTCCAAAAGGCAATCTATAATTTCAATGCAATCCAGTCAAAATCCCAGTGAGGAAGGGGAACACTCATCCATTGCTGGTGGGAATACAAACTTGTGCAACTACTTTGGAAATCAGTGTGGTGATTTCTCAGGAAAGGGGGAATCAAGCTACCTCAGGATCCAGCAATACCACTCTTGGGAATATACCCAAGAGATACCCAATCATACTACAAAAGCATATATTCAACTATGTTCATAACAGCATTATTTGTAATAGCAAGAACCTGGAAACAACCTAGATGCCCCTCAATGGAAGAACGGATAAAGAAAATGTGGAATATGTACACATTAGCGTACTACTCAGTGGTAAAAAAAAAAAAACTGACATCTTAATTTTGCATGCAAATTGATGGAAATAGAAAACACTGTCCTGAGTGAGATATCCCAGACCCAAAAAGATGAATATGGTATGTCCTCACTCATTAGTGGACTCTAGCCATAAACCACGGACATCAAGCCTATAGTTCACAAGCCTAGTTAAGCCAAATAACAAGATGAACCCAAAGAAAAACATATATTGATCCTCTTGGAAATTGGAAGCAAACAAGATTGCCAGCAAGAGTTGTGAGATTGAGGGTGGGGTAGGGGTATGAGTGGGGTTGGAGGAAGGGGAGAGGGGGAGTGGGAAGGGAGAAGGGTAAGATTGGCTAGTGTTCGGGGTAGTGGGAGGGTGGAAATGGAAGAAGGGCAGATATAGGAGAAGAAAAGAAAACATCTACATTAAGGGAGCCATTTTAGGGATGGCAAGAGACTTGGATCTAGGTGTGATCCCAGGTGTCCACGGGGATGTCCCCAACTAGGTCCTTGGGCAGCAGAGGAGAAGGTGCCTGAACTGTCCTTGTTGCACTATCACACTGATGATTATCTCAAATATCACCATAGAATCTTCTTCCATTGACATATGGAGATAGAGACAGAGACTCTCAGCAGAGCAAGGGACTGAGCTCTCAAGGTCCAGTTGAAATGCAAAACGAGGGAGAAGATGAGCAAGGAAGTCAGTACCGCGAGGGTTTGGTTCACCAACTGAGGCAGTGTGCCTGTTCTAGTGGGAGCTCACCAAATCCAGCTGGACTGGGAGTAAAGGAGCATGTGATCAAACCGAACTCTCAGATTGTGGCTGACAATGGGGGCTGACTGAGAGGCCATTGATAAAGGCTCTGGGACTTGTTTTTATGGCATGTTCTGCTTTTTTGGGTCCCTAGTCTAATTTCTTGAGATCTTTATATAGTTTGGAGATCAGTCCATTGTCTGATGTTGGGTTGATTAACAATTTTTTAACATTCAGTATGCTACTGTTTTGTCTTATTGACTGTGTCCTTTGCTTTACAAACATTTCTGTTTCAGGAGGTCCCATTTATTTATTGCTGTTCTCAGTGTCTGTACTACTGGTGTTATATTTAGGAAGTGGTCTCCTGCTCCCATACATTGAAGGCTTCTTCCCACTTTCTCTTTGATCAGGTTCAGTGTGGTCAGATTTATATTGGGGTCTTTAATCCATCAGAACTTGTATTTTATGCATGGGGATAGAAATGGATCTCTTTGCATCCTTGTACATGTTGATATCCAGTTATGACAGCATCATTTGTTGAATATGCGTATCTGTTGCTGTGCTTTGGGTGGTGCAGTTAGCTTCCTTGGTTGGTGTTTTCCTTCTAGTACATTCTGTAGGGCTGTATTTCTTGATAGGTATTGTTTAACTCTGGTTTGGTCTTGGAATATCTTGTCTTCCATCAATGGTGATTGAAAGCCTTACAGGGTATAGTAGTCTGGGATTGCATCCATAGTACCATAGTGTCTACAAAACATCTCTCCAGGACCTTCTGGCATTCATTGTTTCCATTTATGAAGTCAGGTGTAATTCTGATAGGTTTACCTTTATACGTTCCTTAACCTTTTTCCTTTGCAATTCTTAATATTCTTTCTTTATTCTGTATGTTTTGCATTTTAACTATTATATGGTAAGAGTACATCTTTTGGACCAGTCTATTTGGTGTTCTGTAAGTTTCTTGTACCTCCGCAGGAATATGATTTTTTATATTGCGAAAGTTTTCATCTATGATTTTGTTGAATACATTTTCTGTGCCATTAGCTGGAATTCTTCTCCTTCTTTTAGCCCTTTTATTCTTTTTTTGTTTTTTTTTGTTTTTTTAATTAATTTGTTTGTTTATAAAAATTTCCACTTCCTCCCCTCCTCCCCATACCCTCTCATTCTCCCCACTCCCTCACCTCCTCCCCCACCACTCCTTCCCCTCCTTCCTCTTCAGTCCTAAGAGCAGTCAGGGTTTCCTGCCCTGTGGGAAGTTCAAGTTCCTCCCCTCTCCCTCCAGGTCTAGGAAGGTGAGCATCCAAACAGACTAGGATCCCAGAAAGCTAGTATATGCAGACAAAACAAGACCCAGTGCCATTGACAATGGCTTCTCAGTCATCCCCCATGTCAGTCTCATTTAGAGACTCCGGTTTGATCACGTGCTTGTTTAGTCCTAGTTCAGCTGGCCTTGGTGAGCTCTCATTCGATCAGTCCCCTTGTATCGGAGGGTGACCGCATCCCACACGGTTCTGATTTCCTTTTTCATGATCTCTCTCCTTCTGCTCCTCATTTGGACCTTGGGGGCTCAGTCCAGTGCTCCAATGTGGGTCTCCGTCTCTATCTCCATCCATCGCCTGATGAAGGATCTATGGTGATATACAAAATATTCATCAGTATGGTTATGGACCAGGGCCATTTCAGGTACGCTCTTTTCTGCTGCCCAGGGAACAATCTGGGGACCTCTCCTTGGGCCTGGGAACCCCTCCAAAATCAAGACTCTTGCAAACCCTAAAATTAGCCCTTTTATTCTTATCTTTTTATAGTGACCCAAGTTTTGTAGTGAAAGGGCATGCTCTCCGGCCTGCCCAAGCCTGATTCTTTTGTTTGCCCAGACAGGAAGAGCTAAGTCAAGGGCATGATCTCAGCTATTTTGTTCCCGACCCCGAGTAGGCACACAAACATTCTGCCCCAGAAATGCTCCAGAGTCAGAGACTGCACCATTGGCAGGGCCCAGGAAGCTGCATTTTAAAATGGCGTGCCATTTTTTATAAGGCTGCTGAGTCAGGAAATTCTCTCTGCGGCATGCCACCCACAAATAGCAAAAAACTGTGCTTCTCTCTCTCTCTCTCTCTCTCTTTCTCTCTCTCTCTCTCCTTTTTAAGCCCTATCAGCTTTTACATGAAGTTAGTAGAGCACGTTGGGCAGCCACTCTGTTATAAAGAGAAGCAGTGGGCTGCTTCCTGCTGTCTGGCTCCTGGCTGGCTTTTATACTCAAAATAATTACACGAAAACTGTATTCATTAAAACACTGTCTGGCCCATTAGTTCTAGCCTCTTCTTGGCTAACTCTCACATCTTAACCCATTTCTAATAATCTGTATATCCCCACGTGACTGTGGCTTACCAGCATGAGTCTATCTCAGAGAGGAGCACCATGGTGTCTGCATGACTCTGCTTTCCTTCTCCCAGCATTTTGTTTGGTCTACTCCACCTATCTAAGTTGCTTTCCTATCAAAAAGGCAAGGCAGCTTCTTTATTTGACCAATGAAAGTAACACATATACAGAAGACCCACCGACATGATGTAGTTGATAGGGTGATCTCAAGTAGGTGGGAAAGACAGAACAGAATGCTGGGAAAATGGCAATGAGGCAAATGCCATGATTCTCTGACCTGAGATGGACATAGATTAAAATCTTCTTGGTAAGCCACGACCCCGTGGTGATACACAGATTACTAGATATGGGTTAAAGCAAGATATGAGAGTTAGCCAAGAAGAGGCTAGATATAATTGCCAGGCAATGTTTAAATGAATACAGTTTCTGTGTAATTATTTTGGGTGTAAAGCTAGCTGGGAACCTGGCTGCAGGAAATGGCCTACTGCTCCTCTTTACAACAATGTTTTATGTTAAGAATTGATTATAAAGGGGATCCCAGGTCCAAGGAGACATCCCCAGATTGTTCTCTGGACAGAGGAGAGGGTGCCTGAACCAGCCTTGGCCCATAACCATACTGATGAATATTTTGCATATCACCATAGGACCTTCATCTGGCGATGGATGGAGATAGAGACAGAGACCCACATTGGAACACTGGTCTTAACTCCCTAGGTTCAAAGGAGAAGCAGAATGAAAGAGAACGTGACTAAAGAAGGCAACACCAGAGGGAACCTTTACCCATTGATGGATGAAGATTGAGACAGAAAACCGCATTGGAACACTGGACTGAACCCCCAAAGTCTAAATGAGGAACAGAAGGAGGGAGAACATGAACAAGAAAGACAGGACCGAGAGGAATGCGTTCACCCACCGATACAAGGGGACTGATCTAATGAGAGTTCACCAAGGCCATTGGACTGGGACTGAACTAGCACGTGATCCAACCAGATTCTCTGAATGTGGCTGGCTCAGGGTCTTTCTGAAGAGTCATTGACAATGACACTGGGACTTGTTTCCTCTGCATATACTGGATTTTTGGGATCCAGTCTGTTTGGATGCTCACCTTCCTGGACCTGGAGGGAGGGGGGAGGAACTTGAACTTCCCACAGGGCAGGAAACCCTGACTGCTCTTAGGGATGGAGAGGGAGGAGGAGAGGGAGTGAGGGGAGTGGGAGGGTGATGGGAGGAGGGACGGAAGTGGAAACTTTTATAAATTAATAAACTTTTTTAAAAAAGAATTTGTTGGATTTAATGTTTTATTTGACCAATGAATCTATTTCATCAATAGTATCTTTAGCACCTGAGATTCTCTCTTCAATCTCTTGTATTCTGTTGGTTTGGCTTGCCTCTGTAGCTACTGTCCATTTACCCAGATTTTCTAAATCCAGATTTCCCTCAGTTTGTGTTTCCTTTATTGCCTCTATTTCATTCTTCAAGTCTTGAATTGTTTGAACTGTCTGTTTCCTCTGTTTGATTGTTTTCTCCTGGTTTTCTTTTTTCTAAGAGAATTATTAATTTCTTCCAATTTTTTTTTCTTTTCTTCCGTTTCTTTATGGGAACTTCTCATTTCCTTTTTAAAGTTATCGATCACCATCATAAAGTTACATTTAAAATCATTTTCTTCTGCTTCTTCTGGGTTCGGATGATCAAGTCTTCCTGTTGGATGAGCACTGGATTCTGTTGTTATCATGTTGCTCTTTAGGTTGTTCAATGAATTCTTGCACTGGCACCACTTATCTCTCCCTTCAGTTGCTGCTTACAATGTCTTTGCCTCTTTGTCCAATACTTTCAGTGACTGTCTGTGTCTTTGGAAATTGTTTTTGATCTGTTCTGTACTCTAACTGTCTGTGTCATAGGGAGCCTCTGAGGTATTTTTCTTGACCTGCTCTCACGGTCTGCTCTCTTGGTTTGCTTTCCTGGTCCACTCTGTGCTTCATAGCTTGTGCTTCAGAGTTTCTCTTTTGGTCCTCTCTCTGTAGTTGCAGCTTGTGTTTCAACATTCCTCTGAGGTTGCAAGTGGTGGGAAAGGTGGGTTGAGGGAAGAGTGAGACTTGTAGCTTTCAGGGTCTGATGAATGGGATGGGGGTGTTGGAGCAGCCTACATGCAGGAAACTTGCCTGCTGGCTGGCTAGAGAAGATGAAGCATGTGGGGGAAAGGCCCAGGGTTTTGCCCTAATACATAGAGCCTAGAGAGTGAGGCGTCCCACCAGGTGGGTGGTCTCTCTCCTCTTGGTCCTCTCTGTGTAGTAACCGGCTGTCTTTTAGAGTTTCACTGAGGTTGCAGGGGAAAGATAGGAGGATTTGAGGGCAGAGAGAGACTTGTAACTTGCAGGGTCTAATACATGGGATAGAAGTATTGGAGCAGGATACCTGCAGAAAGCACACCTCCTGGGTGACTAGAGAAGCCAAGGTGGATAGGGGAGGGGCCCAGAGTTTTGACTACAGTAGGGTATCCCTCCAGGTGGTTGGTCACTTACCTCTTGGTCCTCTCCGTATAGTAGCAGGCTATGTTTCAGAGTTCAGCTGAGGTTGCAGAGGGATAGGAGGGTTTGGGCAAGAGGGGTTTCTTGCCCAAATGACTAGCCTTGTCACACTGAAAAAAATATAATGAGCATTTTTAATGCACATCGACCTCCCTGAATTAGTTGGTGCTGCCAGAGTCAGACATGTCTTACTGTCATGAAACTTCCTAAATTTTTAAGATATTTTAAATTCAATATTCTGTACATCTTTAAAAGATTTGAAGAATACCTATTCATCTGAAATATATCTCTGTACATCATGAAACCTAATTAGCACAACTACAAGTTTGACTATTATAAATGACTATTTATTGACCTGTATCTCTTAGCTATACGTTACATTTTCAAATGAGCTGCACAAACAAAATATTTTAAACAAGAGCATAAATACATACAACAAAATTGACCTTAAATTTAAATCAATAGACCAAGATACACAAAAATGTAAAATATTGATCTCTATATTATATCCAGCCTTTACATGTAAACAAACACTGATAAACAATACTTGGAAATTTGGGCATATTTTTTAACCTGTTTTTGTGTTTTGTTTTTTTTTTGTTGTTGTTGGTTGAAGCATTTTCTGGGGTTTATGGAGATGTTTTGGGGGGGGCTCTTGATCCATAAAACCATATTAGTCTTGAAGGTTCCTCGTTGGAAACAAGAGCAGAACCAAATTTCCAAAGCAACACATCCTTAGACTCAAATTTTGATGTCAAGATATCTTTAAAGTATATATTTTGGTTTAGCTTAATAGCCTGCAGAATTAATATCACTCTGTGTACTAAACTAATTTATAGTTGCTAGTTTGCAAGTGCCAACAATAATATAGAAATTAAAACCACAAGATAAGAAAGTTAGCTTCAAATCACTAAAAATCATATTGGATAGTTTTCTCCTTGCTTAGCTTTTAAAAATAATTCTAAACATTGAAATACAATTTTATCTTTCCCTTTCCCTGTTTGTAACACAAGATGATTGTCAGAGAACCAGAACTCACTGTGCTGTAGAGATAAAAAGAGTGCAGGACAATCAGCCCCAGGAGAGACTTCTCCATTCCAACTCTCCTCCCACGTCAGAGGTCAATGAGGAAGAAGGGGTGAAAAGAATGTCAGAGCTATAGATGGGGCATGACTTCAAGGACACAGTGTTATCTGGACACAGCAAGGCAGCTGCACACATGAACTCACAGAAGTTTATAGCACACATAAGACTTGCAAAGGATCAGGGAAGCAAGCAGAGAGAAGGTGGGCATTCCCACACTTAGATAAGGAGTTACGGATAGTTGGTAGCTGCTGGGAAAGAGAATTAGGTTGCTTTATTGATGCAGCCCCAAGTGCATACATAGACTGCTCTCGACTGAAGACCAGACATCCAAGAGCATATGCACAGGACCAACTGTAATGCAAACCTAAATGTATTTTTATTTTATGTCAGGGGCAGGAGACACAAACTGTTTTGGTAAGGAAGAGTGGATGGATCTGGCAGGAGTGGAGGGAGCAGGTTAGTATAATAAAATTTCAATATCACAGGCTACATACAGTTCAGTAACACTGGTGGTTTCAACCACCTCCTGGGAACTTGAGACCTGCCTCCTTGGGGTGAGGTTTCATATTGCTCACAATGTGTTGTGCAGACATCTATGGCAGTTTGAAGAAAACCAGAGGAGGGCGCTGCCTCTTCAGATGTGGTTAACATCTCATCCAAGTGGTGGCTTCACATGACAGACTGTCACTGTGCAGAGGGAGGTCCTTGTTTATGAGTTTCAATAAGGTCCTGAGAAGACTTGCCCTATAAGTTTGATGAACTCAAGAACCAAGTGTCATTGATTTCTACAGTCATGCTTCCTGACACCTGTTCAGTTCTGCTGTTCCTCTTAATGTTCAGTAAGTTACATTTACCTTAAGTGGTGGTGATGTCATTTTCTTACAGCTATGAAAGTCTTTACCTTCACTCTCATGTAGCAATGTTATTCCTCCTTATTTATTTATCTATTTATTTACTCATTTACTCGCTCATTCATTTATTTATTTTTCAGGGATAAGCAACGGAGACTCGGTGACCCAGACAGAAGGCTTGGTTACTGTCACAGAGGGGTCACCTGTGATGCTGAACTGCACCTATCAGACACCAGATTCAGCTCCTTTCGTTTTCTGGTATGTTCAATATCTCAACAAAGCCCCTCAACTACTCCTGAAGGGATCTACAGTCAAGCAGAGGACAGAATATCAAGGGTTCCATGCCACTCTCCATAAGAGCAACAGCTCCTTCCATCTGCAGAAGTCCTCAGTGCAGCTGTCAGACTCTGCCCTGTACTACTGTGCTCTGAGTGACACAGTGAGGGAGACTGCAGGGGAAGCTGCACACAAACCAGGGGGCAGGAGGGCTGAGGGGAATGGCCATCTGAGGGAGAGCTCTATATGTATCTAATTGAGGTTTGCTCAGTCTCCTGAAAAACAGCAACAAATTTCAGATCAAAGTCCCAGAAACCTAGGAATCTGTGGATTTTTCTGACAAAATAGCATGGAAGAACTGGAAGTTGCTGGAAACAACCCAAACTTTTATCCCCTGAAATACTCTTCTCTCCAAAATTGGAGGACCTCTTACAGAAAACATCTCCAGAAAAAATCCCTGCCATAGAATTTATCACTACCAAGATGCCTCACAAAATTTAATGATTTAAATTCTCCAGCATCTTCTGTTATCCACAAATTTATGACCCAGAAGAGGATCATAGACTCTAGTCTTTAAAAATAACCTTCAGTCTCACTTCCCATGTATTTCAGATTCTTCTTCTCATCTGTCCATGTTAAAGAGAATTCAGGCAGACTTGCAATCTCAGCTGCTGTTCTATTGCTGTGAAGAGAAACCATGACCAAGAGAACTGATAAAAGAAAGCATTTAATTGGGGGCTTGACTAAGTTTCAGAGGGTGTGTCCATTACCATCATTTGGGGAGCAGAGCAGCAGACAGGCAGGCATGTCCGTGGAGAGCTAGCTGAGGTCTTATATCTAATCTCAAAGAAGGGCAGAGAGAGGGATAGCCCGGGCCTAGCTTTGGCTTTGAGATTCAAAAGAACACCACTAGTGACACATCTCCTCTGATAAGGTCTGATCTTCTTAATCCACAAACTGGTACCAAATATTCATATATATGAGTCTATGGGGATCCTTCTCATTCAAATCACCACACTCCCCAACAGCTTCCACTCTGTGAAGCTGCACATGAAATACAACTGATAGAACTCTGAAGATGCTGCCATGAGAGGCAGCTCCTCCCCTTTTCTACACACTATGTAGTAAGCTACTAGTCATAAAGACTCTGTCCAGAAAGGCCTTAATGTCTACTTTCATAGGCAACTGCAGGAGCTTAAATCCTCAGGACATGGTATCATCACTCATCTGGGAATAGAACTAGGCTCTTTGATAATTCTTCTGCAATGTTCAAAGGAAGCAAAAGTTTTGATAATTCTCAATTCTGGAAATAAAATATTGGTATAATATAGAATGTTCTAGTACTCATATTTATATCTCTGTAAAGGAAGAAAAATCTTAAATCAAAGACCATGGTGTCTCTCAAGAAAGATTCATGTTTGTGTTCACAAAGAACAGTAAAGTAGTATGTGCTATCTTACTGATTAGGAAGCAAAACTGAATGTCAAACAAAATTTTTAAATCCCAAACACTACTTAAATGGCACAACATAGAACTGAATCTCTCAGAAGAGTGCTTGTCAAATCTAGAATGAATGCCATAGCTAGTAAAAAAAAAATACCAGTTCCAGTTATGGGAAACCTCCCTTAAAGTAGTGAGTTAGGGACTTAAGAGACTCCTCCAAATAAAACAGGCTGATGCCATTGACCTTGATTGCCCTCATAGAATTTGAAGGTAAGACCCCATTTCTAATGACACCACATGCTTTAGATATAGTACGTGAAGGAACTCTGAACTGACCTGAAGATTCTTTCCTGAGCTTGACTTTTCACAGTATATGAAGGTGCCATGTAAGAATCCAGGGGAGAAAAGCAATAAATAATCCTACTAAGTTGTGTAAAGAGTATGAACCAAAACAAAGACCACCATGACAAGATATCCACAAGGGTGCATATTACTGTCTGGGGAAGCAGCTTGAAGGTCTCAAAGTAAATCCCTGGAGTTAGGGTGTAGTTTGTCTCTTTTATCTGAGGGGTGAGATTCACACACTCTATAGATGGTTTCTTTCAGAACTTTTCTTTATTCTTCTTTTGTACTCTCTGATTCTATGTTCTATATTCTCTTTCCTTCTCTTTATCCAGAAATTACACCTTCTGTCTCTCTTGATGTTTTCCCTCTAACTCTGTTTTTATTCTTCCTTACTCTCCCATTCTTGATGTTTTCCTTCTAACTCTACCTTTATTCTTCATGTTTTTCTTCTAACTCATTTTAGCTCTATCTTTATTCCTTCCTTTACAGATTATATTTATCAATAAAATTATTCAGGCAGTACAAAAATTACAGTGTGGTTACATTCTGTTTTTTAACTAAATGATTACCATAAATACAAGTTAAAAAAAATCTAACTTATTTCCCATAGCCGTTACATGATTAAACATTTTACACAATACAGGTGAAAACAAATTTTCCCCAGAATACACATACATTTGTATTGACACAACTTGTAAATTAACAAAATGTAAGCAAGCAAGATATTCTTTTATTGTCAGGCTGGGTTTTGCAGTTACAAATAAAAGACCAATCAGTTTCTTTTTTATCCCAAGATATAATCTTATAAAAAAATCCTAAAAGAATCAAAATAAAAACTTCTCTATAAAAAATTAATCAGTCAGCTCTACTTTAAATCTTTAAGGTACATTTCATTCATCAATATTTTTATATTATGAGATTGAGAGCAGAAATAAGTACAAGGAATTAATCTTTGACACCAACTTATCCGAGCAAAAAAAGCATGTCAGCTAATAATGGGGCTGCTTTGTTCTTGTTTCCTGACCTTAATGAATTACTCATTCAACTGTGTGCTTTTCTAAAATTTTAAATTTTCTTCTTGGGTTTTTTTACCTTAAAGCTATTTGACAAAATCATATTGATCTAAATTTAAGTTATTTTCAAAGCTTTGTTTCAACTTGTGAACGCATCTCCCAACATTAACAGATTAACAGATTTTAGGCAAGCTGGGTTACTGAGACTTAATGGATTTTCTTAATCGTTAACCTAATGAGCCAGCACTCCTCATAGAAATTCATTTGTTTTAGCTGTGTTATATTTCCTTGTTTTACTTTTTAATCATCAAAACTCTATTTAAACTAACATTATTATTATCAATTAGACAGTATAGTTTAGAAAGAAATCATCTTCATAATCCATAAGAAAAATGTCAAGTAGAATAGCATATTTCTATGAGGTAAACATACTATATGAGAGGCACAGGAATCTCCCCACACCCACTCACACCATGCCACATAACAGAGAAAGATGGCAGCAGCAAACATGTAAAGTCACAGCAGAAGCTAAACGTAATCTGGAGTCTATAGACTCAGGGCCTATCAGAGATTTGTTGTGCCCATGGCAGTCTGGCCACCCATAATGGGGCCAGGCCATGTGGGTCCAGGGAAGCCTGACCACACATGGGACCCAGGCCGCACAGCTGCCATAGCAGGCAGTGCCCAGGAACAGACCATCCAAAGGAATTCATTACATTCCTACCATTGTAGATCGGATCACTTGCCAACACACACCTGTTCACTTTTCACCAGGAAACCCTTAGACAAATGTCAGCCAATCAGGGGTTCTGAGGATTAGAAATCCCTCACACCCACCTTTGCTACTATAAAAATCCAACCCCAACTGAGCTCAGGGCTCTCCAATCACTCCAATATACTAGACACACGGAGAATCCAAGCTTGCAAACTTACATAAGAATAAAGGTTCTTTGCTTTTGCATTCAGGATTTGGTCTCCTAGCTGGTTTTGGTGGACTCCATGATCTGGGCATAACAGATTTACCCATCAGGGATTCACCTCTTGGTGAGCTGAGACCCGGAAGTCAACTGCCATCTGCTGCTCCTCTGACATGGACAAGGCCACAGACAGGTACAATAGTAGCTCTTATATCTTTGGGGAAACTAATATATACCTTATTGAATTCAAAGTGACTCAGTAGCAATGATTTCCAGCCTGATACTGTAAACGTAGTTAACTATCCATGGCGGGAGAGGTCACAGACTGTAGAGAAGAATCCACTACAGCAGCCACTTTCCTAATTCAATGTAGTGTCTAACTGTATTCTAAGTGCTTAGGATTATACACTGCTGGAGATGAACTATAGTCAACTCCAGTCTCCAGTCAGAGAAACTGGAGAGTGGATGTGGACTCAGAAGCTAAATACACACAAAATACTCACCTGAGGGGGCAAAACTTAATTTTTCTGTCTTTTTCTCTTGTCCATTTTATACCACCTAAGATAAAAATCTCTATGCAAGAATAAAATCACCTCATAACTGAAAATTACATATTTTCCAAAATCAAATTAAAATCCTTATATCGGAAGAAATCACAATATGACCATAAATTACATGCTTTATTAGAAGCCCACATGTAATTAAACATTTTCATTTCTATTAATTTTCCAACCATAACATCTTCACACTCTAGAAAAGCTTCTTCTATTATTGATTAACTAAGTTTCAAGCAAGTCAACTATATTTCAGCCAGTCCCTTTGTACTGGCAGGCAGCTATTTGTGGTTATAGTGTAGCAGATTTTTATCCTCATTTTAATCTACAGAACCTTAATCAAATGGTCTAGCAAACCATCTGTATTACACACAGTAGGGTCTTTTAATTTCCTTTCTCAACTCTATTTTTTCAAAGTGCACACTAAAACCCGTAATCTACATGACCAAGAAATTCAGACCTAAACTTGGTTGTAGAGACATAACTGCCTTCTTTAATCATCAGACTGTTTCTCCATAGTGAGAACCAACTTGTCTATAATACATGAAATGTGCTTGTTTTAATTTTCATCTTAAGCCAGTTTCACATCTCTAAGCTTTATTGCTCTGAAAATCTTCTTCATTACGATCTGCAAATAAAGAGAGGGATTTTTCCCATAAAACAATCACATTGTATGGAATACAGTGGAATTCTCCCACTCAACAATCATATCATGCAAAATTCATTAAGCATACAATAGCATCAAGCAGGAGAAGGGCCAGGAGAAGTAAGGGGCAAGAAGCATACAACCACCCCCCAAGAGGGGGGGATTTTCCTCTCCAGCGTACACTCTTCCTAGCTGTACTTACTGGTGAGCCATACTCCATAAACTTCATTGTCGACTGCAGCTCCTCTAACGTGGCCAGTGACAATACACACAGATAAGTATAGTTCTAAACCCTGATGAAGGTAGTTTCAGTTTGAAGCAGAGAGTCTTCTGTCTCTACTGTCATAGACAACTGGTTAAAGTGCAGATAGTAAATAATGTGGAGTCTCTAGTTCCAGTTAATACATCTCTAATGCAATTCCCACACGTAATGCCACAGAACATAACAGAAATGAAGCAAGAGGGACTGTAAGAACCAGAGAACCAGGACACTAGCTGAGAGGAGGACATGAGGGAGAAAACTTATTCATTGCTAATGTGAATGCAAATGGACACAAACAATATGGAAATCAGTGTGGAGGTTACTCTGAAGCTGACCATAGATCTACCACAAGATCTAGCTATACCAGTTTTGAGCAATTAGCTAAAAGATTCTACATCTTTCCACAGAGATACTTGCTCTTCCAAGTTCATTGTTGCTCCATGCATAATCACTGAAAATTGGACACAGTATAGATGTGCATCAACTGATGAGTGAATTGTGAAAATGTGGCAAATTTACACAGTGGAGTATTCTTCAGTTGATAAGAGGAACGAAATTATGAGAACTTCAGGCATATTGGTGGAACTAGAAACAATCACCTGAGCAAGGTAACTCAGACAGAGGAAAAGAAGCAAAGTTTTACTCTAGCTTTAAATATGTTTGTTTCATTTGGAATATCCATAGATGTTAGGTATCAATAAAAAGTTGTGAGGCAGGAGGGGATCTTCAAGGGAAAGAGAAACAGAAAAAAAAAACTTTCATAAAAGGGCAAATGGAACAGGGACCCCACAGGGGGTGGGGACAAGAGGGCAGGATAGAGGGAGGAATGTGGGGGAAGGATAACTAAACCTAAAGACATTTTTAACAAAATAGTATAGGAAACCTGCTACAGAAACTTCCTGAAACATTTACTCAAACTAAATTGGAGCCTAGCAATAACCTGTGAGTATAAACACACATATAGAAGACAGTTTGTCATGACCATTTGTAAAAATAACAATAGTAGTTTAACCCTAGGGCCTAAGACCTGCTGAACCATAGGATTTTTGGCCATGTTGGAGTAGTAGGCATGAATTCCCTGCTGTTGAGCAGGCTTCAAATCCAGTCAGAAAGCATTGCTATTCTGTAGTTGTCAGGACACTATTGCACCACTGAGCACACAGCACCTGGAAGTTCAGTACTGTAGTGTGCAGGGTCCAGCACTGGTTCACACTCTTGCTATTGTTTCTAACCCAGCAACCTGCAGAGGACCTTCTATGACTATGAAAGCTAACCAGTGTAGAGGACCTTTCCCCATTCAGTTCAAGGTTTATTTATCTTTGTCATGCAGCGGTAGAATATATTACCTTTAGCCATAGGATCTTACCATCTTGTTATAATGGGCAACCAAGAACCATGACACTAGCCTGTATTGTTTTGTTTACCTCTGGTGCCTCTGAACAATAACTCCCATGCCTGATACTGAGACTGCTGTTTAATAAATTCACTTATTTTCTTCACAACTCGATTTATGTATGTAAAATCATAATATGAGTATTAATGTGATAAATTATTATATTAAGGTATTCTTTTTAGAACATGTAGGTGATCAATTATCCAATCCGGAAGAATATTTAATGTGGGGTTAAGGAACATATGCTACAGAATCCCTTACCCAAACAGACTCACAGTCTCAAGAGAGCCCAGAAACATAGTTTAGTTCTGGCTAGGATGAATGACTGAGTTGGACTTATTCATGTAACCTGCTGACTCCTCCTTGTACACATATGTGTAGCCATCCAAGATTTCACAGCCTTAGCTGATGGTGTTTTACATTATTGTTGTACCCAGTCCATGGGGACCCCAAAAGACCACCAAGGAGACTGATTCACTGAAATACCAAAGCAAGGTTTATTATCATGTGTGTAATTGCAAGCTGGCCTGAACCTCATCAGTGCATCAGCAATTTGAGGTGCCCACCCTTCTGTAGAGCATTATTTAAAGACAAAAACCAGGAAAATTATGTTAGCAGGGTGTGAGGTGACAGGTTCAATCCTGATTGGCTTATGCCTAGGGAATTTTCACAAATTTTTATTTTTGAATCTTACTTGATTCTTGTCAAGTTTTCTTATTGGCTCACTTTCGGGTGGGGACATTCTATGGTTATCTGTACTTTCCAGATGGCTACCATGTTACTTTTGCTGCTAGCCATTTCTGAGCACTGGAATGTTTTATGGGAAATAGTTCACATAAGATACAAGATGGAGGCAGAGTACAAAATGGAGGAACTTTGGTTCTTCAATTATGTCTATTGTTTCTTGGTTCCTTAGCTCAAAGTGATGGTGGTTTATATCAAGGCATTTTTAAGTATTGGATTCTGTATCTTTCCTCTCTAAGTGCCTTTAGTGTTCTTTTCTGCTCTCACTGCTGCCACTGTACACTCTGATCTGTCTAAAGCTGATTCTGTCTTTTGTGTTCTTCCTTTGGCACAAAATTGTCAATGAGAATGAGAATGTTATTTGTTGAGGTTCTCAATGAGTGGATAGCTGTTAAGGTTCCTCATTTTGATTAACAACACACAGATTCTTACATGCATAAACAGAGGGAGTGAAAGAAGAAAAGAGAGAAAATTGAGAGAGAGAGAGAGAGAGAGAGAGAGAGAGAGAGAGAGAGACTAGTTAACATTCAAAATACCTTGCTAGAGGGAGAATTGTGGTAGTGAAATTGGAACCCAATGCTCATAACCCTTGTCACTCATGTCCATGGATTGTGTAGTCTACTCCTGTGAGTAGGACCTAGAATATGGCAGGTGACACTTCTGAATCAGTTTGTATTGTATAAGAAAGGCAAAGGGACTGGGCAGTTAACTAAGTCTCTCATCAGTTTGATGTATGGTGACTTTGACTCTGAGTTCATCAAAGTGAAGAGTGTTTATATCAGCCTTCTTGTTTTAAATGAACATTTACTATGCTTATTTGAATTTGTACTCTCTAATTTACTATTCACGTGCTAACACATCTGCAATATTCCTAGTAACATCAATTCCATCCCTTTCTTTGACATTTTGATGGTGTGTAGAACTCTGGAAACTGCAGATTTATGATTCCTGTGTCTCTGGTACTAGCTCTGAAATGTGCAAAGATGCAGTAATTTTCTCACTCTAAAGTATCTTATTCTCCCATTTCAGTTCACAACTTCACATTCTTATTTTCTAAAAACTCACAAGTTTGCTCTTAGAAAGCATTAAGCTTCCTCTGTGCATGACCAGAATGCCTGGAATTCACACTAGGAAGTAAACAAAGACAGGGGGAGTCCACTGCAACTGTGAACTTGTTTCTCAGTTGTCCTCTAGAGAACATTCCTGAGTAAATTGGGAGTATGGGTGGAGGGGGAGGGTGGAAGCAGAATTGGGAAGGGGAGAAGGAGAGAGGGAGAGAACATGAGAGATTGGGAAGGTCAAGTAGTGAAATGACAGAGAGGGAGAGCAAGGAAAGAGATATATTGATAGAGGGAGACATATAGAAATAGTGAGAAACCTGGCACTAGGGAAATTTTCAGGGATCCACAAGGATGACCCAATAAGACCATAAGCAATAGTGTAGGTGGTGCCTTAACTGGCATTCCATGTAAACAGATTGATGACTACCTTAATTGTCATCATAGAACCTTCATTCAGTTACTGATGGAAGCAGATGCAGAGGTCCACAGATAAGCACTGGCCTAAGCCTTTGGAGTCCAATCATAGAGAGGGAGGTGAATCATAACATGAGCAAATGGATCAAGAGCATAATGGGCAAAGCCAAAGAAACAATTTACCTGTTCTAGTGGGACCTCACTTTTCTGGACTGACAACTGGGGAACCTGCGTAGAACCAATCTAGGCCCTTTAAATGTGGGTGACATTTATGTGGCTTGGGCAGTTTGTGCACCAACTGGCTGTGGAACCAGAATATTTACTTAGTGCATGAACTGACTTTTTGGATACCATTCTCTATGGAGGGATAACTTGCTTAGTCTAGGTACAGGGAGGAAGGCCTTTGTTCTGCCTTGAGTGATATGACAGACTTTGTTCACTCCCCATGGGAGGCCTCACATACTTGGAGGAGTGAATGGGGAGTGCAGAGGGGTGAAGGTAGGAAGAGTGGGAGAGGGAAAAAAGAGAGAACTGAAATTGGAATGCAAAATAAAAAGATTTTGATTAGAAAAGGTATAATCAGAATAAAACTTTCTGGAGATTACAGGACATACAAGAAGTAAATAAAAAGTAAATGGTACTTTGATAGGTTAGAATAAACAAACAGAAACCTTCCTTCTCCCCTATCCTGCCATGCCCTTCACCCCTTAAAGCCCCTAATGCCCATTTGAAATTAAACTACCTGTGTTCTACTACTGTTCCTCTTTCTCTTAAGTTCTGTCTTCTTGACCTAATGGCCTGGTTCTGGTTTCCTGATTTCTGCCGGGGAGGGGTACATAGTGGGTTCTGGGAGGAGTTGTAGGGAGAGTAGAATGGTGGTAAATACTGTCTCAATTCATTATGGTCATGTATGAAATTGTAAAATAGTTATTTTTCAACCTCCTCCATTGCTACAGTAAGTGTTATGGCTAAACACACTTTATGCAGATACCAGAGGCAGACCAAGGGAAAGACAGTGTCTCTTCTCATTGCCTCTCTAGTATCCTAATGACAAAGGTATCTAAACCTCCTTAAGCTAAGAGCAACCTCTGTCTACCTCTCTTACTCTTCAGGCTGTATTTGCTTCCTGGGAATCTTCAGGAATGTGTGAGCTGCTTCATGTTCACCTTGGTGACCTTCCTGTGCATCCTGAGGCTCAGAGCAGCCCTACTGCCTACTGTCACTCTGCTTCAGGATCTTAACCACAGAAAGAACACTGTGCTGTTTCACTCTGAACAGTAACCCTGCTACTGACTCCATTCTTCAATGCTGCAGGAGCTCTGCTCCTTCAGCCAATAGCCTTTAAAATACCAGGCCACTGGGGCATGGTCCCTTATACTTTAAAAAGCAGCGGGAACCCTGCACTCTCTCATGTTCGGGTTCTAGTTATGGCTGCTAGACTCTCTGTTTCCTGTTTGTGATGAGAGAACTGTTCTTTGGGACACTGATTTGTAAGTTTTTCCCCTCAAATAAATAACCCTTTTATTATCCATAATTCTTAACTTGTATGGGATTGCGTTGAGGCTTCACTTCAACACTGCACTGCTGCTACAGGAGGATGTAAAGCCCAGGTGGTACCTCAACATGTTGACTGCATCTGTGAATTTGCAGCAGAGCATCCATTGCCTCTCAGGGTCCTTAGCTGTGTGTGCAACACCCTCACCTGGGTCTCCAGTGCCTCCTGAAACTTACACCAGGAAGTCAGCCTGTCTCAGACATGGAGGGCTTTGACCAAGTGCAGAATGGATGGAAACTCCTAGCACCTGAGAATCCCAGACAATGGGACTGAGAAAGCTGGGTGCTCTCTACACTGAGAGCTGGGCACAAACCACCAAAGACTTGCAGAGAAAGAGTCCAGAGTCCCAGCCTCAGACACTTTCAGGAAGTTGGCAGTTTCAGTGCAGGAATTAGGACAGAGAGGGTGGGATCTTGGGAAGTACTTCATTCCTATGGGATTCTTTGTTGTCATTTAATTATTTCTCATTTTTCAAAGAAGAGATCTGATTTCTCCTTTGGTAGAATTTTGATTTGGGTAAAAAATGCAACATATTTTAAGCCTCAATCAATATTTTACCCAAACTATCCTAAAGGTCAGAGGATATTAGTTGTTCTCATACTCTTTGAGACTTGATGGGCTGACAAGGCTTAAGGCTAGCTTTGAGATATTTTTGAGGAGATTGTATGTCTATGTTTCATTTCTTATCTCATTTCTCAAGCAATTATTTTCATAACAAAAACTCTATGATGCATTCCTCTACTGTTACGAATGTACAGTGCATTGCCCCAAGTAGTCGCCATGTACAACAGCACACCAGCACTGCTGGCCCTGTCACTCTGGAACACAGCACTCCTATCTTGGTTTCCCCCAATCCTCTTCCTTCTTATGTGGTCATATTTTAAACATTTAGAACAAACCTTGACTGTAGCAGGAGTGTTCAAATTTTTGAAATGCAACCCAAAACTATGAACCCATCCCGTGTATACTTTATCATTATGTTCCTGATTCTTCTTCTCCTGCTGAGATTTCACTTCAATTATTTCACAGGTGAAGATGCTTTTTCTCTGTCTTTTTAAATGTGTGTGAGAGTGGGCCTGTGTAAATATCTGTTACTTGCCTACGGGTTCTGGGGAGACCAAAGGAGAGCATCAGATCCCTTGAAGCTGGAGTTACAGGCATGTGTGAGCCATCTGAAGTAGATGCTGGGGAGGGAACTATGGTCTCCTGGAAGGACAAGGACCCTTATCCGCCCAGCCATCTCTCAGGTCCCTGTAAAGGGTCTTCAATCAGAACATGCATCTGTTTCCTGAGTAAAACTTTTAACTGTTGCTTACCTAGTGTGCTAGACTCTGTGTGCAACTGAGGTTCGTTCTCATTGGGTCCTCTCTTGCTTCGAGGATCCCTAACTGCATATAACACAAGGGTCATCTCAAAATGCCCCCCATGCTGTGCTCTACCCAGACTCTCAGCCAGGTCTGGTCTGGCAGGAGCTTCAGGCTCAGAAGGCTGGGAGGAAACTCTGCAGTGTTTGGCCTGGCAGGTTTTCTGGGTGGGGCTGACTAGTTGCAGGAGTTGAAACAATTCAACAACCATCCAGACACCACAATCCAGGTGTTAGTTACTTGCCTCTGTCTCCATCATCCAGATAAGCACCATGAAGAGGCTGCTCTGTTCCCTCCTTGGGTTGCTGTTCAACCGGGTTTTCTATGAGTCTGGCTGTCTACATTCAGGGGACAGAGAGGATTTTACTCAGCACATGGAGGGGTGGGAAAGCAGCTCAGGGGTCCTGCAGGGCTCCTTCCTTCTGAAAGGATAAGGGGTGTGTTCAGGGTTCTGTAGATGCTCAGTGACCTTCATCTGTGTCTCTTTCTCTGTTTCTAATCAGGGGTGAAAGGGCAACAAGTGAAGCACAGTCCTGTGTCCTTGGTTCTGCAGGAGGGAGAGAATGCAGAGCTGCAGTGCAAGTTTTCTAACACTACATCCCCAACACGTGGTTTTATCAAAGTCCTGGGGAACACCTCATCATAAACATGAACAAGAAGAAACCCTGCTTCCACATTTCTCCCTTAGCATTGTGTCTCCATTTTACTCCTGCAGGAACAGTTGCCTCATGGGAAAATCAACCATTTTCTTTGTTTGCAGGAGATGAGAACACTTCAGTTCTTGGCAGGTTCCAAATACACAATGCAGGCTGTAGAGCACTCTCTTCCTCTTCGAAGGCCTTACTCTGCTCACCTGGAGCATCTGTTCCCAGCTCTCAGCTCTGTCTTGGCTGTAGTGGATGGTGCTACAGTGTGTGGTTCCTGACTGCAGATCTGCGACCAGCTAACTGTCTTTGCATCGTTTGTGAACATATGAGAAGTGAATGTTGCTGGATCATAGAATTCCATTTTTATGTTTTGATGAAGCCCTGGGCTGTTTTCAATCATAGCTGCTCATTTACATTCAACCAGCACTTCAGGGCAATCTTCCTCTCATCCTCCATCACAGGTATTACATGGGCTGCCTTCCGAGTCTGATAGCCACCATTCTGAGAGAGAAGTGGAGTCTCCCTGAAGCTTTCATTTGGATTTCCCCAGTGACTCAACTCCTGCAAACAAAGCAAAACAAACACCATGTGGGTGATGGATGAAATTATTGGTTTGATTTCATCATGCCACAGTATGTACATAGACCCCAACTGGCTGGGCAAGTGTATCCTATTCTTATTTGTTGATCGTCCCTTACAGTAACTGTGTGTTAAAGTAAACCCCAAGTACTATACCAGCATGATGTGCTATACAGTATCAATTGATCAATCATCAATCAACCATCAGTCAATTAAACACATTATCAACTGAAGAGCCAGTTGGTCCTCACTCTGTTTTGTTTGGTCCCAGTGATAAAGAGCTGCAGACTGAATGACTTATAAACTCAGCTTGTGTTTCTGGAGGCTGGAAGTCAGAGTTCTGCCAGGTCAGCATCCGGAGAATGCTGCTTCCTGGCTCCTGATGACAACCCTCCTGCCACATCCCCATGCGGTGAGGGGGGACTGTACCATAAAGATTTACTTTCACCCATAAGGACACCACACTTGAGACCTAGTCATCTCCTAAAGACGTGCCTCCCAAATACCATCATACTAGGCTCAGGTTCAGGACATAAGTTAATGTCCTCAACCTCAGTCCCTACAGAATGACAAGGGATGGGTCGACACCGCATCTCTGGCTTGGACCTTGCTCTTGCTGCTTCTCCAGATTTATCTGACAGATTCTCAGCTAAAATGTCCAGTACAGAAGACCTCTTCTGAGGTCATACCCTTCTGGTTATCCTCTCAGAGTTAAAGGACACCAGGGTATCACCTGCCACATTGCTAAGGACAATGAGCCTGACATTAAATTAAAAAAAAAAATTATCACAAAAAAGAAAGAAAATCAAACCATTTTAAACTCTGTATGTTGGATCAGGAATGGACTTGGTCCAATCTGCCTACAACAAGGAACAAGAGCTCCAAACATGGGCCATTTTGAGCAAAATAGACTCGGTCTGATCCATTACTATTCGGTTGTTCTGTTGTTTTTTGTTTGTTTGTTTAGCTAAAAAATAGATTTATTTCACATAATACATTCTAATCACTGTTTCCTGCCCCACATCTCTTTCCAGATTCTCCCTATGGACCCACCCATATAATTACACTCCTTCTTTCTCTCTGTTTTTAGAAAACAAGCAAGTTAATAAGCAAATAAACCAGGATAGAACAAACAGAAAGAAAAAGCATAAGAAGCACATATACATGCATACAAAGATACATGCACAGACAAACATCCATGAAAATACAAATTTGGGAACCATAATATATAAGCAAACAACAAATATGTTAAATAATGCACAGATAATAAATTAAGAAAAAAATATATAAAAACACAATTGATTTCATTTGAGTTGGCCATCTACAGCGGGTCTTGAGGCCTGCCTTTAAGTGTGGTTTCTAAACCCAGTGAAATGCTGTTGGCAACCCTAAATTGTCCCCTGTGGACAGTTTCAATTAAAGATAGCTTCTTTGTTAAGGAGCGTGATGTCTACTTCCCCCTCTCAGCACTGGGACCCCATCTTCATAAGACCTGTGCATCCCTGCCATGGTGCCACCATCTACATGAGTTCCTATGTGAGTCAGTCTTCTTATTGGATCTGGAGGGTATTATTTTATTACAATCTTCCATTCCCTCTGATTCTTAAAATCTTTCTGCTTCCTCTTCAGCAAAATTCTATGAGGTCTGTGTGGTGGCTTTGGGCTTCTCACTGCTGAAGTGGTCTCTTAAAAAAAGGGAGGAGAGGGTCGTATTGGCTTTGGTGATAAAGACTGGATCAGTGACATGAAGCAGCCTGTGATCAGTTCTCAGCTTTCCAAGGATTCTGAAATTGGATTTACCATATCCTGTATTTGTGAGTGCATTTTTCCTTTTTCCTATCTTAACAAATCCTTGTTACCCTTTTACAAACACACATGGATTTCGCTACAAATGGTGCCCATGCTGTCAAACTCTAGGCATCTATGGGGTTGTGATCTGTTGCAGCAATGGAATATGCAGTTTAGTAATCCTTAAATTTCAGAATTAGAACCTGAAAGGCTGTAAAAGATTCCATTTATGTGCTGGGCACCTTTGGAACCTTGAACTACACCCCAGCACCCAGGATAAAATGAAGGCTGCAGAAGAGCTGAAAGCTGACCTCTACCCCAGTCCCCAATATAAGCTGAAGGCTGCAGAAGAGCTGAAGACCACTCCCAGCCCCCAGGATAAGCTGAATACCTTATGATCCCTCTTTAGGGGAAGTATTAGCTAATGGAGAAACCTAAGTTACATAAAGAGGCTGACTACAGCCCATTTCCCCACCCATCTTCCCCTATCAGCTGAGTGATATCAGCTGGGCAATACTTCAAGCAGCCCCTGTGGTAAACACAGGGTCAACGGATGTCTGGAGGACATAGCTGATAGTGGGGCTGTTGCTATCCCTTAGATACTAATAGCCTAATCAGGAACTAACAGCTGAGGTTTACCTCACCTTTAGCCAGTTGTGATATAGAACAAGTAACTTTGTATTTTGAGACTGTAAACTTGTGACTGCTTTGTGAATTTTGTCTTTATAAACCCCTTACAAAAATAGATGGGGTCCTTCTTCCTCCATCTGCTGTGCCAGACAGTGAGGCAGAGGACCCATGCTAGCCTGTACTTATTAAACAAAACCTTGCTTTTGCATTCTGAAGTGTCTTCTTGGGGGTTCTAGTACTCAGGCACAACCCTAAAAGAATTTCTGTTTCTGGGAATAATATTATAAGACACTAAAAAGCAATCATTTTCAGGCTGTACAAAAACAAAGCACAACAGCTGTGAAACTCTCAATAGTACTAATAGCCTTCCTCTTAAAATGGTTAACTGACAAACCTATCTGGCTTGGGCATTGGCTTTTGACATAGAGAAGCTACAGGCTTTGAAACAGATGGTTCAGGAGTAGCTAAATGCTGTACATATTGAAGAATCTACCATCCCTTAGATTTCTCCTGTGTTTGTTATTAAAAAGAAATATGGAAAATGAAAAATGCTGATAGACCTGAGAGCAATGAATAAAATAATTCAGCTGATGGGCTCTCTACAGCATGGAATACCTTTGCCTTTTCTAATACCTAAAAAATGGCCTATTTTAGTTGTTGACTTAAAAGACTGTTTCTTCACTATACCTTTACAGGAAAAAGATAGGGAAAAATTTGCCTTCATGATGTCTACTAATAAATACTCTCATCCAATTAAGAGATATCAATGGAAGAATCTTGCACAGGTAATGTTAAATAGTCCTACACTGTGCAAATATTTTCTGCAAAAATTCTTGGAAACAATTCATGGACAGTTTCTACAAACTACAATTTACCATTATATGGATGTTACCTTATTAGCTGATTCAAAGGTAGAAACTTTAGGGAAAATGTTCAGAGAAGTAAAGAAAGTCTTTTGATAATATCTTAGTAGCTGATTCAAAGGTAGATACTTTAGGAAAAAAATGTTTGGAAAAATAACAAAAGTATTGCCTTGCTGGGTATTACAAATTACTCCTGAAAAATTCAGAAAGGAGATTCTTTTAATTACTTAGGATATTCAATTGTTCTATAAAGAATTGGACCCCAAAGGAACAAATGAGAAGAGATCAATTGCAGACTCTTAATGACTTTCAAAGATTGCTAGGAGACATTTCCAAATTACTGGTCATTATTGAGATAGAACCTGATAAACTAAGAAATTTGTTCAGCACCCTAGAGAGGGACTAAACCTTAAATAGTCCACGGGAATTATCAGCTGAAGCTGAAAGAGAATTGGTTTTGGTGGAAAAGAAATTACAGAATGCACATGTGGATCATGTGAATCCAGTGTTTAACTAGATTCTGGTTATATTGCCTGCTAGGGAAACCACTACAGGAATTTTGATACAGAAGTAAGATATTATATTGGAATGGATATTTCTATCACATAAACAGGGTAAAAAAATTAAAAATGCATGTGGCAAAGTTTCTGTTTTGATTTTAAAAGAAAATTAAGGCTTCATCAAGAGACAGAAATGAATTTTGCATGCAAATTGATGGAAATAGAAAACGCTTTACTGAGTGAGGTAAGCCAGACCCAAAAAAAGGAATATGGTATGTATTCACTCATAAGTGGATTCTAACCATAATTAAAGGTCTTTGAGCCTATTATTCGAGATCCTAGAGAAGCTAAATAAGAAGGTGAACCTGACGAAAATCATGTAGCTATCCTTCTGGAGATTGGAAATAGACAAGAGTGCCAGGTAACCTCGGGAGCATGAGGGGGTTGGGGGCTGTTGGAAGGGGAGAGGGTTAGAGAGAAGGGAGTAGGGGAGGAATGGGGAAAGATGGGGGACTGGGATGGGGGGGAGGGAGGAAGGATGGATATGGGATCAGGCAAGTATATACCTCAACTAAGGGAGTCATTTTAGGGTTTACAAGAGACTTGATTATAAAGGGGATCCCAGGTCCAAGGAGAGATCCCCAGATGGTTCTCTGGACAGAGGAGAGGGTGCCTGAAATGGCCTTGGCCCACAACCATACTGATGAATATTTTGCATATCACCATAGAACCCTCATCTGGCGATGGATGGAGATGGAGACGGAGAACCACGTTGGAACACTGGACCTAGCTCCCTAGGTCCAAATGAGAGGCAGAAGGAAAGAGAACGTGAGCAAAGAAGGCAAGGGTAGAGGAAACCTTCATCCAACGTTGGATGGCGATACAGACGGAGACCCATATTGGAGCACCGGACTGAGAACTCCACGGTCCAAATGAGGAGCAGAAGGATGAAGAAAATAAAAAAAAAAGTAATCAGGACTGCGAGGGATGCGATCACCCACTGATACAAGGGGACTGATATAATGAGAATTCACCAAGGCCTGTTGGACTGGGACTGAACGAGGACGTGATCCAACCAGATTCTCTGAATGTGGCTGGCCCGGAGCCTTTCTGAAAAGCCATTGACAATGACACTGGGACTTGCTTCCTCTGCATATACTGGATTTTGGCGATCCAGTCTGTTTGGATTCTCACCTTTCCTGGACCTGGAGGGAGGGGGGAGGAACTTGAACTTCCCACAGGGCAGGAAACCCTGACTGCTCTAGGGAATGGAGAGGGAGGAGGAGAGGGAGTGGGGGGAGTGGGAGGGTGTTGGGAGAAGGGGCGGAAATGGAAACTTTTATAATTTAATAAAAGAAAAAAAAAGAGACAGAAATGAACCCAGCAGAAATTATAATGCCTTTAACTAAGCAAAATCTCCTCATTATGGAAAAATAATGAATATTGATAAATTACTTGTAGTATCTTTGGGAAAAGATAAACAACAGTTATCCCCAAAATTGAGAAACTTAAATTCATAAAGGGAACGAGTTGGGAATTTCTATACATTGTGTGAAGAACACCAATAACTCAGGAAAAGCTATATAAAATCAGGAAACTTAAGGAAAATAGTTCAAAAATCTTATAATTCTGTGCAAAAGTCAGAATTATATGCCATTCTTGTGGTACTAATGGATTTTATGGAACCTCTCAATATAGATACTGATTTTAAGTATGCAGAAAGAGTTGTTTTACATATTGAAATTGTTGAATTCATTCCTGATAAAACAGAATTAGCTTTGTTTTTTGCATAATTACAGAATATCATCAGATCCCATAGGGGTCTTCCATGTCCTCTAGTATAAGGTAATAATGAAATTGATTAATTATTAATAGGAAGCATGCTGGACACCTCAGAATTTCATAAACAAACACCATATCAACAGCCAATGTTTAAAAAAGGATTTTTCCAACACTTAGCAACAAGTCAAGGAAATTGTAAAGAAAAATATGTACTACTCTTCCCTTCTATAAATAATCTCTATTACCTACAGGAAGTAATTCTAAAGATATGCAAAGAAATGGAATTTGACAAATGGATGTGCTTCCTCAGCACTGAATCTGTCAATTTCTTTTGGTAAGATTGCTACTTACATTATATTAGCCCTACCAATCCATGAGTATGGAGATATTTTCATTATTTGATGTCTTCTGCTTCATTTATCCACATTTTAAAAGTCTTAATCTACGAGCTTTTCCCTTGCAAGGTCAGAGTTTTTTTCCAAGATATTTTATGATTTCTGACAATATTTTTTACAGGTATAGCTTCTCTGGAGTCTTTCTGATGATTATGGATTAAACAGTGTTTTTGTTTTAGTTTTTTCCCAATGTGTCCATTTCTTTTACCATGTCAACAATATCTGGAGTCCCTCTTCTCTGTCTTCTGCTCTGTTGGTAAAGCTTACATTTAAGACTTTGGTTTGACTCCCTAAATTTTTAATTTCTAGTTTTATCTCATGTTGTGTTTTCTTCAGTGTTTCTATTTCTACTTGCATGTCTTCAGCTGTTTTCTTCATTATATTACACTGTTTTGTGTGTTTTCACAGTCTTCTTTAAGGGACTTAGTTATATTCTCTTTAGGATCCTTGGTCAAGTTCATAATTATCTATTTTTATGTCCTTATCTTGTGGTTCAGTTGCATTGCATATTCTGTTATAGAATTACTGGGTTCTGATACATGCATACTTTCTTGGCTATCAATGCTTATGTTTATGTATATGTCTAGGATTGGGATATAATTTTTCTATTTTAGTGTCTGATATTTTCTTTTTTCAGCAGATATTTTCCCCTGGTTTCTGCTGAACTCTCTAGACCTTAGTGAAGTATGGGCTTTACTGTATGTTAGGAAGTGCTTCTATGTGCCAACGTGTGATAGACAGGAATAGACGTGGGCTAGGTGAAAAGGTTGAGAAAGACTTCAGTAGCAAACTAAAAGGATCCTGTTTGCAACTGGAGGTAGGATCCATTGAGCGTTGGAGTGTGGTGGGAAGAGGGGTTCCTGAAGTAGTAGTAAGGCAAAGAGTTGTGTGGCGATATACGGATGGAAGGGCTAGAGACCCTGGGTCTGAACCAAGAGTTGCAGTGTCTTGTAACTGAAGTTGAGGAAGGGAACTGTAAGCAGTTGGTGCCAGGCTGATCATAAGAATAAAGAGATTGTAATGGAGGATAAGAAGGATAGGGTGAATAACTTAGCTGAGACCCTCCAGTGTGGTCACTTGGGTAGAAAGTATTTTTATGTATTGCAGGGTAATACTAAGGAAAGGGAATGGACTAGAGTGGATACTAAGATGGTCTACAAGTAAGAGGGAAACTGCAAGTTTTGGTGGAATCCCTGAGGGATGGAGGAAGAAAGGAAAAACAAGCCCATTTTAAATAGGTGTGGAGTCTGAATCCACGTGGGCACCAGATGAAGATGCCACTTAAAAGAAAATCCCACATTAGCTCAGAATTGAGCATAATAGACGGTTATTTATTTAGGAGTAGACTCACAAATCAATATTCTCTGTTGGAATGGAGAAGAACAATCGAATCCCACAGCTGGAAAAGAGAGAGACCAGATACACACTTCACATCCACATAAATAGTATAAGAGGCCATGCCCCAGTGGGCAGGTAACTTAAAGTCTATCAGCTGTAGGATTTCCTACAGCAATGGTCTGCTAGAGGTCTGAAGATGGTACCATGGGAACTAAAATTAGTAGACAAAGGACAGTGATGATGCCCTATCTGTTTTCCAAGCCTGTGTGTACACTGCATTCCCAGATAGACAGTGTTTGTAGTTGTTCACAGTAGAGACAAAGAAAAGGAAATGGGCTTGAATCAGAGGGTGCTGGGAAAGTCTACAGGAAGGGGGAAAGATGGAGTCCGCCACTGCTCTTCTGTCAGAAACTCAGACTAGATGCTGGGGAGTGAGTGAAATGGATGGTGCCATCCTCAGGACCAAATGACTTCTGAAAACTTTCCTAAGGGTAAACTATGTGCATTTGTGATTTCAGGACAACCTCTCTAGAAATTAAGTTACATGAATGAAAACAGGGTATCTGTGTTGTCATAAAGAACTCACTAAAATAGAAAAAATTATTTTTTTTCTTACCACAGAAAGCCCATGAAAGACTTGAAAAAATCTATTCCCCAAGTATCATAACTGTATGTTATGTATCAAGGGTACATATTGACTCTGCATTTGAGAAAAGGGAGAGATGTTTGGTGAGTAATTCAAGCATTCTGAGATATGGTAGTGGATTAGGGAACAGTTAAAGACAGAAGAAATGTTGTTGCACACACACACACACACACACGAATGTATTACATATATATTTACATATGAAAGCATAATATATACACATATATATTTATAGAAGTATGAGAATGTCATGTAAGATTTAAATATAAGAAGCAAACTCACCAGTGTGTACAAATATCATTCTTGATCTCTCAACACTAGAACCCACTTGACCTGACATATTTCTGTTTTGTGTGTCTGAGTCCCTCCAAAGGTCAGAGAACACTAAAGCAGAGGCTTCTCTGGTTAGGAGTGTAACCACAAAGTGGGAGTAGATCTCAACTTCTGGGATGTATGCAGAGGACTCACTTCCTTGTATGCTGATTGTGCAGGTTGAGGGCAGAAGCACAGCCTTTTTCTCAGTGACTGAGTGGATGACTCAAGAGGTAGAATTGTTCTTAAGAAAGAACAATACCACAATAGCTGTAGTTGACCTCCAAACTATCACAATTACACCCTGGATATTAATTTAACTGGAAGAACAATGAAGGCAAATGTCACTACTTCATTCATATTCTTGTGGCTGCAACTGGATGGTGAGTTAAGATTTTAAGACCTCTGAATACTCAGTGGGTATTTCTGAGATATCCAGGAGGAACTATATTTTGTTCAACTTTTCTCTACTGACTGTAGAAAAAGAGAATTCTGGAAAGTGATGACCTGACAACTGTTCTCCTTTCTCTCCATCTTTCTGTGTAGGGCTGAGCCAAGGTGAGCAGGTGGAACAGCGTCCTTCCACCCTGAGATTCCAGGAGGGAGCCAGAGCTGTCATCAACTGCACATATGAAGACAGCGCCTCATCCTATTTCCCTTGGTATAAGCAAGAACCTGGGAAGCATCCTAAGCTCATTATTGCCATTCTGTCTAATATGGAAAAAAAGCAAGACCAAAGACTGAACATTTCACATAATAAGAAAGCCAAACACTTCTCCCTGCACATCACAGACAACCAGCCTGGAGACTCTGCCATGTACTTCTGTGCTGCAAGGACACAGTGCTCCCCAGGCACCTGCAGCCTGTCCTAAAACCTGCCACGGGGCCTGGAGCCACATCCACATCCTGTGTAACAGGCCTTCCAGTGCAGCATGTGTCAGTTGTTAGTTTTCAAGTGGCAACTACAGTATAGATATCATAAACACAAAATAATAAAGTTAGCTTCAAGTCACTCAAAACAATTTAGAAGAGTTTCTTCCTATCTTTTGTAATTTTTGAAAAATTTCATTTGCAGTGTTATAATCTTCCTTTCCCTTTCTTCCTTCGAGCCCCTTCTATACATCCTTTTCCTCAATCCCTCTAAAACGCATAATCTTTTTAACTACTATTAATTTTTATCAAGTTATTATTTTAAAATTAACTTATTATCTTTTTAACTATTATTACATGTGTGTGTAAATGTAATTAGCTATGTTTGATTATTGTTGTTTGTATGTATATAATATTAGGACTGACAACTTGATATTGAAAAGCCAATTGGGAGAATTATCCTCAGGGATGAAAAATTCTTTTTCTCTCCCTAAATTGTGTGTAGGTTTTGTCTAGAGATTGGGCCACCATGAAATTTAAGCAGTAAGATAGGAGATGAATATCAAAAGGATACAAACAGGAAAAATAAATCAAATTATTATCAGTTGATATGATATTCTATCTAAGAGACTCCAAACACTCTATCAGAAACATCCTACAAATTATCAATGAATTCTGCTATATAGTAGGATACCAAATACACTTACAAACATCAGGAGACTTTCTATACATCACCAATAAACATGCTGAGAAAGAGATCATCCACACATACCCATTCACTACAGCTTAAATATTAAAATATCTAGGAATAAACCTAATAAGGGAAGTTAAATACTTCTACAAGAAAAAATTTAAATCTCTGAAGAAAAAGTCTGAGGAAGACATTAAAAAATGGAAACTTCTCTACTGTTCATGAATTAATAGAATTAATGTTGTCGGAATGACCACTGTACGAAAAGTGATTTAAAGATTTAGTAATTCCCAATTGAACCCCACAATGTCCTTCACAGACATAGGAAATAAAACACCTATATTTTTTAAGTAATTTTATTAAATTATAAAAGTTTCCATTTCCGCCCCTCCTCCCACCACCCTCCCACTCCCCCCACTCCCTCTCCTCCTCCCTCTTCGTCCCTAAGAGCAGTCAGGGTTTCCTGCCCTGTGGGAAATTCAAATTCCTCCCCCCTCCCTCCAGGTCCAGGAAGGTGAGTGTCCAGACAGACTGGATCCACAAAATCCAGTATATGCAGAGGAAACAAGTCCCAGTGCCATTGTCAAAGGCTTTTCAGAAAGACTCCGGGCCAGCCACATTCAGAGAATCCGGCCACATTCAGAGAATCTGGTTGGATCGAGTCCTCGTTCATTCCCAGTCCAACTGGCCTTGGTAAACTCTCATTAGATCTGTCCCCTTGTATCAGTGGGTGATCGCATCCCTCGAAGTCCTTATTTCCTTTTTCATTTTCTTCATCCTTCTGCTCCTCATTTGGATCTTGGGAGGCTCAGTCCGGTGCTCCAGTGAGGTTCTTTGTCTGTATCGCCATCCATCATCGAATGAAGGTTCTCTCTGCCCTTGCCTTCTTTGCTCACGTTCTCTTTCCTTCTGCTTCTCATTTGGACCTAGGGAATTAAGTCCAGTGTTCCAATGTGGGTCTCTGTCTCTATCTCCATCCATCACCAGATGAAGATTCTATGGTGATAAACAAAATATTCATCAGTATGGTTATGGGCCAAGGCCGTTTCAAGCACCCTCTCCCCTGTCCAGAGAACAATCTGGGGATCTCTCCTTGGACCTGGGATCCCATTTATAATCAAGTCTCCTGTAAACCCTAAAATGACTCCCTTAGTTGAAATATATTCTTCCCTGATCCCATATCCATCCTTTCTCCCTCCTCCCCATCCCAGTCCATCGAGCTTTCCCTATTCCTCCCTTACTCCCTTCTCTCTAACCCTCTCCCCTTCCAACAACCCTCCCACCCCCACAAGCACCCGAGGTTACCTTGAACTCTTGTCTATTTCCAGTCTCCAGGAGGATAGCTACATGATTTTCATCAGGTTCACCTTCTTATTTAGCTTCTCTAGGATCTTGAATAATAGGCTCAAAGACTTTTAATTATGGTTATAATCCACTTATGAGTGAATACATACCATATTCCTCTTTTTGGGTCTGGCTTACCTCACTCAGTAAAGCGTTTTCTATTTCCATCCATTTGCATGCAAAAGTCAAGATGTCATTGTTTTTTTACTGCTGAGTAAAACTCTAATGTGTATACACAGACCTTGAGAGAACAATAATCAAGTTTATATGGAAAAACAAAAAAACCAGGATAGCCAAAACAATCTTATACAATAAAGAAACTTCTGGAGGCATTACCATCCCTGACTTCAAACTCTATTACAGAGCAACAGTATTGAAAACAGCTTGGTATTGGCATAACAACAGAGAAGTCGACCTATGGAATCGAATAGAAGACCCAGGTATTAACCCACAAACGTATGAACACCTGATATTTGACAAGGGAGCTAAAGGTATACAATGGAAGAAGGAAAGCATCTTTAACAAATGGTGCTGGAATAACTGGATGTCAACCTGTAGAAGAATGAAAATAGATCCATATCTATCACCATGCACAAAACTCAGGTCCAAATGGATTAAAGACATCAACATTAACCCGACCACTTTGAACCTGATAGAAGAGAAAGTGGGAAGTAGTCTACAAGATATAGGGACAGGAGACCACTTCCTAAGCAGAACCCCAAGAGCACAGACAATAAGAGAAACAATGAATAAATGGGACCTACTGAAACTGAGAAGCTTCTGTAAAGCAAAGGACACTGTCAGTAAGACAAAAAGGCTACCTTCCGACTGGGAGAAGATCCTCACCAACCCCTCATCAGACAAAGGTCTGATCTCCAAAATATACAAAGAACTCAAGAAACTAGACACTAAAACTCTAATTAACCCAATTTAAAAATGGGGTACTGATCTGAACAGAGAATTCACAACAGATGCACTTCGAATGGCCAAAAGGCACTTAAGGTCATGCTCAACCTCCTTAGCGATCAGGGAAATGCAAATCAAAACAACTTTGAGATATCATCTTACACCTGTCAGAATAGTCAAACTGAAAAACACCAATGATAGCCTATGCTGGAAAGAAAGTGGAATGAGGGGAACACTCATCCATTGTTGGTGGGATTGCAAACTTGTGCAGCCACTGTGGAAATCAGTGTGGCGGTTTCTCAGGAAACTGGGAGTCAACCTCCCTCAGGACCCAGCACTTCCACTCTTGGGAATATACCCAAGAGATGCCCTAACATACTACAAAAGCATTTGTTCTACTATGTTCATAGCAGCACTATTTGTAATAGCCAGAACCTGGAAACAACCTAGGTGCCCCTCAATAGAAGAATGGTTAAAAAAGGTGTGGAACATATACACATTAGAGTTTTACTCAGCAGTAAAAAACACCTATATCCATACAGAAGCACTCAGAACATGAAAAAGACAAGACCAAAAGAGAAATGCTACACAGCATATAATAATTAAAACATTAATTATACATAGAACAGAAAGTTTAATGGAAACTGGTCATGAAAAAAAACATGGGTTATATTTAAAAACAAAAATTAATATTGATCGATTAATAATTAGCAATTTCAATATCCTACTTTCTAAGGTAAAGAGTTCACCTGAACAAAATATCACAAGAGAAACCATCAAAATAAATTGAAATTCTACACCAAGTGCGCTGAACAGATACTAGCAAATACTCTATCCAAATGGCAAAAAATGCACAATCTATTCATCAGCACATTGAAGATTTTCTAGAATGGACCACATCTTGGGATTTAAAAACAAAAGTTTACAAATTAAAAGAAATTTAAATTATTCCTTGTATTCTATCTGACAACAATGCAATAACACATATATAAATGTATATATAATATATATATAAATATATTTGTTTATATATATGTGTGTTTATATATATATATATATATGAAAGAAATTCATTCTTTTCTGTTTCTGAAGAGAGTCCTATTGTGCACATTTCTTCTTCTTTTTCCCCCATAAAATGCACCCCAATCACACCTGATTCCCATTCCTTCCAAATTTACCCTCTCATCCTGTAACCTGCTCCACAAAATAAAAAAAAAAAAATACACCAAATTTAAATCGGGTTGCCCATATACTCATTGCAACCTGGTCAGTCTCCCACTGCTCAGCCCCTTAAAGATAGTTGAGGTCTATCTCCAACCTCCAGAAGCCGTCAACTGTAAAGAGAAAATTTCGACGTCTTTATAACAATTATTAAGGACTCCCTTCAAAAGCTTCCTGTCTGTCTTTCTTTTGGGGGTAGAGGTTAGGGAGCGGTTGTCACAGAAGCCTTCAATGTCTCTCATTCTCAGTTATGAGTCAGTAGCTGTAGACACAACAGCAAAAGAAGCTTCCTTGCCCATAATAGCCAGCAGCACAGAACACAGACTTCTGGCAGCAGCATGAATTACAAACATTATGTTAAATGAAATAAGCCAATCACAGAAAGACAATATTGCAAAATCTCTTTCATAAGTAGAATAGAGCGTTGATATTAGTGAAGTTGAAAATGGAATGGTAGTTATCAGAGTCCTGGGAGAGCAGAAGATGAGGAGATGAGGAAGACAGATATACAGATGTGATCACTAAGAGTATGGCGTTCTCATGTGCTACGGCAATGTAAAGTGACTAAAGTTGTCAAGCATGTTTTACGTACTTCAAAAGTACAGAAGGAAGGATTTTTAATTTTTTACTATAAAGAGATGAAAAATATTTGAGGAGATACATATATGTTCATTGGAATAGAACAATATATACATGCATTTTATAACCTTTGTTTTTTATATGAGTAAAAATATAATTAAGTAAAAACTAAAATAAAGAAGTGAATAAACTGTTCAGTTTCAATTTAATTCACCCTGCAAAATAAAATACTCCAGTAAAAAGACAAATACATGTATATTAAGCAATTCATTATTAAATGATGAAAAAATCAGAGAAGAAATTAAGAAACAAAAAATTTCTTTGAGCTAAATAAAACTACAAGAAATACAACAAAACATTTTGAGACACATTGGAAGCAGTACTAAGATAGAATTTACAGCTCTATGTAACTACATTAAAATTAAGAAAAAGCACAAATAAATGGCTTAACTATTAAACTCAAAAATTTTGAAAAGAATAAGGAAAATCCACAACCAGTTGATGGCAATAAATAATAATAATAATAATAATAATAAAACAAGAGCAGAAATCAATGAAATAGAAGCAAAGCAAACAAAAAAAGAGCCAATGTGTCTAAAAGTTTGTTCTTTACGAAGACCGACAGGTGAACAGATCTCTGGCTCAACTCAACAAAAGAAAAAAAAAGAGGTGACCCAATTTATCAGTATCAAAAGTGAACAGGAAAACATGACAACAGATACCAAAGAAATTCAAAGTATCATGAGGGAATATTTTAAACACTTATACTGCATTAAGTTGGAAAACAGAGAAGAAACACAGTGATTTCTAGATTTAACCAAACCATCAAAATTACCAAAGAAGTCAACAATCTAAACAGGCATATAACAAAAGAGGAATTTGCAATAGTAGTGAAATGCCTCTGAGCTTTAAAAAAAAAAAAAACAAAAACTTCAGAACAGATGTACTGATAGAAGAATTCCATCGGACATTCAAAGAATATCTATAGCTAGTCTTTCTTAAACAACTAAAGAAAATACAATAAAAAGGAGCATTCCTGAATTCCTTTTTTGAAACCACTATTTTTCTGATGCCCTAATCAGGCAAAGACACAACAATAAAAATGAAGCTACAAGACAATATCCCTGATGAAGATAGGATTAAAATTACATTTTTTATCTATTAGAGTCTTTAAAAAAACACCAATCCAAATTCCCACTACCCCCTCTCCTCCCATTCCCTCTATATACCCTCCTATCCCACCCGCTCTAATCCTTTGCATTGTGGAAGGTTCAAGGCCCCCATAATACATCTAGACTGAGCAAGCTATACATCCAAAGAAAATGGGATTCCAAAAAGCCAGTACATGCAGTAGAGACAAATCCCAGTGACACTCCAATAGACTTGCCACTATGACCACAATGGCTGTATCTCTGGATGCAGGTATGGTTCAAAATACACAAGTCAATTTATGTAATAAAATATACAAACGGACTTAAAGACAAAAAAAAGTACCAGATCATCTGATAAATACAGAAAAAGCTTTAACAAAATTCAACATGTCCTTGTGATAAAAGTCCTAGAGAATATAGGACTAGAAGAAAGATGCCTCAACACGATAAAAACTACACATGAAAAACCCACAGCCAATATCATCATAGATGAAAAAAAGCTTGAATAATTCCCTTCGGTGTCAGGAATGAGAGAGGGATTTCCACTAGCCCCATTCCTTTCCACATTGATCTTGAAGCAATAAACCAAAAGAAGAAATACAAAGAGAGAAAGAAGTCAAACTATCCATATTTGCAAATGATGGGTGGGATAGTATACATTAGAGATCTCAAAATTGTACCAGAATGCTTCTAGATATGACCAAAACATTCACCAATATGGCACTGTACAAAATCCACTTGTAAAACTGAATAGATTTGTATATCCCACCACCAAACAGAGAAGCAGATCATGTGCACATGCCCATTTACAATAACCTCAAAGAAAAGAAAATATCTGTGAATAAACCTAACCAAGTAAGTGAAGGAACTCTATGCAGGAAACTAAACCACTGAAAAAGAGATGGAGAAAATCACTATAAAATGGAATGATATCCCATGCTCACGGATTGGTAGAATTAACATTGTAATAGTGACTAGTATGCCAAAGGATATTCAGAGATTCAGTGCAATCCTAATCAATATCTCAATCTTATTCTACACAGAAAAGAAAAATCACTATCTTTAAATTTATACAGAATCAGAAAAAAACTGGGTAGTTAAAATAAGCATGAGCAAAAGGAATATTGTGGTGGGAATACAGTTTCTGAGATTAAGATATATTACTGAACTAAAGTATTATAAGTAATATGGTTATGTCATAAAAACATATATGCAGACTGATGAAACAGAATTGAAGACTCGCTTGAGCACATGTAACTTCAGCCACTTAATACTAAACAAAGATGACAAAAACATTTGATGAAGAGAGAAAAAAAGACATCTTCAATGATTGGTGCTAATATAAAAAGATAAACACATACAGAAAAATGGAAATAAACGAGTATCTACCACACAGCACAAAAACTAGCTCCAAATAGATCAAAGACATAAATGTGAAACAAAAAACATTAAAATTGTCAGAAGAAAATGTAGGTAATATCTTGCATGATATGGGGAAAGGACTTTCTCCTAGGCTTTCAATTGTCCAAAAATTAAGGTCAATGCTTGAAAATTGGGAGTTTATGAAACCAAAAATCTGCACAGTTAACAAGATGAAAAGATAGCCCAAATAATGGGAAAGAGTCTTTGCCAGATATACATCTGGCAGGATTAATACACAGAATATAGAAAGAACTTAAAATATAAAAAGTAAAAAAAAGAAATATTAAAAAATGAACCCCAGTCCTGAATAAAGAATTCTCAAAAGAAACAACAACATGATTAAAAATATCTACAAAAACTTTAATATTCCCTATAATTTAGAGAAATATAAATTAAAGAATTTGGGATTTTGTCTTACCCCAGTCAGAAGGGCAAATATCCATGAAAAAACAACTGAGAGCAGATGCTGGAGGGGACTCATTCACCAGGGGTGGGCTTGAGAGCTGGTGCATTCACCATTAAAATCAGTTTGGATGATTATCAAGAAGTTAAAAATTAATATCCTATGTAACTTCGCCATACCACACCTCAGCATATGCCCAAAGGACTGACCATCCTACTCCACAGACACTTGTTCTATCATATTTACTGTTTTGTTAACAATAGGGAGGTAAAAACCATCTAAGTGCTCAACAATTGATCAACGGATAATGAGCATGTGGTACAGATACACTACGGGATACTCTTCAGTTGTAAGGGAAGATGAAATTGGGAACATTACAAGTAAACAGGTGGAGCTAGACAGAATCATATGGAGTGATATAACCTTGATCCAGAAGGCTAACATCATATGTTCTCACTTTTTAGAGGTTCCTGTCTCCAAATCTTCTGTTATGAGTTAATAGTGTATAGTAACTACAAAAACCAGGAAAGTGAAATGGAACCAATCCCAAGGGGATTGAGGGAACACCAGCAAGGAGATTAGCAGGGTAGAAGTTATCTGATCTAGTAAGTGGGGAAAGTGGTGGCTCTTGAAGGAGGGATAGAGATGTAAGCACAGAAGAAGGAGGCGAGAGTAAAGAGAGTAAAGGGGGTAAAGAGTATCGGGATTCAAGTAATCTGATAGGGGAAATGGGAAAAGGTAGGTTTTTTATACAAGGGGGAGGGAAATAAATTCAAGAGAAGTGGGTAAAGTAAATGTAAGAATTTCTGAAAATGACAAAAGGAACCATATTATGGACTATTTACCTAGGAAATAACTCCTATATATAATGAATATATATTCATCCTGTGGGCAGATGGTACTTTTTCAAGACCCAAAAACCACCTAACAAAACTTCAATACCATTCATAAGAAGCCCTATTTTGAGCTCATAGCCAGGGCTATCCAAGGGACTCCAAAAACATACACCTATTCTGTTGTCTTTGATTATCACCCAAAGGTGGTGAGTCCCTATGATTGATGACACCAGTCATTGAGACACAGGGCCCAGAAACCACTAAGCTGGGACTGATCAGAATGCACCTTCCAGAGGACTGGCTTCCTTGGTATAAAAAGTGCTATGCAAGCTGCCAAAGGAGGAAGGCAACAGAGTCCTTCCCAGTTATGATATCTATGAACCACATCAACCATCAGTAGGCTCAATAATCCTCCAGGTGCAGTAATGGCACAAACCTTAACAGTACCCAACAGCTCTCTAATAAGACTGATGATGCACTCCACAATAGGGATACTGTGCCTGGTTTTGGAAATCTAGATAACTTATAAATGGCATGTAAATTTGTTGGAGGAGAATCTAGAACCTCTGTTTTATGAAACCAACATAATCCCTAATAACAATCTATAAACAATTGTCCTTATACCCACAGATAACTGTAGCCATCACTCCTTATCAAGAAAACTTCTCTTTGCAACAGATAGAGGTCAATGAAGAATACCATAACTAATCAAAATGCAGAATTGTGGATTCCAGGCCCAGTGGATCCAACTTTAAAATGCTCCTGTATCTTAATCTCAGGGAACATTGCAGAAGAGAAGGCAGAATGCAATACCAAACAGTAAAAATGTGGCCATGAATTTTAAGGAAAGGGGAAAGGGTATCTGGAAGAGTTTGCAAGGAGGAAAGATAAGGAAGAAATATTATAGTTTAATAATAAACAGAAAAATAGTAATAAAAAATAACATCTGAAGTAGAGAGGACAGAATAGTAGCCCAAGCTGCAACTTTTGTTTCCTATTACCACGGGGTGCTGTTTGCCCTAGATCTAGAAAAAGAAGTCCACCCCCCACATCTGATAATACCATGACATACTAACATGGCTAATTTCTTAAATGTACTTCTGTTAAGACAAAGAGGCTGTAATAATCTTGGGCTACTGCCGTATTCATGGTGCTTCTTTTTCCTACAGAATAAAAATGTAAATGATGCATAAACTGGCCACGTATTAGTAACTTAGTTATTACCTTAGGACATAAAATAACCAATAAAGACAAAACAATTACCAACTTGGGTGATTGCAACTAATCACCCAAGCTGTGAAAACAACTGTGAACATGATCACAAGAAGCTGGAAGTACATGTATCATGGTTACATTTAATCCCTGTGCATTCTTAGGAAGGAAGGAGATTCATGTTTTAAACGTATGGAGATTAACCTAAAAACACTGAGAAAATCCCATTACCCATGAAGGCAAAAAGTGAAGTCTGTTATGTAGACTTTATGGGGAGATCAAGTCAGTTTGTGTTAGCAGGAAAAGTTTTAAGGGTGACGAGGAATTTTTTTAAAAGTTCAGATCTCTCCATAGAGCTCAATCTCTGTTTCTTCACTTGTCCTGAAATTTCAAAATATTTGAGTATTTTTAAGGCAGTGTGATTCCTCCACTGATAAAACTTCAATTAAAAAATGCCTTAAAATTGACATTCACTTAGAACAGAGAAAATATGACCTTTGACATAGCAGTGATCCTCAGTCCAATCAAAGAGTTCATTATTTCCATGTCTTTTAGCAAATATTGCCACATTTAACTGTTTACTCTCTGGACACCAGGTGGCGCAGTACCATAACACTATAGCATTTCCTGTGTGAATTTAAATTTAGACTCATTGTTTCTCCTTTCAACATGCTAAGCATCAAGACTTTTTATCTAGATGGCATGAAGGATGAGCTCCTCTCCAAGCTTCGTGACTGCTATACTCCTTGTACTGGGTAAGTAAAGTGATTTAAACTTTTCACACTTTTATGTCAAAAAATTCTGGAGCCCTGAATTCATCCAAGAGCTTTGTTTTTAAGGTGACATACATATCTGTTTTATTTCTGTTTTTTCCTCCAGCAAGAACACATGGAGAATCAGTGACACAGATGGAAGGTCAAGTGACCCTCTCAGAAGAGGACTTTCTAACTATACACTGCAACTATTCAGCCTCAGGGTACCCAACCCTGTTCTGGTATGTACAGTATCCTGAAGAAGGTCCACAGCTCCTCCTCAGAGCCTCGAAAGCCAACGAGAAGGGAAGCAGCAGAGGTTTTGAAGCTACATATGATAAAGGATCCAACTCCTTCCACTTGCAGAAAGCCTCGGTCCAGGAGTCAGACTCAGCTGTGTACTACTGTGCTCTGAGTGACACAGTGACAGAAACCACAGGGGGAGCTGAGCACAAACTCAGCACCAGGGACCTGACTGCTGAGATCCTGCTTCTGGTTAGAACAAGAAGTAGAGTCTTCCATTCTCAGCTCTTGACTGGGACTAAAGGAAATCTGATGCAAAACTGCCCCAGGCAGAGTATGAGACTCCCCCCTCCCACCCCAATAAAGCTGTGTGACTAAGTAAGTTGTCTGCTTGTTGTATGAGATGAAATCTGTCCTCCTCCTTTTCTAATTGCAGGGAACAGGGTGCTCCAGGAAAAGGGATGCCCCTAGTACATCTTCAGAAAGTCTGAAGGGAGAGGTGACAGAAGAACCCAGGGTCCCCAGTCCTAAGATTCCTATAGAGAAGGAATGGAGAGAGGGAAAGAGGACAAAGCCAGGGCTGTCACAGAAGCACAGAGGAGAAAGGTTCTTCAATTGTATAGAGAAAGGGACCTTTTGCTGTTAGTAAGATCAGGTTAACTCTAAACCACAAAGTTTAAGGACCAAGGGTAGAACTTTTGAGAACTCCAAGTGGCTACATAGCAGCTAACTGTCTAAAGAGCCTTGAAAGTAGTTTCAGTGCTTGAGAGAGGGCAAACATAAAACTTAATGCCTGTCACATAAAATACACGCAGCATAAAACAGACACTGTCGACAGTCTCCCAAAGAGTTTAAATCATTGTCTGCTCCTTCTAGAATACAACACAAAGTTCAGACTGTCATATACAATGTTCCATGGGATTTGTTCAGACCTAAATTCTTCAGCATCATCTTTGGGGGAAAAGGGTCCCAGCTCTCACATAGCAATGCTGGTCTCCGTTCAATTTGCTGAACTTCCCAGATGTGATTACTAGACTTTCTAAACAGGAAATGTGCTCCATCAAAAACTTCATGAACCCGACTCTGTAGCATCTACCCTGAAGTGTCAGCTCACGTGTAACTTTTGTAAGGAAACTCACAGATTATCCTGGTCTTGCCATGTAAAGTTGCATGATCCTGACTCTGTCAAAGTCCTTCTGTTACTGTGTCATAGTCCTCCTGTTACTCTGTCATAGTGCTCCTGTTACTGTGTCATAGTGCTCCTGTTACTCTGCCATAGTCCTCCTGTTACTCTATCATAGTCCTCCTGTTACACTATCATAGTCTTCCTCTCACTCTGTCATAGTCCTCCTGTTACCCTATCATAGTCCTCCTGTTACTCTATCATAGTCCTCCTGTTACTCTATCATAGTCCTCCTGTTACTCTGTCATAGTCTTCCTGTTACTCTGTCATAGTCTTCCTGTTACTCTGTCATAGTCCTTCTCCAAGTAACCCAATGTGGAAAACTCATAAAGTAAAAGAAGACAAGATTAAAAGATGTGAGAAACTGTAAAATAACTCTAAAGTCAAGAAATGATGATCATGTTTTAAATTTTACTTCAAACCAAAGTATTCAGAATTAAATAGAAGAATAGAGAATTAAAGTAATGACATATGGAGAAATTTTATAGGATATTTGATTCTTTCTTTTATATTATATTTATTTATTTTCTTTTAAACACTAAATATAATTACATCATTTCCCCCTTCCTTTTCCTACCTCACACCCCTGTCATAGATGACCTTTGCTCCCTTAAAATCATGGTGTCTTTTAATCTGACCTTATTATACAAACAGATAAACACAGACACACACACACACACACACACACACACACACACACACATGAGGGCTTACATACACACTCTTGCCTAAATATATAAATATAATCTACACAGTCTGTTGACTGTTATTCATAGGTATAGTTTCAGGACTGGTCATTTGGTCTTGGTAACCAGTTAGGAGGTTCAACCTGTGGCGGGCTGTTTAAAATCTCAGCATTTCCTGGTTTACTACAGTTGTTTCTCTACAGGTATTGCCTCATGAGATTTTCCAGTTCCACTTTAGCAAGTCTATTGGTGTACTTCTCCAGATCTTGTTTATATACAGAGAACAAGCTAGGTACCCAACCCCAGTTGAGGCTTAATCACTTAAGGCTCAGGGAATAGCAAGGAAGGGAGAATGGGAAGAGTGAAGGACACAGAGGACAAGGAAAGTGTCTGTGAAATTGTGTCTGCTACAAATGAGAGAAAACCTCACTTAGAAGATTTTATTTTAAAAATGTATGACTGAAAGTTACTGTAGTGACCAATGGACCAGTAAGACCATCTTCCCATTACTCTTTCTGTGACTGTAAGGTTCTTCCCACACTCACTAGTCATCTAGGTGTGCAGCACCAATTTCATAAAAGTTATTACTGTTGAAGTGCATCATACACTTGTTCATGTGTGCTAGTAGAAGTAATTAATGCCAATAAATAAATAAATTTTAATTTATTTATGTATTTATTTATCTATTTATTTTTCTATTCAAAAATTTACACTTCCTACCCTCCTCCCATTCCCCTCCTGCTCCCCTACTCAACCTCCTCCCTCCCCCTCCCTCCTTAAGAGAGGGCAAGGAACTCTGTCCTGTGGGAGATCCAAGGCCCTCCCTCCCTACATCCAGGCCTATGAAGCTTTGCATCCAAATAGACTAGGGTCCCCAAAAGCTAGTACATGCAGTAGAAACAAGACCCAGTGCCTTTATCAATAGATTCTCAGTCAGTCCCCATTGTCAGCCACATTCAGAGAGTCTAGTTTGATGGTATGCTCATTCATTCCCAGTCCAGTTGGATTTGGTGAGCTCCCATTAGAACAGGCACACTGTCTCAGTGGATAGACCAACCCCTCATGGTCCAGACTTCCTTGATCATCTTCTCCCTCCTTCTACTCTTCAACTGGACTTGGGGCCTCAGTCCATTGCTCTGATGAGGGTCTCTGTCTCTATCTTCATCTGTCACCCAACAAAGATTCTAGGGTGAAATTAGAGATAATTGTCAGTGTGATAGATGGGCAAGGAAAGTTCAGGCACCTTCTACTCTACTGTTCAAGGACCTAGCTGGGGACATCCCCATGGACACCTGGGATTCCCTCTAGAGCCAAGTCTCTTGCCAACCCTAAAATGACTCCCTTAATGTAGATATCTTCTTCCCTGCTTCTATATCAGCCCTTCCTCCATCTCTACCTTCCCATTTCCCCAAGCTCTCTCCAGTCTTTCCTTTCTCCCTTCTCTCTCCCCGTCTCCCTTTCCCCCACCCCACCCCCATGCTCACAACTTTTGCCCAGCAATCTTGTTTGCTTCCAATTTCCAGGAGAATCTATATATGTTTTTCGTTGGGTTCACCTTATCATTTGGCTAATCTAGGCTTGCGAACTATAGGCTTAATGTCCTTTGTTTATGGCTAGAGTCCACTAATGAGTGAGTACATACCTTATTCATCTTTTTGGGTCTGGGTAACCTCACTCAGGATAGTGTTTTCTATTTCTATCCATTTGCATGCAACATTCAAAATGTCATTTTTTTTACCACTGAGTACTACTCTAATGTGTGTGTGTGTGTGTGTGTGTGTGTGTGTGTGTGTATGTGTATATATATATATATATATATATATATATATATATATATATATATATATGTTCCACACTTTCTTTATCCATTCTTCTATTGAGGGGCATCTAGGTTGTTTCCAGGATCTGGAAATTACCAATAATGTTGCTATGAACATAGTTGAACAAATGATGTTGTTGTATGATTGGGCATCTCTTGGGTATATTTCCAAGAGAGGTATTGCTGGATCCTGAGGTTGATTGATTCCCAGTTTCCTGAAAAACTGCCACATTGATTTCCAAAGTGGTTGTACAAGTTTGCATTTCTACCAACAATGGATGAGTGTTTCCGTTACTCCACATCCTCTCCATAAAAACAGAGACATTGACCTATGGAATTGAATCGAATACCCAGATTTAACCCACAAACCTATGAACACCTGATTTTCGACAATGGAGCTAAAAGTATACAATGGAAGAAAGAAAGCATCTTCAACAAATGGTGCTGGCTTAACTGGATGTCAACCTATAGAAAAATGAAAATAGATCCATATCTATCACCATGCACAAAACCCAAGCCCAAATGGATTAAAGACCTCAATATAAATCCGACCACACTGAACCTGATAGAAGGGGAAGTGGGAAGTAGACTGCAACACATGAGCACAGGAGACCACTTCCTATGTATAACCCCAATAGCACAGACAATAAGGGCAAAATTGAATAGTGGAACCTCCTGAAACTGAGAAGCTTCTGTAAAGCAAAGGACACTGTCATTAAGACAAAAAGACATCCTACTGAATGGGAGAAGATCTTCACCAATCCCACATCAGACAAAGGTCTGATCTTCAAAATATGTAAAGAACTCAAGAAACTGGACATGAAAATTCTAATTAACCCAATTAAAAAAATGGGGTACTGAACTGAAAAGAGAATTCTCATCAGTCAAAGTCCAAATGGCCAAAAGACACTAAGGTCATGCTCAACTTCCTTAGCTATCAGGGAAATGCAAATCAAAACAACTTTGAGATACCATCTTACACCTGTCAGAATGGCTACAATCAAAAACACCAATGATAGCCTATGCTGGAGAGAATAAATTCATTTTCTAAGGTTCATGAAAAGATCAAACAGACCTCTTTTGTAAATTCTAACTCTCTCAATAGTAATTCAATGTTTCTGATGTGTCTTCCTGCTCAAGCCACTGGACATTTTCTTCCAGGATCCCAGTCCTTTGGTTTAGACTCTGTATGAGAGAACCAGACTCCACACAAGTCTACTACCTTCCCACCAGAAACCTTGTCTGCAAGGTCTCAGACCCCATGATCTCCTTTCAAATGAGTAACCCAGCTCCAGTGTGACTCTGCCCTTTCTGAACCCCTCTAGTCCATTGCCTTTAAGCTTTAACTCGGGACTCAGGATCAGTGGATTAAAATCTCATACTAAAGATACAATGAATGACTTAACTGTACATGGAAGGTCTGCTAGGAAAAATGGATTAATAACAAAACCCAAGACAATATATCCCCTCTCCAAAAAATACAACATGTTGCAGTGGTCTCCAGTGAGGCAAGTTAATTGAAACTGAAGAACTTGGATAAAATAAAAAACTATGAATATGGCAAAATTATTCATGAATCCAAAAAAACTCACCAAAAAGCTAATAATGAAGAGAAATTAAATTCTGATTTATCCAATGAAGTAATGTGGACTATTCAGAATATAAAACCTTAATTCAAAAAGGAACTAGAAATGATTAATACTAGGGTTGTTTGATAATGGCTCAAGTAATTATATCATGCTATATTATCTAAATTTATATATGAATACATTATATATTATAATTTTTATGTATGCACACGTGCTATATTTATTATATATACTTATGTTTTAAGATACTTTATCTTCTAAGAATACTCATTATCTTAGTAAGATATATTGCAATAAGAATACCTTCTTAATACGAAAATATATAAATTTCAATAAAAGAACATGATATATATTCCTTTATATATAAACATATCCTTATCTTAAAGAAAGTTAAGCTAGTTGGACTAACAATGCTTCCCTCAAAAACCATAGTCTATCAAAAACAACAGTACCATGCATGAAGAACCTCCCTTTCAATGGGTGATTAGGGTAGATAGACTAAGTGACTCCCAAAACATTATAGATTATTGATGTTGCCCTTGATTGCTTCTCAGGGTTGAGGCCCTATTGCTAAAGACACAGTATCTAGGATTCTCAAAAAGCTATGAATCTACCTGTTGCAGGGAGCCACTTGTTTGTCCCAGCTGCCAAGAACCAAAATAATCACACAGAAACTGTATTCATTAAATCACTGCTCAGCCCATTAGCTCTAGCTTCATATTGACTAACACTTACATCTTAATTTAACCCATTTCTATTAATGTGTGTATCACCACAGGGTTGTGGCCTACCAGCAAAGTTTCAGCATGCTTATCTCCAGTGGCAGATCATGGAGTCTCCCTGACTGAAACTGCCTTTCTTTTCCCCAGCATTCAGTTCCAACTTCCCCGCCTACCTAAGTTCTGCCCTATCAACAGGCCAAGGAAGTTTCTTTATTCATGAATGGTAATCACAACACACAGACAGAAGGTTATCCCACATCATTTTCCCTTCTCTGTTTAAACCAAAAAGCTCCCTTTTTAACATACTACTTCCCGCTGTTTGGGGGTGCTGTTAATCGGGTCTTTCATGGTGTATCCTGTGTGTTAGGTTCATCTCAGTCAGCAGTTGGGTGAAGTATTTTCTTTGTGTGGGTGTTCACAGCCACCTTTCAGGGGGGTCTTGTTCCATGTAACCATATTGATCTACAGGTTCTCATCTTCCGTGAAAACAAAAGAGAAACCTTTTTTCCAAAGAAACATATTCTTAGACTCAAATTTTGGAATCAAGATACCATATGTTGTTTTAACTTAGCAGTCCATACAATAAAATGTTTCTCTGTGCTTAGTTCCTTCAAAGTAAAAAAATTTAAAGAAAACACAATAGTCCAGATTGTCTGTATCTAGTCCATCTTTATGTGGCTTATTTTTCTTTACTCCTTTTAATCTATGACTATCTGTACTTTGTCTCTTTAAAGTTGTTTTTATAAATAATTTACTTCTTTTTCAACCCTCTATACAGTTTTTCTTCTCTCTTACCAAGTCTATGTACATTTATCCAACACTGTGACCCATTTAGAGTTCTTTTATGTCTGAATCTGCACTTACTGTGTTATCTGTAATTCTTTACTATCTTGAAGAGCTTTTAAAATGACATGCATCTTGCTTGCAGCTGCTCTGGATGCTGGCTTCTCCTCTTTCTCTTTTAAAATGGTAGAAGTACCATTACTGCTTGGTCTGGTAGGAACCAAGCTTACCACTTTAACTCTGAGAATGAGCATGCAGCACATAAACCCTTTTTATCTGAACAATAGCCAAATATGCATGCAGTTTACTGTGTGGCCTGGAAATATCTCCATGTATGGTGGCAGGAATGTGCCATGGTCTCCTGCTTCTGCATGTCTAGTAGACTTTATCCAGCCACCAGCTCAGGTGGGAAGTGCTGAGCCTTAGGCATGATCTCAGCTACTTTCCTCCTGACCCCAAGTAGGCTAACACAAACACCCAAGCCCACAGATGTCATTGAAATTTGTGCTGCCAGAGTTTGTGCTGGCAGCATGACCCAGGAAACCATGTTTTAAAACTGTGTGGCATTTTTTTCTGCTATGGCTGAATCAGAAAACCCCTCCCAACAGAGCTGCATGAAAAGAAAAAAAAATGTGGCTAAACTTTGTTTTTTGTGTCTAAAAATATTTTTTTGTCAAAGTTATATTTATTTAATTTTTATTTTTCCACTCAATTATTTACACTTTCTTACCTCCTCCCAATCCCTTCCAGCTCCCCAACACTCTCTTCTCCCTCTCCCACCCTGCTTGAGAGAGGGCAGGGAACCTTGCCCTGTGGGAAGTCCAAGGCCCTCCCCCCTACATCCAGGCCTAGGGAACTGTGAATCCATAGACTAGGATTCCCAAAAATCCAGAACATGCCTTAAAAACAAGTCCCAGTGCCTTTATCAATGGCTTCTCAGTCAGCCCCCATTGTCAACCACAATCAGAGAGTTCGGTTTGATCACATACTCATTCAGACCCAGTCCCGCTGGATTTGGTGAGCTTCCATTAGAACAGGAACATTGCCTCAGTTGGTGGACCAACCCCTCATGATCCTGACTTCCTTGCTCATTTTCTCCCTCCTTCTGCCTTTCACCTGGACCTTGGGAGCTCAGTCCCTTGCTCTGATGAGGGTCTCTGTCTCTATCTTCATCGTTACCTGATGACGATTCTATGATGATATTTGAGATAATCATCAGCATGATAGTGGAGCAAGGACAGTTCAGGCACCCTCACCTTTGCTGTTCAAGGACCTATCTGGGGACATCCCTGTGGATACCTGGGATCCCATCTAGAGCCGAGTCTCTTGCCGGCCCTAAAATGGATCTTTTAATGTCAGTATCTTCTTCCCTGCTCCTATATCTGCCCTTCCTCCATCTCCACCCTCCCAATTCCCCAATGAAAGTAACACATAGACAGAAGACCCTCCTACGCCAGAGGAAGAGGTTTTAGTTTTTTTCCATGGGAGAAGAAAAGCTATAGATACCAACAGAATTGATAAAAATTCAATTTGAACAAGAGATACCTGTTAATTAGAAGCGATGGCATTTTATCCAAATATCATGGACTTTTAATCTGATCTGGCCTATAAAACTAGTAAACACTTTTCCTTCGATCAGATATTAACAAAAAAGATTTTCCCAAAATTAGTGTTGGGGAAGGATTTTGCTTCTGTCTTTTCATGAGAATAAACATATATAGCTAAGAAATCTGAAGACTACTGGACAAATGAAACATCTGAAGAACAGAATAAATCATGGAGAAAAAAAAGTCTCAAGGAAAAGAGTAAAATGGCCCATTAATATATCATATTTCCAACAAGGTAAAACTTTGCAAGTTTTCCTAAATGTTTGTTTCTGCTTTTTTCTACAGACAAATATTGCAGATTTTTTTTGTAGTCCCAGTGCAACTAAAGTTTAAAGTTAGCTTTGGAGTTAGAGTATGGCTATCCTCTAAACCCAAGCTTGCTTATTAAAGTGAAATTCAAAATCTCCATCTCTTGTCAGAAAAGCCACCTGATATGGAACCGAAGAAAAAAATTAAAGACTACATTATTGCTACTAATCTCATAATCATTATGTTTTATATTGACACTTTGACAATTTTTTGACTTATAAACTTTATAAGATTTAATATATATATATATATATATACATATACATTTATTAAATTTTGACATGACATTAATGGTCATATAGTGTACTGACTAATTCTAGTAAAAGGTTTCATCTACATTCTTATACTTGATTTTGGGTTGAGTCTATAACAGTTTTCTACAATGAAACATGAGCATGCCTAACAGCAATTTTTGAAGTCTCCATATGTAAGATGGGGCTCTACAATAATGACTCCTCCAGGAATATGATAACACCCCTAAACCAAAAAAATACCCCCTAAGGATCAACTTTGGACTAAAACTGCTCAGAAAATTTTGAGGTGGCTAGCTGAGATGATCTAGCCTAACAGACTGTTTTAGCCAGGACTTAAGACAAGACTTGAATTTTGCCATTAAGCATTGACTGGAAAAAAAGATACAGCTACATTCACCTGGACTTGACAATTAACCAAACTTTTCAGGATCTCTGAAAGATACCATTGCCTCCAGACAACAGGAAGTAAATTTAAGAGTATGATACCTACATTCCCAAGAGGTAGGTTGGGTGGGTTTTCATAGTTAAATGGATTATGGATATTTGCCTTTGTTTAAAGTGTTGGCTACAAGTTGTTATGGATAATGGTCAGGAAAAAAGCTAACTAAGGAGATCAGATTAAAGGTTCTTGTTTCGAAAAGAAAAAATGGTGAAATAGGTATGATAAGAAAAGAGGGTAGATTATTGAATCTATTTTTTAAAAGGAACTACTAGTTTTAATTGTTTTACATTGGATTGGACTTTTGTATACTATATACAAATTTTGTGTATTGAGATTAATTTTGTGAGAACACACTATACATACATTTCTACTCTTGTTCAAGGTATTGTACCTATATAACTCACCTTACAATGTAATGTAAATTTCTAGTCCTTAAAAATTATTATTACCAACTGTTTAGGATAACAAAAATGCATGTTAATAGTTAATCACTTATTATAATTAAACTTGCAGTCATATTAAGTATGCTTCCAAGGTAAAACAAAAATTTATTTGGATAGACAAATACTTCGAAGATCTATAGGATAAAATACTTAAGATGTTTTCATAACCTTGGTTTCCTTTTATGACAATGAGATATGCCTGTTCCTGGCAGTACCAATCTATTTCAGGAAGTAATGGGCATCAAAGAAACTCCACATGGAGTTCACTTTCTTTGTGGTCAAAGTAAGCAACAGAGCAAGAAAATACCCCTGTTTTAACTGCTGACAGTATGTCGTCCTTATTAGACAAGCAGAACACAAAGAACGTAACTGCCAAACATTGTCAAGACAAGGAGGGACAAACTTTACAGTGTCCTGCTTTACAGAAAAGTCTGTCAGATATGCTAGGCCTGTAGGCTGAAGATGTATACCCCAACATTTCAAAGGAACTTTGGGTGACTGTTCAGGAAGACAGCTGTTTCTGACAATACTTATAGATTTTGGACTTCACTTGCTTGTACTTCCTGCTTACTCAGTTAATATTGCTTCCTTCTTGGGTCTCCAAGGGAGTTGAATACTAGACAGTTATAATTATAGTTTTCCTTGTTTACCTGATACAGAAAGCAAGTTAACATAGAAAATAAATTAGATAGAAGATTTTGGACTCACTGAGATAGGATAGATATGGAGTATTTTCTCTGAATTTGTCAGCTACAAATAGACTAGACATTATTGATGTATTTATTGCCTGTATATATTGTATATAATTATTGTACTTATTGTATATAGATTTTCTTATATTTTTTATAGTCGTTTTTATTTTAGACAAAAATGGAAAATGTGGTGACGTTTCATTTGTATTTTAATAAATAAAACTGCCTGGAGATCAGAAACGTAAAACAGCCACACTGGCCATCCTTAAAGACCAGGCAGCCGTGACACACACCTTTAATCCCAGTAGCTGCAATGACACACAATTTTAATCCTAGAAATTACATTAGCTTGTCATAGAAACCAAGCAGTAGTGGTGCCCATGATTAATCCCAGAACTAGAAAGGATTATAAAATGAGAGGAGACAGATCTCAGGCTGAGTCTCAGGCTGAGTTTTCCTGTAGTTAAGATCACCATTTTTGGACTGGGGTTGAAGTACAAGCCAGTGACTGGCTTCTTTGATTTTCCAGTATTCAGGTTGAACTCTGATATCCATCTCTGAGTTTTTACTAATTATGCTTCAGCTCTTGATCTGTGAGGGGTGATGCTGACAAAGAGTTAGAGTAGAACAGACAGATGGGAAAACAAAAGCAAGCTCCTTGAGAGGGCAACTTCTTGTTGCCAGAAGACCACTTGAGGTGAACTGGTGGATAGGCATGGGGTGGGGACGCTAAATAGAACTAATAGTGGGAAAGAGAAGACACATTGGCTCAATAAAACTCCCTAGCCAAAGCTCAGTTGGCTTTGCTTTGTAAGCCTTCTCATTTCAATAAATAAAAGTTATACTTTTGATTTCTGCACAGCTTCAACTTCTGTCTTTCTAGGGTGTTGTATTCTTTGTCTGTCTCAGGGATGGAGCAGATACTGTCCCAGATGATCACCAGCAACCCTGCCATGGATGTTTGCTACTGCACTTCCAAGTACTTCTGGTACCACCCTGGTAAAGAAACAGCTGGTCAAATAATATCTATGCTAAAGATTCATCTAACCCCAAAATAATGGATGTCATCGATAAAACAAAAAGCATTGGTGTTTATGCATGATAATAAATGAACCCTAATGTGTAATTGATCAGAATATAAATTAGTGCAAACATTACAAAATGTAGTGTAATATTTTCCTACTAAAAATCTCCTAAAATATCAAATCCACATAACTGAACTTTATCAGTCTTAGATGTATGCCTGAAGGAATAAAACTCAGTTTACAACAATGATATGTGCACACCATGCTGTTTTGGTATTATTTACATTAACCAAGTTATGAATGAGCTTAACTGTTCATCAGCAAGTGCAAAAGAGGGAAATTGGGAGCGAATATGAGTAACATATCTTATATACGTGTATTAAGATGTTACAATCAACAACATTTTATATAATTGGTACTGCTAAAAAAAAATAAACAGGTCCTGGAGAGATGGTTCAATCAGTGAAGTGCCCATCTCACCAACATGAAGACCTATGTTCAGATCCCCAGAACACGTGTATTATCCAGTACTGCACCCACAACTACAGCCCTAGCACTGGTGAGGACATTGTCAGTCCAGTCTATGGAGTTCATTGACAAAGCAACCTGGGATGGTGAGCTTTATTCAGTGAGAGATTCAGAGGCAATTTCTCAGGCGTGCCTTTGTGTCTCTGTGTGAGAGAGGGTGGGCAGGGAAGAAGAGAATGGCTTGTTGATATAGCAGTGAATTCCATGATGATTTTTATAATTGTTTCAACGGGGTTTTTTAATGCATTTTAAATAATTAAAATAAGGCAAAGAGTAATAAAGACAGTCTGTGAAGTGTACATATGTACACACACATGGGCCAATGAGTTTACACCCCCATACATTCAAACATATACAAAATAAATGAATGAATAAATAGACAAATAAATAAATAAATAAAATGCACCTAGGCTGTGAATTGGAGCCATATATGTTAAACCATTTTTAAATCTATTTTATTTTAAGCATATCTTTAGAAAATTTATATAAAAAATGATGATGAAAGAGCAATATAGGGGTGTATGAGCTAAAACATGGAAGAGATAAAGAACATAAACTATTATTTGATTGAGAGGTTCTTCAGAAATGCTACAGAAAAGTGACTAGTGGAATAACTTTCATTTGCTGAAAATAACTCGCCATTTGGTGAAAAGTGTTTGCACAAACACACTCATATGTAAACTTGAGCACATGTCTCAAAATTCTCGTCTGACTAAACTATTGCTTGTTTTAATAGTTCACATAAGAAGAGTCTGCACTTCAAATAGTTGACACTAAGGTGCATCCACAGGAGGGCAGCATCTTCTCAGAGACCCGAGGCAATTTCTCACATGGTCCTTTGTGTCTGTGTTCTGTGAGGGTGGCTGGGGGAGGAGAAAGGCTTCTGAGGTAGCAGTGAAAACTAGGACGTTCTTTCTAATTGGATGAACAGCTTGAGGTTTTTCTCTCTTATTCATCTTGCAGTAGAAGCATCTGAACTCGGTAAACTCCAGTCATTTTGTTACTGTTGAAGAGTGAATCTTCAGTGAAAACAATGATGCATCCCTTAAGTGTTTCACTAGTGGTACTCTGGCTTCAGCTGAGGGGTGAGTTTGATCATTCCTATGGGAACATAAAAGTACAGTATGGAAGAATATAGCCTCAGATATTTTAGGTGGAAGGGTAGAAGTACTAATTTTCTCATGCTGAAACAAAAGCAGGCGGGAGGGCCATGGAAAAGCCCTTCTGGGTTGTTAGTATCCATAGACAACCAGTCTTGTTTGTCCATCTCTTTGCACAGGGATGAACAGCCAGCAGAAGGTGCAACAGAGCCCTGAATACCTCAGTGTTTCAGAGGGAGCCATGACCTCTATCAACTGTAGTTTCAGTGACAGTAATTCTCCGAACTTCTGGTGGTACAAACAGCATCCTGGGAAAGGCCTCAAGGCTCTGATATCCATCTTCTCCAATGGCAAAAAGGAGGAAGGCAGATTCACTGTTCACCTCAATAAATCCAGCCTGCAAGTTTCCCTGCACTTCAGAGACTCCCAGCCCAGTGACTCAGCTGTCTACCTCTGTGCAGTGCGCACACAGTGCTTCCCTGGCACCTGCAGACTGCACCCAAACCTACTGAGCCCTGTCAAAGCCTTAGAACACAGAACACTGGGTGGAAAAAAATCTCTTTCTATTCTATACACAATGGGAATTAAGAGAAAAGTAGAGAAGGCTTGATTGATTGGGAAAGTGTGGGAGAATTTCCACTGGTCTACACCTGGTCTGGCTACAGAGTGGAGTGCTAGCATCTAACTACAATCCATGTTTTGTTTCTAGGTTACCTTTTGTTTCTCTTCTTGCCCTCTATGTGAATCTTTTCTGAGCCCTTCCCAAGGATGCAAAACAAGTTTTGAAAAAATCCCACAAACTGTGATATTCCTAAATCATGTATTTGCATTTCTCATTGACCTTTAGAGGCCCAGTCAGACGTTTTGAGAATATGGAAATCAACTTGCTTAGGGGTAAATATGGAGAATAAGAAAAATGACCTTGGCTAAGGGAAGGAGTCTCAGTCCCTAGAGAGGTTGACTCCCCCTACAGGTGAAAGGCTAGAGACATCCTAAAGGTGAGCTTTGTCTTCATCCCACAGACCTGCATGAACCCACACCCATATTCCAAAAGGAAAGTATTTAAGCATTTTGAATATAACCAGCCATAAAAGGAAAAACACACTATTGATTTAACTGAAATATTTTCCAATCTTCTCTTATGTTGCTGATTCTACAACCATGTACACACTCTTTTTGTGCCTAAATTTGTGATCTGGAAGACATGCACATGGCTGTGACACTCACCTCATGTTTTGTCATAAAGACCACCAAAACCTCTATAACAATATGACGTATTTGACTTTTAAAATCTTTCCATTAAATTTTTTTGTTTTCTAATTTTGAAAAACTTGTTTATGAAGTCCCTCATTTCTCTATGGCAATTTTTAACATATCTGCTTATAGTTGACCCTCCCCCAAACTCATCCCCTCCACCATTCCCCTATTCCCTATTCTCAGTGAAACATTCTAGTTCCCAGTACCCCCATACCCTTCTACTTCTATATCATGTGTTCTAAGTTTGCCTTTTCACTCATCATTCTTAGTGCATTTCTTCCCTCTTGTGGGCAGATGTCTAGCTTCTTGGCATCTACACATACTCATTGTCACATGAATACCTACAAATAAAGTGTACAAGCTAAGATTTGCGTGTGTTTGTTTCTGAAAGTAGAATAACTCACTTACTGTAGTATTTTCCTACTGCATCCATTTTCATGCAAATTCTATCATTTCATTTTTCTTTATTGATGAATAGTATTCATATAGATGTATATATTTTTACCTTTTAGGTCAACCTGTGCAGATATTGTCTATTGGACCTGGGGTTTGGAAAGAATATGTTGGACTACAGTCTAATGCTGTAGACAACCTTACTTCATTTTCATTTTACTTTTATACACAAAATTAGCAAAGAAAGCAGTGATCCAATCAAGGTCATTTTAGATCAGGAAAACATGATCAGGAAAACTTTTAAATAAATGTCAATAAGCACCTACAAAATATTAATAGAGCTGTTATTTCCTATTACTTTCTCATGACAGACCAATTCAAACACAATTACCTGACAAGTACTGTAGATCATATCTGGGAAATAATGAAAGGAAGGCAGAAGATCATATACAGATTCAGTGTGCACTGACAATACTGGATTTTGTAGCTATGATCTGATGTCCAAGTCATAGTTATAAGACATAGACATGTCTTATAAAATGAATGTAAATGTTTAACATAGGAGGCATGAAATTGTGTCCAAGAACAATCCAGTGAACAAAATACACTTGAAGTAAAAGGCCCTCACTCTTTTACTGGAGCCTCTACAGTTCCTCAAGGCACTGTTTCCCAAGTCATTCTTTTGACTCTAATTCATACACACACACACACACACACACACACACACACACACACACACACATATATATATATATATATATATCCACCAGCATTTCAATATTCAATCTTTTGTTGATGAAAATATATGCTGACTTTATTTCCTAGAAGTTTTGACTAGAGCACCAATAAGTGTGGTTGAGCAATTATAAAGAGTCCTTCAGATACATATCCAGGAGCTACATCACTGGTCCCTACAAGATTTCCTCATTTAGATTCCTGAGAATGATTCACACTGTTTTCCATTGTTGTTACATCGTTTATGCTTCTACCCAGGTTGAGTGAAGCCACCCTACTTCCCAGCATCTTTACCTTACATGACGATAGTATTTTGAATGAGGTGACATGAAGTGCCAATTTAGTTTAATTTCCATTTCATTGATGACTAAAAAGAGCAATGCTTCATTTATTAGCCATTTTTATTTTTTCCTTTGAGAACTCTCTGTTCTCTTCCGTAGCTCATTTTTCGGTTGATTGTTTCTATTCTTTAGTGTCTCAAACCCCTGTCAGATTAATAGGTCACAAGATTTTTCCCTCATTTGTGGTTTGTCTCTTTGTTCAGTTAACTTACTGATTCATTTTCTTCCTGTGTTTAGTTTTATTAATTTATGTATTTTTGAGATAGGATTTTATTTAGAAGCCTAAAATGGCCTAAAGTTCATGATCTTCAGGTTTCAGTATTCTGAGGTCTGGGATTATAGGCTCGTGCCACCATGTCTCCATTTATCACTTTTTATGTTGAAGTGCTGAAAAGGTCCCCTTTCTTACCATATTCACCTGTTTCTCACTGAAGCTTTCCCCCACTTCATTCAAGGGTTCTGATTTTTATCATTCGTCAATACATAAAAATATTTCACATGGTAACAGATCTCCTTAGAGTTAGAAATATGTTTCTTTTTCCATAGTCTCTCAAGATATGTGGATGTCATATTTGGAACACACTGACAAAAGAGACCTGCAAAGTGAAGAAAGTACTCAAGAAAGCTGTCCTGAGAAAGTTGTTAGTTAGAACCTGTTTCAGTTATCTCTCACTGCATTGCTTTTCTCAGCTGTAATCACACTCCTACATTAGAAAACTACGTGTGTGATGGACTAAAGGAAGGATCAGAGCTCACAGTGTGAGAACTGGCTGAAACAATGACAAAAATTCTTATAGGAGCAGAGAGAGCAAAGAGAGGGTTTGTGTTGTGGTTAATGTAGTAAGCTCTGAATAAGACGCACTTCCTATTCTGAATCTTGATGTGTGTGCAAAGAGAGTCAGGGAGGTGGGGGAACATTAGTCAAAGCCATTGAGGGTTTCAAACCAGACAGGAAATAGAGCATAAAATGATGTCAGAATTGTTTTCCCCATCCCCCATACAGAAGGTGCCTCAAAGTGTTGTAGACATCAGTGGCATTTGTCCTTGAGAACAAAGACCTGCATAGGTGGGCTCTCAAACACACATTGACTTTAGATGCATGAATGTAAGGAAAGGTGAAGACACTGTAGGCCTTATTACCACACTTCTCTCTGGTTCCTGGACACTGTGGATTATACCTGATGTGAGTGCCAAGTCCAGAAGAAAATGTATGATGTAATAAGTTCCTGCAACAGATGTTATATTGAATTACACTTATTAAGTGGAGTTAAAGCTTACTCTATCCATAACTGATGCTGTGGTCTGTATGTTATAACACTATTTATGTAGTCGTGGGGTTCAGAAAACTCTGGATAGGATAGATTAGATATTTCTGTTTCTGTTGGTACACAGACACACTTGCTGAAAGGCAGAAAAATAAACAGGATTTTTCTATACATTCTCAATGTTTAGAAGTGAAGACTGAACAAATATTTCTAAACTATGGAAGAAAAAATTATTACAGTCCAAAGCAGATACCTACAAAATATTTCATTTTGCTATGGAACATAGATATAGAGGAGCAGATAATCATTCATCTTTAATTTAAAAAAAAGTACATTGGTGTTTTTCTTGCATATATCTCTGTTTAAGAGCTTCAGGTTCCTTGGAACTGAAGAAACAGACAGCTGTGAGCTACCATGTGAATGCTAGGAATTGAACTCAAGCTCTCTAGAAGATCAGCCAGTGCCCTTACTTACTGAGCAATCTGTCCAGACTCACAAGGTAGTTATTCTCTCTCTCTCTCTCTCTCTCTCTCTCTCTCTCTCTCTCTCTCTCTCTCTTTCTCTTTCTCTCTCTCTCTTGAAATGTCAGCAGACTCTATCACTTCCAGGTTGTAAAGTTCCAGAACTCTTGATAGAATGGGTCGTTTTCCTCTTCACCACCACAGGCTTCTGGCTTCACAGAATGTCACTGGCCCTGTAGATGTCTGCTATGCACAGGTCAAGATGTTACTTCTTCTTCGGATCATGTGTCTGACGCTGGGGAAGATGACATGTGCATTCTTGTTGATGATGGTCCTTACATATGAAGTGAATGTATTTCATGAATGTATTTACTAATCTGCATTTCATGACCACCATGACCCTTTGACATCAGCTATGGGCTCCACTCTTTCAGTCTTGCTGTAAATCAGCCTGTTGTAGCACACAGAGTTGCAGGCCTGCAGACCTTTGAGGTATCGGGTTCAGGGCTGTATTTCTGCTTATTCCTCTTTCTCGGGAAACTGGAGTAGTTCCAAATGACCATCCATTGAAGACACGCAGGCATAGCAGTGACTCCTCTCACTATGGTGACCAGAGATACAGAGAGAGAATTTTTTATTTTTCGTGATATTTTTAATTTTTTATTGATTTTTATTGAGCTCTATATTATTCTCTGCCCCCCTCCTCTTCAACCCTCTCCAAGGTTCCTATGGTCCCAATTTACTCAGGAGATCTTGTCTTTTTCTACTTCCCATGTAGATTAGATATATGTATGTCTCTCTTAGGATCCTCATTGCTCTCTAGGTTCTCTGGGATTGTGATTTGTGGGCTGATTTTCTTTGCTTTATGTTTTAAAACTACTTATGAGTGAGTACATGTGATAATTGTCTTTCTGGGTCTGGATTATCTCACTTAAAACGATGCTTTCTAGCACCATCCATTTGCCTACAAAATTCAAGGTGTCATTATTTTTCTCTGCTGTGTAGTATTCCATTGTGTAAATGTGCCACATTTTCCTTGTCCATTCTTTGGCTGAAGGGCATTTAGGTTGTTTCCAGATTTAGGCTATGGCAAACAATGATGCTATGAACATAGTTGAACACATGTCTTCATGGCATGATTGTGCCTCTTTTGGATATGTCCCCAAAAGTGATATTAGTGGCTTGAAGGTTTTTTTCCTAATTTTCTGAGAAATCACCACACTGACATCCAAAGGGGCTGTACCAGCTTGCACTCCCACCGGCAACTCAGGAGTGTACACTTTACCCCACAACCTCTCCAGTATAAGTTGTCATCAGTGTTAATAAAGAGAATAAAGCAGCATTGCAGTCTCAGGTGTGCACACTTCTTACCATTGTTTGCTCTCTTAGAAAGATGATGGGGCCACCACTAGTTGTCATGCCTTCCCTTCCTCACATTCCCTTGGAGTGAAATCAGAGAGATGGTGGAGAAGAAGGTGGAGGTGAGATGGTTGGGGAGAGAAGACAAAAAGGGTGGTGAGGAAGGTGTTTGAACTTGCTTCTGAGACTTTTCAAGACTCAGAAACCAATCAACTTGTGATCAGGCCAGAAACTTCATCTCTTGTGATCTGATCTACAATGGGAAAAGATGAATAGACTCCTGAGAGTGTCAATTGTTACACTCTGGCTACAACTGACACATAAGTTTGTGTTTCTGGCGAGGGTAACAGGAACAGCAAAGTTTATAGTCCACAGACATTTGAGGTGAAGCTTTCTTATTAATCTGGAAATGCCATTTGAAAATGTAACTACTATAATAGAGCTTGATGTCAGAGACGGTGATGCCTCTGGAAGATTCTTTATTGTACAGGATTGTTTTGGAGAATCACATTGAAGCACTGGACTGAGCTTCCAAAGTTCAGTTGAAGAGTGGAAGGAATGAGACTATGAGCAAGAGGTCAAGACCATGATGAGTTCATCCACTGAAACAGTTTACATGAGCTAATAGGCATTCACCAACTCCAGCCAGACTGGGAAGGAACAAGCATAGGATCAATGTAGTCCCTACTGAATGTACTGGCTTTTTGGGATCCTATTCTCTTTGTATGTCTACCTTGCTGAGCCTAGATATATTAGGGAGGGCCTTGGACCTTCCACAAGTAATGTGCCTTACCCTCTCTGAGGATTAGATGGGGGCGAGGTGGGAGAGTGTGTAGAGGGAATGGGAGGCAAGGAAGGATTGGGAACTTGGATTGATTTTTTTTAAAAAACTAATAAATGTAAAAAAAATTCATAAGAAACAGAAAACAGAAAATGTACCCACTGACTCCTGTACTCAGACCTGAGCTTCTACTCAAGGGTGAAGAGCCAACTAGGAAAAGAGAATCCTTGGGCCGTGAACATCTAGGAGTGTGAAAATGTCACTGTGAACTACAGTTACAAAACTCTGATAACAATCCTACAGTGGTACAGACAGGACTTTGGCAGATACCCTGCCATGCTAATCTTAATACTTTCAAATGAAAGAGAGAAACAAAGTAGAAGGCTAAGAGTGACCCTTATCACCTCCACCCAGAGCAGTTCCCTGTCCATTACTGCTCTGCAGCCTAAAGATAATACTATTTACCTCTATGCTATCTTTTCCTGTGGGTTAAAACAGAAAGACTTAAAACCACAGTATCAAAGAAGGAAAGCTCCACCCAAGGCACTATTTCTAAGATTAGAGACCTCTGTGCCCTCTCAGGCACCAGCATCCAAGCCTTCCATCACAATAAAGAACATTTTTTTTGGTATTTCCAAACCTTATTATAGTGGAGTGGACACCAACACTGTGAAAGTGAGAACTGTTTCTTGTGCTGAGCCAGAAAGATTTGGTGATCAGCAATATCTCTTGAAAGCACCTTTATTTTACAGCAAAATTGTACTCACTTTTGCTAAAAATCAATGGGACATTTTATTTGGCCTGGCTCTGCCATTCCTATATAAGCTACATTGATAAACTATCTATCCAGCTATCTAGCTAGCTATCTAGCTAGCTATCTAGCTAGCTATCATCTTTTATTTTCACTGTCAGCAAGGTGTTTTGGTTACTGTTCTTTATAACAGCTATATTCAGGGTGAGTTCTGTAACATTGTTCACTTAGAAAACTATTTAAGTTTTTCAAGTACTTTTGTTTTATGTGTAAATCAGAAATGTATTTCCTCAACTTCTATAAAAATTCTCCTGAAATTTTAGAAATTTTTCATTGACTTTTTGAATCTGGGGGAATTCAAAATTTATGAGTGTACTAAGCCAAAGTCATGACACGCCTTCCCAGTCATTAAGTTCTCTGTCAATCATTAGCATCACTAGTAACTGTTCCTCGATGAGGCTTGGAGCATCCATAGGAATAAAGAGAACTTGATCTTGTGCATTCTTGACCTTCCAATTTCTCCCCACATTCTCCCCACCCTGCCAGATCTAGCTTAGGACCCACATCTACATCCTATGCCCTGGCCTAGTCTGGCCACTCCTGTCTCTGCTACAACCAATCTCTAAACTTCAGCAAGGGCTTGATCCTACCTCTTTTACATTTCTAATGCCACATCCAACCCCTCAACCCAGTCAGATCTACCCCCATACTCCAGGTCTGGATCATGGTACACATCTTACACCAACCAAATCCCCTATATCCTATTGCTGTTACTCCACCTAAAACATTTCCAACCTCTAGGTCTGACTTGCTAAAACATTATCTCTTCTGCCTTAACATTCTTTGTCCATAGAAGACACAGAACTAAGAAATGATTACATTTCTAGTTATGGTTGCAAAACAGTATGAAAAATCAAGCCAGTATCAACTCTAAAATCTATAGAAACATTGGTAAATGAGAAATGCTTCAGTGAACCAGGACACAGAATTTAAAAGAACAATCATAAACTTCATCAAAGAATCTGAGGAGTTTAAAGAAGACATACAAACACACACACTCACACACACACAAACATACATATACATACAGGTCAATGAAATTCAGGAGACATAATTTAGGAGAATAAATGTCTGAGTGATACCCTGGAAAAATAAGCATAAAACATGATGGAAATGAGGAATACAATCCAGGAATTGAAAATGAAATTCAACAAAGAGGAAGAACATTGAAGAGGTCTCAAACTGAAATGAAGATGGAATTAAAAAAATCTAAAAAACCCAAGTAGAAAACTCAAAGGAAAGCCTTACAAGTAGAATGACTCAAACAGATGTCAGAATATTAGGACTTAAAGAGAAATATCTCGACTCAATCCTCAAGGAATGTGAGTGATTTAATGATTTAAAAGCACCAGAAAGAAACATGTAAGGAAATATAAGACACATTGAAAAAAATCTTTAAATTATAGCCATAGATTAGGGAGAATAATCCTAAACCAATGCCATAGACCGGGTTTAAAACAAGATCATAGTGAAAAAAACTTCCTTAAACTAGGGAAAGACATACCTGTACATATACAAGAAAAAAATTGAATACCAAATAGACAAGAAATAAACATCCCATAGCATATCACAGTTAAAACACTAAGTTTGTCGAACAAGAAAATGTATTAAAGGCTATAAAAGAAAAAGAATTAAGTCACAAATGAAGGAAAACCCATCAGAATAGCAGATGATATCTCAACAGATATTTTGAAAGCCAGGAGAGCCTGAAGAAATTCATTCTTAGTCTTAAAAAACAAAATGGACAACCTAGACTATTATTCCCAACAATATTATCCACCATAGATAAGTAGAAAGCAATTCTTTGCATGATAAAATCCATCCCCAGTATTTATACCAAACAATGCAAATTCAAAGAAAATATAGGAAGAAATTGTTTTGGGCCAAAGATACAAATAAACAAGAGACTCTGGAAAGAAATATGAAGCTATGACTACTAAAATAAAATATCACTGATAACGCAAACAACAGCACCAAAATCAGCAGCAGGATGTCCATGATTTAAACACATATCAATGGCCTAAGTAGCCAATCAACAGAAAGACAGACTGACCAAATAGATTAAGAAACAGAATCCATGTATTTGCTGCCTACAGGAAACTCATCTCAGTTTTAAAGTTAGTCACCACATTAGAACAAAAGAAAAGATAGAAGTATTTCAAGTAGGTGGAACCAGAAAACAAGCAGGAGTCACTATCCTACCATCTGATAAAATGGACTTCAAAGTAAAATCAATTAGAAGAGATAAAAATGTACACTTTGTTTCAATCAAGGGAACAGCTAATCAAAAAGACATTACTATTGTATACATATATGCACCAAACTCAAGGGCACCATAAAAATAATGTTCTGTATTTAAAGACACAGATAAACATCAACACATTAGTAGGGGGTTACTTGAATACCCCAATTCCTCCAGTAGGCAGTTCACTGAGACTAAAAGTAAACAGAAACATCAGAATTAAATGACATCATATATTAAAAGCACTTAACAGATATCAACCTAACATTTCACTCAGACTCCAAAGAATAATATTAAACTCAACAGCACATAGAAGTCTCTGCATAATCCAAAATGTCCTGATGTTCTGTGCAACAAAATAAATCTCTTAAAAAATTCATTCTTCTTTCATACAGCATATCCTAACTTTAGCTCTCCTTTCCTCCACTCCTCCAAGACAACTCCTGCCTGCCGACTCCCCTCTCCCTCAGACCCACTATCTGTCCATTTCCCCTCAGTAAAGGGCAAGCCTGCCAGTTATATGAACCAAATACACCATACTAAGATAAAACAAGACTGAACATACATCCTCATTTTAAGGCTGCATGAGATAACCCAGTAGGAGGTAAGTGTTTCATGAGTAGATGAAGGAATAGGAGACACCACTACTCCAACTGTTAGGAGTTCCCCAAGCACTAAACTAACAACCATAACAAAAGCAGAGGACCTAGCATAGAATCATGCAAGTTCTGGGATTGCCATTTCAGGCTCTGTGAACCCCTATGAGTCCTGTGTAGTTGATTCTGTGTTCTGGTGTCCTCAACCCCTCTGGCTCCTAAACTTCTTTTTGCCCTTCTTCCGTGGCCTTCCTTGACATCTGTGGTAGTTACCAAATGGGGATCAGATACATTGCAGATTCTGTGACTGACTTCATTTCACAGTCTAATACTAAGGACCATTTGAGAGGTTGAGTAGAAAGAAACTATGATAGAAACTTCTTAAAATATATACATATATGAAAGAAATCTAAATGGAGTCACCAATTAACTTTGTAGATAATTGACCCAACTAGATATCTTTCACCACTGACAGGGAACTTCCAGTGCTAGGCATTGGTTTCACCTAATCAAACACCCAAACAGTTTAGGCTATTTCCAAGGCTATTTGTTGTTTACTGTAAGATACTATTGTATACTATAAATATTTTTCATTCATATTTGTTCAATAAAATGCAGATTGGCCAATAGCCAGGCAAGAAATATAGGTAGAAGAACAAGACTAGAAATAATCTGGGAAAAGGAAAGGTAGAGTGTAGTCACCAGTTGGACACAGAGGAAGCAAAATGAGAATGACTTACTGAGAAAGGTACCAAGCCATGTGGCTAAATATAGATAAGAATTATAGGTTAGTTTAAGCTGTAAGAGCTAGTTAATAATAAACCTTAGCTAAGAGGCCAAATAGTTTATAATTAATATAAGCATTTGTGTGTTTCTTTCAGGCTGAAAAGTTGTGGGACCAGGCAGGACAGAAATTCCATCTACAGTTTTCACAAACTGATGACAAGGTGACAATTTAGTACTATTACTAAAGACAAGCCTGACATATCTTATTGAACAGGGAGAAGTTGAGTGGGAGCCTTCACACCTATTGACTAGTGTCCATGATACTGGAAGAAATTTTTAATGATTCCAGAAGAAAAAAGTAATTGTTAATCCTTCTATATTCTTTACCCTTGAAAAGCCTTTATTTAGTACTATTACCTGAAAATTTTTTAAAATTTCTGGCTACACTTGAAATTTTGACCCCTTTGCTACATAAGGCTAGGAACAAGTCAGATAGTCAATGCACCAGAAAATAGAAACAATTGTATGTGGAAACCCTAAGTTAACACTGAGTACCTACTGGGAGCTGGAATCTGTCTAGTATCTAGGACTTTTGTCCTAGGAGACTCACTTTACTCTGATGCTGGATATTCCATTCTCAAGGTCAATTCTTTTCAACAGGAATACTTTTATTGTCCCTGACACCACTTGGGAGGCATGCCTAAATGGTTTAACTAAATGTGTCTCCTCCAAGGCATTCCAAACCAGTATTTCCCTCCTGTGTGTGCTAGTGCCCATCCTGTTCCAGGTGTACTTGTATGATGGGGAAGAATAGAGACCATGCCTTAAGATGAACTCAGGTTTCAATGCAAGAAGTGAGGTACACCTCTTCTCATGTCACTTCTTTCTGGAGCCAATATTGCTCAGGCAACATCCATAGGAATATTAGCCCTTATAATCAGTGACCTTTAGATCTTAGAGATCTAAAATTTTAGAGAATTAAGTAAGTAAGTGGACCAGGACTGCCTTAGTCAGGGTTTCTTTTGTTGTGAATAGATACTATGACCATGATAACTCCTTTAAAGCAAAATATTTCACTGGGGCTGGCATATAGTTTCAGAGGTTAAGTCAAAATCGTCATGGCAGAAGACATGGCAGTATGCAGGCAGACATGACGCTAGAGAAGTAACTGAGAGTTCGATATCTTGATTTATAAGGAACAGTAGGAATGTCACACTGAGCATAGTTTGAGGATATAAGACTCGAAGCCTGCCTCAACAGTGACACGTTTTCTCCAACAAGGCCACATCTACTACTGCCACTCCCTGTGGGTCAAACGTTCACTGACAGGAGTCTTTGGAGGTCACTTATTCAAACCACCACAAAGACTTAGGGATCTTAGAAGAATCCTTATCCAGATGAGAAAAACAAAGAGACTCTTTAGCAGAAGTAATTCTGGAAACCCAAGGAGTCGTAGATCTTCTCTTGATAAAACAAGTAGGATTTTATATATATATATATATATATATATATATATATATATATATATATATATATATATATACATATATATATATATGTATATATATATGTCTCTTTAGGTGAAATATATGGTTTCTATTTCACCCAACTAGGCACAATTAGAGAAAATTGCAAAGGAGGGAAGAAAGGAGACATAGATTAGATAATTGGTACCAGTCTTTGTTACCTGGTCCCTGTAGCTGACCACTAGGCATTAGCCACTCCTTTGATTCTTATCCTAATCAGACTAATAGCAGAACACTGCATCTTCAACTCTATTGCCACAACATCAAATGGAATAAACTCAGTTAAGCTACTGGTCCTTCAAACCAACTGCATGTTCCTCCTAGTACAAGATGAGTAAATAATTGATTCATGCTCAGAGAACCAATGCAGAAGTAGTTCTATGTGACAAGGTAAGCCAGTACAGACATTCATCCATCTTGTATTCTTACTGAGGTCAGTTTTTAGGCTTTACTGGCATTTGATCTCCTTGATGAGAAGTCCTGTGGAAAACAATTCACAGGACTTCCCTTCTGAGAACCCGAGGGCACGGTGCCCCAGCTAGCTTCTCTTCACATATGTTGAATTGTTTGCTTGCACAAAACCTGTCTCCAGCTAACTGCTTATCATAGTAGTTGCTGGGTAATTTTCCACAGGGAATCTCACATACTTTAACACTATTAATTTTATAAAGAGACTGTGTCATGTAATAAATTTTATTTTAAGTGAGTCCTCAAATTATTCCAGCGAATCCCATCAGTGTGTGTCATGTAATTCAGTCTGTGACACCTGTTGCTCCAGTCTCAGCACCAGTGACTTAATCTCATGTCTAGTACTACATAATCCAGGGGAAAAGAGTAGATGGAAAAGCAGTGTGTGGTTAGCCATACTTACCTAATCTGCACAGACAAACCTTGTGTTCTAAGTACCTAAGAACCTTGATTGGATGGTAACATAAGAGAACACCAAAGCCAGTCTTCCCCAGGAAAGAGAACACCAGTTGGCTATCCTGTGCTGTGAGCAAGGATGCAGAGAAGCCAGTGAACTGACAAATTCATGGTTGGGGAAAAGATTTTTATGATAGATAGGAAAGAAAGTATAGTCAGAGACATCTGGGAACATTCAAAGTAGCCATGGCTACAACCTTGGGGCAGAGAGAAAAGGGGCAGACTGCCAAGGGCTATAGATACCTATGTCAGGAACAGAAAGAATAACAGATGGAAAACATCCTCGGTTATAAAGAAAAACCTTGAGTAGCAGGGTGCATGGAGGGAATCCTTTGAAGTGGAACAGCCTGGAAATTGGTGTTGGGGAGGTGAGAAGAGCCAGGAGGCTCTAGAGTAGACTTTGGTATCATATGTCAATAGGGACCCCAGGACCCTGGAGATTAGCATGACTTTGGTATGCATGATAGTTACATATAAACAAGGAGTTGGTTGTCTAATCAGTCAGAGTAGATGAAAATAGGAAGTGGTTTTTCCCGGCAGACAGAAACCATTCTTACAGGTTTCTCAGTACTGAGAAAAGTATTTACAGGCAATCATTCTGAGCTAATGACAGGTTGTCAACTTGGACTTAACATTGGGCCTATTTTTTTGGAATGTTTGGGGATTTTCTTCAGACATAACAAATACTATAGAGTCAGCTCAGAAAACAGACATATAAGTAACATTATAAGGATGACACAGGTTATAATTAGGAATATAAGTATACACGTATACATATAAATATGCATGTAAACACACATAAACACGTAGATTTTTGAACACAGACATATACATGCATATATGTGCATATATGTAGTTGAAATTATTAAAACAAGAGGCCATGAATTTGAAAGAGAGTAGGGTGGACAATATGAGCAGGTTTGGAGGGAGGAAAGGAAAGTAGGAAATGTTGGAATTGTAATCTCAAAAATAAAAAAGTAAAAAAAAATCAAACAACCTAGTGCTATCATTTATAATCAGGTGGTGGGGACGTCCCACAAGGGAAAGTGTTCCCATGAGAGGTGGAAGTGGGTCACCAGAGGCCTCAATGGGTCCCATTGTGGTGGGAAGGGAGAAAGACAGATACATTATGCAGAGAGATAGTTTGAGTATAGAGTTTATTTAGTGAGTTATGGGGAGGGAAGGAGAAAAGGGCAAGAGGAGAAAAGCAGGGGAGGAAGGAGAAAGGTAGAAGCTGCCTTTCCAAAAGGGCAAAGAGAAGAGAAAAGAAGAGAAGAGGAGAGGAGAGGAGAGGAGAGGAGAGGAGAGGAGGAGAGGAGAGGAGAGGAGAGGAGAGGAGAGGAGAGGAAAGGAGAGAGAGAGAGAAAGAGAGAGAGAGAGAGAGAGAGAGAGAGAGAGAGAGAGAGTCTGCTTGCCTCAGCAGAAGGGGGAAGTTGGGAGTGGGCAGAGCTTGTCTCTTAAAGGAATAGGGTTCCCAGATGGCAGACCAGGCCAGCAGATTACAGCACTAGGGAGTATGTATGCACTCTATGAGTCACCTGAAACATGAAACCCAGAGCCCAGGTACAACAGATAGATTTCTGTAGAGGGATTTGTGTCATGGGCTTCTTTCCAGCTTTCTGTGTGTGTTTGAGTCCTTTACCTTCTTTAGTATGGATGGTTCCCATTTGGTTAAGAATATTAGGCATGAATGCATACTCCCAGCATGCAATGCTTTACATGGATCCAGGAGAAAATGAACTGGAGAAAAAAAGCAAATTATTACTTCAGCTGCATTTGTCTCTGGGTCCTTCTTATCCCAAGAGTCACAATATTTTTGTCTGCTGCCTGACAAAATCAACTGTGTTGATTGTTTCCTCAGGATTCATTGTGGTCCAGATAGTGACTCAAGTCCACCCATTGACCTCCAGACAGGAATGGGAAGCAGTCACCCTGTATAGTTCATAGGAGTCAAGGAAGATCAACTTCTAAATTTTATTGGAATGAGCAACGTTCCCTTGGAGAAATGTCTTCTATCCTCCTCATTTGTCAGAATTCTTATGGTTAGTGTGCAAAGAATAGTTAATATTCTATCTTTTAATCCCCAGAAAACAGCCATTTCTATCAACTCCACTCTTCCTTTCAGATGGAACATTCAAGGAATTATGTCTGTGCTCTCCTGGAGCATAGGAGAGACAGTTAAACTCAACAAAATCCCAGGAGCTCCCTATGAGGCAGAGGCTGCTTCAGGAAAACCACTCAGATGTGTACCTGCAGAATGAAGACAAGTGATTAATTATGTCTATTTTATCTGTTTTCTGGACCAGAGGATTTGTTTACAAGTAAAACATCCTTTCATATCTTTTGGAAACAGTAATTAGTAGAAACTTTCTTCAGATATTCTGTCTTGAGTATTTGACTCAAAAAATAGAACATAAAAGAGACACACAAATTTACCTAAGGTGAAGAGCTTGCACCATTATAATTTAAACTGTTAGTTTCAATTGCAAATGATCAGAATATCAATTTAAATGCAATGACTAGGACAGAAAAATACTTACTTGACTCTTATCCCTTATGTCTGCTTTAGTCATAATCAGAGATACAGAATCATGAGTCATATATAATAAAATACTATGAAAGGATTATATATGTGTAGCCAGAGTGTATGGATTGGTCTTTGAAATATCATTGTCTTTGCAAATAGATTGAGCCTGAACTTCCTGAATATTGGCTAAGCTAACATAAAGGAAGAAAGTTTTGAAGATGCCAGTACACAGGCAAACTGTGACTTAGAAATTATGGAGATACCAAGAAGAATAATTAGAACAGTAAAAGAAAGCTGTATGTCCTTCAACTTCTTGTATGTCATTTGGGAGATTACCTCCAGATGCAGTAGTGTGATTTAAGACCATGTACCCATGTACTTAGCCCAAGGTAGATAAAGTTGAAAGTGGAAGGAAGAGGAGTTGTTAGTTAACAATAAGATGAGCTGGCAGGTTGGTGACAGCAAGTAGCTCTCTTAGCGTCTGAAATCCTGAACCCCATTGGCAAGCAAGAGATGGTTGTTGTAGCATGCCTATCTTGAAAGTGCTACATGACTTCTTTTATTTCTATCTCAGAGGCAGAGAAATACAGAGAAGTCAGTTCTGGGAATTATACCTCCAATATGGAAGCAGAGATGACACAGCAGGCAAAAGTAACAATTATAAATTTGGCATCCATGCACATTTTCTTTAACCATCATTACATTCAAATAAGGAGAATAGAGGAGCTACAGTTACTGCTAATATTGTAAAACCATTATTCGTTCAGCAACAAGCTTGCATAGCCTCTACCCTAAGGAGAATACAAAGTTCTTCTCTCACCTATGAGAGAGTTCACACTTCTTCTAGTGGAGCCCATACTTCCATTGCTATCCTATAGTTTACTGGGATCTAATAAGAGTGAAGACTATCATTAGAATATTTTGTTCTGCTACATACTGGCAAATGGAGAGAGTGAATAATGATTAAAATCCATAAATGTAGACATATGAAAGTGAGAAAGAAATTCCATAATTATTGTGTCAAGTTTTTGTCACTATGACAAATAGAAAAAAATGTTAGAAGGAAGGAAGATTTTGACTCATGCTATTTTATACTTCAGTCAATAATTTTCTTGTAGTCCCAGATGTCTTAAAGTTAAGTGGGAAGAAAGATTTCTCTTTCAGATGAATGACATTGCTATTGGCCACAGTCTACACTACCTTCATTAGACTGCCCAACAACCATGCACTCGAAATTGCTGGATAATAATGTGTTTAAGTCAATCTGTTTCCATGGTTTCTGTTTCTCTGGGCTGTGCTTCATCGGTGCTCCCCTAAGGAGTCCATGCTTCTTGTAAATTTTCTTTTACTGTTTTCTTAAATCTTAAAACTTTCAAGGTGTATGTGTGTGTGTGTGTGTGTGTGTGTGTGTGTGTTATAAATACCTTCATTATTCATCTTAGTTTCATCTACAGATGCTCCAGACTGTGATTTACCAAACTATTTCAAAATAGTTTCTAATGCCTGCTGTGGGACAATGGTCTTTATCCTGTCACTTGTATTTTTAAAAAAAAAAAAGAACACTGATTGGCCAGTAGCCAGGCAAGAAGTATAGGTGGGGTGACCAGACAGCAAGTAGAGGTGGGATGACAAGATTTATAGGAAGAGGAAAGAGTCAATCTGAAGTTGTCACCCAGACACAGAGGAAGTCAGACACAGAGCAAGCAAGATGTGACTGCCTCGCCAAAAAAGGTACCAAGTCACGTGACTAACACAGACATGAATTATGGGCTAATATAAGCTGTAAGAGTTAATAAGTAAAGTCTGAGCTAATGGGCCAGTCAGCATTTATTAAAGTAAATGACAGGGTACAGACCATTGTCCCACAGCAAATGCCCCCTTTATCTCTACCTTATCAGTGAGTTACTTGAAAATGTGTTATTTAATTTCCAAATACTTGGTCATATTTGGCCATTTGTCATGCTTGTGACAGATTTCTACACTATTTTGTTGCCAGCAAACACAAGGCTTGTAACTTCAATCTCTTCAGGTTCACTGGTGTATTTCAGACTATCTGAGTGTATGGTCTCTCTAAGTGAGCATTGCTTGTACACTGGTTAAAAAAAAGCACATTGCATTGGTGAGTGTAATGATCAGTAGATATGTCAATTTGTTCTAATTGATTGTTCTAATCTAGTGTCAGTTTTTATCTTGTCAGGTTAGCATCTGGGAAGTGAGTACTATAATATTTAACTGTGATTGTAGATTTATCTTATTTTAATTTTCTCTACTTTTTCTTCATGCATTTTATGATTCTTTTATTAAGGGCATAGACAGAGAATATCATCTCTTCTTAACCAAGGACTATTTACTCATTGTAAAATGAGTCCTTCATCTCAGAATACTACTTGTTTTGACTTAACAGCTAATCTTTTAGTCCCAGATGTCTTAAAGGGGAAGAGGAAAGAAAAACCTCCTCTATCAGGAGAATGACATGGCTATTAACTGTAATCAATGCTACCTTCATTAGACTACCTAGCTTCCACCCACTTAAAACTGCGGGATACTGAAGTGTCTAGGTCAAGCTGTTCCCATGGTTTTCAGTCTATTGTTTCTTTGATGGTGTGTCATCTCAGTTCTTTCTAGATCAAATGATGTTGGGGTTTTGCTGTCTTTTCTCCACACTACATTATCATTGGTGCTTCTCTGAAGTCACTGAGTCTTCACAGGTCTGCTTGAAATAGATAAGTTTGTTTCATTTTTTAAGCGTAGAATTATCATTTGAAACTAGTATTTTATGTGTCCTTTTTGGTTTTTTTATTTCTTCAAAGTCACTATCTTTATATCCTACTGGAGCTCTCCTTGATTGGAAACTCACTGACAGCAAAGATGTGTCTGCATAGGGATGGCTGTGGTAGGGGCACAGTGAGAGGGCACTGCATCTGAATTGTAAGAGCAGGTGAAGAAATATGCAGGCAAACACGTTGCTAATGATTTGTCTATTCTGAGTTAAACAAAGGGTGGGCTGGGACTAGAGAGGTGAGGAAGAAATGGGGAAGTGAGAGGGGTGAGTAAAGGGAAGAAAATTTGAAAGATATCTCAGAACCAAGAACCATCTGGCTAAAAGAATACGACTGAACTTTAAATTGATTAAAGGAATTATTCTGGTTCTCTGCAAAAATTGCTAATACGGAAATTCCGGGGAAGGTAGAGTTTTCTCTGGCTTCCAGGATCCCACAAAACACACTTTAGAGATTCAGTCTCCTTTGACTATGCCTCTGGTGGTGGCAGCGGCGGCAGGGCTGCTTGCAGTTTATGCTTTAATACTCAAGTTGTAATGACCTCTAATTTTGTTGTTTTTCTTTATGATCATTTTTTCGAAAGAAAATTGTCTTTCAATTATACACGGCTTATTTTTTATTAGGTTGGGACTCAACACAGCGCAGATTAGCTTAGAAAGATGGGGTGTTCTCTAGACAGAAAGAACACATGGATTTGCTTCAGAGCTTTTATCCTGCATTGACCACCAGAGGGCGACATTGCACCGGTTGGCTGCCTCCTTTTCTGCAGCTGATCCCCACTTTCAACTCAGTTGCTCCCTATATCTGGCTGAGTCCTTAGAACATCTGATAAGTGAAGAAGTGAAGACAGTCAGAGGCAGAAGGTTCTCAGGACTAAAATCGCATCTGCAGGTTTTTTATTTATTTATTTTTTTGTATTCATTTAAACTAGAAAGGTGTCTAGACAACATTTTTTTTTCTTTGTCTTCAAGAACTGGGAAGTGCAGCCATTTTTCTGAATGTGACAAGCTATTCCAGAAAGGCACTAGAGGTGTTTCCACTGCTCAGCCATGTTTCCAGTCATTATCTCATTCCTGGGGATACAGTTTTTCATGGGTAAGTAAACTATCATAATTGTTTGTAGATGTACATGATTTACTGCTTTTCTTACTTGAATTTTAGAAAGACTATTTTTCTCCACGAAGTAAATCACTGATTTTGCAGGAGATGTCCAAGCACAGTCAGTTACACAGCTGGATTCCCATGTCACTGTCTTTGAAGGAAACTTGGTGGAGCTCAGATGCAACTATTCCTACAGTGGAGCTCCGTACCTCTTCTGGTACATGCAGCGCCCTGGCCATGGCCTCCAGCTTCTCCTCAGCTACCGTTCAGGAAGTTCTGTGGTTCATGGAATAAATGGTTTCGAAGCTAACTTTCATAAGAGTAACTCTTCCTTCCAACTGAAGAAAACCTCTGTGCACTGGAGAGACTCGGCTGTGTACTTCTGTGCTCTGAGTGCACAGTGTCAGAGGCTGCAGGGGGAGCTGAACACAAACCTGTAAGATGCTGGGGAGAGCTGTAGCTGAATGACTTTAGATCATCCATGTTCCTGTAACTAACCTAAATAAACTTTTAGTTCTTCAAGTTGAACTTCTCTGGAAACATTACTTTATTCTGCTATTGGTGCCCTATCTGCAGGGCATAGACATTTGGTCATAAATCCCATGAAAGGTGACATAACAGGGTAAAAATCAAAAAATGACTGAGACATGGTTCCTTCTTTTAGGGCTGTTTTGTAGACTGCATTTTCTACTAACTGATGATCTCCAAGAGACTTGACTTCACAACTCTGTTCCACATAAACATTGACTGCAGCGGATGCCTCTGTAGTATGCACTAGAGGGAGAAGTGTTGGCTTCTTTTTTTCTTCAGACTGAACAGGATCTGAATAAGGACTCATCTGGATTAGGCTCACATGTGAAGACACAGCCTGAACATGGCAGCATCATTTCCAGAATTTGGCCCTGCACACTGAGTAGAATGGAGAGAATGAGTAGAGCAGGGCACAAAAGCATTCTGAGCTCTTTGTTCTTGATGATGGGTGCGATGTCACAAGTTCACTCAAGCTTTGGCTGCTGTGACTTCCACGCTATGAAGGACTGTAACCTGGAACTGTCAGGTCAAATGAATCCTCTTCCTTCTGAGTGATCATGCTCAGGGTGGCTCTTTTTTCACAGCAACTGGAAAGGGAGCTGTGATGTCGTTCTTACTCCAGTCCATGGCTGCTTTCTTAGATTGTGAGCACAGAAGGCATGGAAGAACCAGAGTCTGACCTCAACGGATGAAACTGTATCAGTGAGGGTCAGATGCTCTCTCATGGGAAATGGGGGTCTGCCAGGAAGGAGGGGAATACTTGGAGTTTATAGAGAGATTGGGATGAGGAATCTTGTGCAGTTGCAAGGGGCTACATCCAAGTCTGCAATCTCTCATCCCCCATGTTGTAGGTTTATTTGAGACAGACTATCATGGGAAGCAGGATGTCTCACCAAAGGATTTCCTTTCTGGAGCTCACTGGTCAGGACTGGAACAAGAACAGCTATGATCTCATAGAAATTCTGTTTGTACAACTGAGGCACATAATCATGTGTGAGAATTGTGGTATTATTTCTTCTTCAGTAAATGTGACCAATGTCCCATAAATACACAAATAAGAAAGTGGAAACCCCAAAATTTAAACAGTTATATTTGCTTTTTGACAAATTATGATATTCTTTAAGAGTATTTATCTAAATTTAGTTATACTCAGCTATAAAATTTCAATTAAAATTTAAAACATTCAAATTTAATTTAAAATTTAAAACAAGTTGCAATTGTTCTTGCTTTTCTCATTGTTATTTCCTTTCATCCCTTTCCCAAATTTGCATTTCTAATATACATATATATATATATATATATGTGTGTGTGTGTGTGTGTATGTTAATATAATATAACTCTGAGTTTTTAAAGTATATGTCAGTAATAAAATATTGCATGTATGATTGTGAGTTTTGCTGTTTTACTAAGATAACTCAGAGACATGAAAAATGTGTAGCAATATCTTTCAGTGTTTTTAACTGCTGTACATCTTCTCAGTTGAGGAATATGCAATGTGTCACTTTGGATGGGTGTTTGGGTGAGGCAGTGCCAGCAGAAGTAATAGAAGTCTCAATCAGAAGTCAGGTTCACAAAGGCCAGTAGTCACCACCAGTCTTGTTTCCAAGGTAGTGCTTCTTCCTTCTGCAGAGCTCAGCCTTCCTTTTTTTCATCTTTGTCACCTTTTCTCCCAAGTCGATGATCAGCCAAGAAGGACCAAGACCAACAGTCCACCCAAACTTAGAAGGAGTTTGCTGCAAACAGAAACCAATACTTACTGTCACAACTACCACAGTCACTGAGGTATCATTATTAAGTATCTATAATTCTTTTGCAGTCCCGGTCCATTTTATGAACTGGATTCCTGCTGCTGCAGCAGTGCTCACTGTGATGCAGTTGACCTTGATCTCTACCTGGTTTCTAGAGAAAGTTAGAAACTTAACCTAGGTTTTTCATGAAGGATTTTTAACTCTGTTCTAGGAAGACTTTTATTACAAAGACCACACAAGGAATATAATCCTAGCTATTTCCCTGTTTAGAGGAGACTTTTGCACTCAGTGGTTTGCACTGCTATAGGATTTGTGCTTATAAAAAAATTTCTCATGAGGTTCCTCAAGATAGCGGATTGGGTAAAGGGGTTTGTTAACAACCCTGCAAACCTGACTTTAGTCCCTGGGATTCAAGTGGTGGACAGAGAAAAGTGACTGCCATAAATTGTCTTCTTATCGCTCCATGCACTGTTATATGTGCACAGACATGTAAATGAATAAATGTAATAAAAACTGCTTGTGGTTGTCACATTGTTCTTAAGATGCTTTTACTAATTTTCACTCTTGTCAGCAGTATGAAAGGGCCCTGTGTCTTCATCCCCTTTATGCGCCCTCTAGCACCCCTCTTCATTACTGCCTATATTTCCTATTAAACATTTTGCACTCCAGTGTCGCTCTCAAGTTGGGATACTAGAATAACTCAGTGAAAAGATTTGACACAGCTGTGGTCCTAGCAGATACATACATCGAAAGAGTCTGCAGGATTATATTACTTATGGCTAGATGGAAGCAAGAATCCTTTATTGGAGACAAATGTGATAATGAAAAGTCATTAAATACTTAAGTCCTTAAAGATTGCAGATTTATACCTACTGTTAGTTACAATGCATTTCATGATTGTACTTTCTCATTCGGTGATAAGTTACATGGCATCTTTAGCTTTTGAGATGTATTGCAGGGATGGTCACTTATGACCATGTACCATGCACTTGATCTTGTTTTTTTTCTGTTCCCATCTACACAGTACCCAGTGTCTTTCACCATCCCTGTTCAATGATGGTCTTTCAAAGACAATGTCTGGTACCCCCTCTCTGCCTACTAAATTTGTGCAGTTTCACTTTGCACTCAGAAACACACAGTTTTCTAGTTGGCAGTGAAGAAATTCAGAAAATCAAGAGACACTAGGAATAAAAAGAAAACCTTAGCCTCCTATGACATATGCAGAGTCTGTATTTACCTACTTCATTCAGTGATGTTCAGTGAAGAAGGATTCTGACTATGTCAGAACATGGAGAGATTGTAAATCTTGATTCAAACAGTAGAGGGCTGCTGTTATGAGACAAAGGAGATTTTTCGTGACAGATATAATGAATGGAACCACAAGTTTATGATGGAATTCACAACTTTAAAAATACTACTATATTTTATATTTAACGGTGTGTGTGTGGTAGTGTGTGTGTGTGTGTGTGTGTGTGTGTGTGTGTGTGTGTGTGTGAGAGAGAGAGAGAGAGAGAGAGAGAGAGAGAGAGAGGTTTAATAACTGCAGGTACAATCAGGAGCTAGAGACATTGGATTTTCCTGTCTTTAGCATTAAAGTGGGTTGTGAACCACTCTGCATAGGTGTTGGGAACTAAACTCAGATCCTATGGTAGTCTTACAGCATTTATCAATCACAGTCATTCCTTAATGAATACACACTTCAAAATCTGTGGGGATTGGACACTGGCTCCATTGTTAAGAGTGTACCGCTAATCCATAGACACGTCATTTGTACTTGTTCACAGACGGTGAGATTTAGCCCAATCATTAGTCTCTTCAGAAAAATACTCACCCTGGGAGGATATGGTCCTGTGTGACTGTGACTTTATGGGAGAATATGGCCCTGTGTGGCTATAACATTTTGGGACTATATTGGGTATTCAAATTATTTTGACAGGTAAAAATATAGAAAAAGCACAGTTGAGAAAAAAATCTGTGGAAGGTATAGAATCAAAACAACAATGGATTTGATGGCACATGAAATGCTTTATCGACTGGGTGCACATAGGCCAATCACATGACAAGGAGGGTTGATTGCTTTAATTTCCATAGGTATTCAATACTTTCAATTTTTGTATTTCTCTAGTAATGTGACTTTTATGGGGTTTTCTTAGTTAGTTTATATTTTTGTGAAGAGGTACAATGGCCCAGGTAACTTACAGAAGAAAGAGTTTATTTGGATCTTACAGTTTCAGAGGGGTAAGAATCTATGAACACAATGGTGGGGATATGGCAGGGGCACAGTACTGGTGCAGTTGCTGAGAGAACACATCTTGAGACAGAACCACAAGGCACAGGAAATGACATTCGGAATGGTTTCAGTCCTTTGGAACCTCAAATCAAGACTGTACTTCCTAAGTCTTTCTAGTTTTACCATCTGGGAACCAAGTATTCAAACATATGAACCTATAGGTACCAGTTTCAAACAAACCACCACAGGGTTTATTACCATTATTATTGAGGTAATGGAGATTGACCCCCAAAGCCTCATGCATATGCATAAATGAAAAAGATACTGGATCTTGGGTGCTTTGGTCCCAGGGAAAATGAATTAAGATGAAGAGACAAGTGCTCTCAATTCTGTTAACAGGTCAAATGTAGAAAACTGAATTAAGCATTGGGAAAGTCGGAGAAAGAAGAGAAAGAAATTTGGACTCTGGTGAACTTGTGATATAATATAGTCTAGAAATTAGATAGAGTGGTATAGACAGTTATTCCAAAGAGAGATTCGTAGTCCTTGAAGAAAATTAGGGAGAAATGGATGAATATTTACCTTTTAATGGGAGAAGGTACTCCTTTTTATAGTGTATTACAAGAGACCAAAGAGATCCCAGACTCAAAATGTAACAACCAGTTATGAAGCATGAAGCCTTTTTCAAAAATATATTCTATTTGGATGGTGATAGTGGTGGTAGTGGAGATGGTGGTGGTGGTGGTGGTGGTGGTGGTGTGTGTGTGTGTGTGTGTGTGTGTGTGTGTGTGTGTGTGAATGTGTAAGTGCAGATGTCTGCAGAGGACAGAAGAGGACATCAAATACCCTTGAGCTGATGTTGCAGGCAGCTCACTGCTGGGAACCAAACTTTGGTTCTCTGCAAAAAAAAAAAAATCAAGTGTTCTGAACCACTGAGGCATCTCCCCAGGACAAGTAAAACATGTTTAAGCATAGAGATAAATTGTAATGGCATGAGTTGAACAAATATTTCTGGGTTATGATAACAAAGTGTTAAGAAACAAAAAAGAGAAAATACAAAATGAAGATAAAATAGTTGGTCCCCATTGTAGTGAAAAACAATTATTTTTAAAACTTTTTTCAGCACTAGAAATTAAACTCAGGCACCCCGAATGCTAGGCAAGTACGCTACTGAGCTATAGTCCTAGCACTAAAATGTTTTTGCTTTAAAGTACATCACTGATAAAGTGAAAAGACAATCCCAAAGTTGAGGGAAATGTTTGCAAACCATGTATCTGCTGAGGGTATGTCACATAGAATGTATAAGCACATCATCAATTTTATTAAATGAGTTCTCTCCCACAGGACTTGTTGATCACGACCTTCCCTCACTTCCCACTTTGCAGATACTGCAACTTCCCCTCCCTCTCCGATCTAATGTTTTTCAGGTTCCCTTCGGAGACAACAGGTCTCCCAGTTATTATCAATTGAACATGGCACAATAAGATACAATAAAACAAGGTATAAACCCTCGCATCAAGACTAAATTAGGTAAGCCAGTAGAAGGAATAGGGGTCCCGTTAGTAGGTATATAATCAGAGACACCCCCAGTCTCATTGTAAGGACTCCAACAAAAACGTCAAGCTAAACAACCACACCATATATACAAAAGACCTAGTACAGATCCATGTAGGCTATGTGGTTGCCACTTCAGTCTCTGTGACTCCCTATGAACTTTGCATAGTTGATTCTGTAGGTTGTGTTCTATTGGTGTCCTCAACAACTCACATTCCAACAATCCTTCCTCCACTGCACGGTTTCTTGAGCTCTCCACTTAATGTTTGTGGATCTCTGTATTTGTTCCCATTAGGTTCTGGAGGAAACCACTCTGATGGTGCTTGGGCAATGCACTGATCCTATGAGTATAGCAGAATATTTAGAAATCATTTAGTTGACTTTATTTTTAGTCAGCCCTGTTTGATTCTACCCTAGGTCACTGAGCCATAGAGCTTCTGGACCCTGGCCATCTAGACTGTGATGGTTATGGTTTCCCTCTCGTGGATGGTGTGGGCCTCAAGTTAGACCAATCACTGGTTGGCCACTCCCACAAGCTCTGAACCAATAATGCTCTAAAGAATCTTGCAGGTTGGACCAATTGTGGGTGGAAGGTTTTGTCTGGTTGGTGTCCAATTCCCACCAGTGAACTCCGAGTGTGGTTACATAAGAGGCCAGTTCAGGCATCATATCCCTCAGTATTAGGATAGTCCTCACTAGAGCCACCTTTGTGGGTTCCAGGAAGTTTCTATGGCACTAGATTTTCATTTTGCTATCTAAATGTCCACCTACTCTAGTTGTCTCTCTCAGCACTCTCTCCCTCAGTCCTTCCCGCTCCCACCCAATCATTTTTGCTCCCACCCCCATGTGCTCTTGTCAATCCGCAAAATCTATTCAATTTCCCCTTTCCAGGGAAATCCTTGCAATCCTTGCAAACCCTTCCCTTGAGTCTCCCTTGTTACTTAGCCTCTCTGTGTCTGTGGATTGTAGGGTGATTATCCTTTATTTACTTAACAGTCAATATTCACTTATGAGTGAGTACATTCCCTGTTTATCTTTCTGGGTCTGGGCTATCTCTCTCTGAGTGCTTTCTTTCTAGTTCTATCCATTTGATGCAAATTTCATGATGTTATTTTATTCTAACAGGTGAATCACTCCACATTGTGCAAACATATCACATTTTCTTTATTTGTTCTACAGTTGAAGGAAATAAAGATTGCTTCCATTTTCTGGCTATCAAAAATGAAGCTGCTATGAACATAGCTGAGCAAATGTCCTTATGGTAGGGTGGGGCATCTCTTGGGTATATGCCCAAGAATGATATAGCTGGATCTTCAGTAGATTGATTCCCAATTATGCAAGTAACCACCATATTGATTTCCATAGTGAGTTTACAAATTTGCACTCCCACCAACAATTGACATGTGTCCCCTTGTGCCACATCCTCAACAGCATGAGCTGCCATTTGTGGTTTAGATCTTAGCCATTCTGACAGGTAAGATGGAATCTCAAATTAGTTTTGATTTGGATTTCCATGATGGCTAAGGATGGTGAACATTTCTTTAAGTGTTTCTCAGCCATTTCAGATTCCTCTAAGAATAATTCTCTGTTTAGGACTGTATCCATTTTTAATTGGAATATTGGTTTATAGATGTGTACTTTCTTGAGATCTTCATATATTTTGGGTATTGGCCCTCAATCAGATGTGAAATTGGTAAAAAAAAAATCCCATTCTGTAGGCTATTGTTCTGTCCTATAGATGGTATTTTTTGTCTTAAAGATGCTTTTCAGTTTCACAAAGTTACATTTATTAATTGTCAATCTTAGTGCTGCATTATTGATTTTCTGTTTAGGAAACTGTCTCCAGTTCTGACACATTCATGACTATTCTCTGGTTTCTCTTCTATGAGGTTTATTTGGTCTGATTTTATGATGTCCTTGATTCACTTTGACTTGTGCTTTGTGCAGGGTGATAATTATGGATTGATCTGCATTTTTTTCTATATGCGGACATAGAGTTAGAGCAGCACCATTTGATGAAGATGCTTTATTTTTCTATTGTGTATTTCTTTTTTCTTCATAAAAAAAATATTAGGTGTCCATGGACGAAAGGATTGATGTCAGGGTCTTTGATGCAATTCCTCTGATTAACATGTCCATTTTTAAGCCAATACCCTGCAGAAATTTTTTAAAATTACAATATCCCTATACTACAGCTTAAAATCAGAGATGGTGATGCCTCCTGAAGTTCTTTATTGTCCAGGATTATTGTAGCTATCCTGAGGATTTTGTTTTTCCATATGAAATTAAACATTGTCTTTTTAAGGTCTGTACGGAATTGTATTGGTATGTTGATGGAGTATTGGTTGAATCTGTAGAGTGCTTTTAGAAGAATGGCCACTTTTACTATGTTAATTGTATTGACCCATGATCATGGGAGATATTTATGTTTTCTGATATCTTCTTCAATTTCTTTCTTTTAAGACTTGAAGTGTCTGTCACATGTCTTTCACTTGCTTGGTTAGAGTTACCCCAAGATATTTTATATTGCTTTTCATGTATTGTGATTGGTGTTGTTTCTCTCTTTTCTTTCTCAGTCCATTTATTATTTTTATATAGGAAGGCTACTGATTCTTTTTTTAATTGCATAACCAGCCATACCACTGAAGGTGTTTATCTACTGTAGAAATTCCCAGGTAGGATTTTCATGGTGGTTTATTATACAATCATATCATCTGCAAATAATGATATTTGAACTTCTTTCTTTCTAACTTTATTCACTTGAACTCTATGATAGCATGATAAGACACTCAAAGTGGACAAGTGATTGAATACATGCCCCTGTATAAACCCATTCATGATAGCACATGTTTCCAATTCCAGCACTCAGATTGGTTATAGATTATGGCTGCTTATTCGTTTCCCAGCTGCCAAGAATCCCAAAATGGTCACAAAGAAATCTGTATTAATTGCAATACTGTTTGGCCAATATCTTAAGTATATTTCTAGCTAGCTCTTATATCTTAAATCAACCCATCTCTATTAATCTGTGCATCACCATGAGATCATAGCCTACTGTCAAGGTTCTGGCATCTGTCTTCTCCAGGGGCAGCTACATGGCATCTCTTTGACTCCACCTACCCTCTCCTTCTCAATCTGCTTGGAATTCCTGCCTTGCCCTATACCATGCTACAAATAGGCCCAAAGTAGCTTCTTTATTAAACAACAGTATTCACAGCATACAGAGGGGAATCCAACGTCATCTCCCCTTTCCCTCTAGATAAAAAGGAAGGTTTTAACTTTAACATAGTAAAAATATAAAACAGTTATGTAGCAAGAATTATTGTTACAGTGTTTGTATCTATTTTATCTTTTATCATAACTAAGGAAAACTAAAACTATTCTTCAAGTTCATCAAAGGCCCCAGATGGATATAATATTACCTAAGTTAACAGGAAGGACATTGTAAGCAACTTTCAAAATTCTAGAATTGACAGAGACATCTTGCTGCCTAGACAGTCACCCAAAGTTCTTCTGTAACTTTGGGGCATCCATCTCAGCCTACAGACCCATAGTATCTGTCAGACGTTTCCATGAAGCAGGAAATTTCAAAGACAGTCCCATATATATTGGCAGTTTGTCAGTAATTTTCTTCTGTGTCCTACAGAATGTCTGGTAGACTCTTTCATAAAGCAGGAACACTGAGGGACCATCTCACCTTTAGGCAAATTCAGCAGGGGCAAGATGATAGATGTCTTTACATGTACAAGGGCCTAAAGACTGACATATACCTTATTATTAAGATCAGGGAGGAGGCACAGGGTAAGGGTAACACCCCTTTCTCAGTTCAGTTCCTGTCCTCCAGAGGGTGCAGTTTCCTAAGGCAGGCTCATTTCCTGTGTGACTTGTATCTGAAAGGGACTCATCCTTTCTTTGAGCTAGCAATTCTTCATGCTAAACATCAAGATCCTTTTCTAGATGACACTAAAGATGGACACTTCTCCAGGCTTTGTGACTGCAATACTCCTCATATTTGGTAAGTAAAGTGATTTAAATGGCAAAAGCTTTAGCTGTGTGTTGTCTAAGAGAATTATCCTCAGGGTGACACAAAACTCCCTCTCTCTCCTCTCCTGACACTCTAGGAAGGACCCATGGAAACTCTGTGACTCAAACAGAAGATCAAATGATCATCTCAGAAGGCAGGTCCCTAACAATAAACTGCACATTTATAATCACAAATATAGCATCTCCTGCTCTTTTCTGGTATGTTCAATATCCTGGAGAAAGTCTACAGTTCCTTCTGAAAGTCATTATGGCTGGTGCAAAGGGAAGCAGCAGAGGTTTCGAAGCTACTTATGATAAAGGATCCAGCTCTTTCCACTTGCAGAAAACCTCAGTTCAAGAATCTGACTCAGCTGTGTACTACTGTGCTCTGGGTGACACAGTGGCAGAAACTGCAGAGGGAGCAGAACACAAACTAAGAGGCAGCAGGAGGACTGGCTGCTGAGCACCTGCCTTTGAAATCCCTATGACTCGATTCATCACACACTGTTCTATGTGATCTTACATTTTTCTGTTGGTGGAAATTATATAGATGTTCTCACACCATGCCACATAATTTCACAAACCATTTGAAGAATGAAATGGTCTCTGGGGCCTTATCTTAAGTTATTTTCCTGAAGTGCTGAAGAGAACACAGAGCCTTATTATGTCAGACAAGTGGTCTGCCACTGAGTCCCATCTTAAACCTTATCTATCTTCAGTCAATCCAATATGCTGGAGAAAGAGACAGCTGCGTAATGTGACCTGCCAGAGTCTAGAAGGAAAGGTGTTGGAAAGCAGCAATCCTTCCCTTAGAAAACCCTGTCTAATACCTAAAGAAAGGAGTAAGAGTAGGGACTCACGTACAAACAGCATCATGAAACCTCAAGGGAGGGACACTCATCGTGTGGAAGACAGGTCACTGTCTTAGTAAATCAGACAGAATTTTTTCTGTTTGGGGGAAGCTCAACATTTTTTCTCTTTTTGTTCTTTCTTCTCTGTTTTAAGTTAGGGTCTCTCTATTTTCGTGGAATTCACTCTGTAGACTAGGTTGGTCTCAAACTCACAGAGATATACCTGCCTCTGCCTCCCAAGTGCTGACTCTAGAGGCAAAAGTAACTATGACCAACTATCATTTTTTCTCTTAAATCCCTCAAATGACCACAGGAGATCGACTTACTTCACAGTGATATTTAGGTTAGTATTAGAGTAACTATCTGGGTACTGAGGCCTGGAAACACTCTTGTAAAACTGTGATCACACTGTCTTTACCTCTTAGAATTCTTTCCTAGAATCCCGTTTTGTCCTGTGTGAGTGCATTATTCTTTTTTCCTTTTGATTTTTCAGGCAAGGTAAGTTTCCCTTCTTTTGTTTTCTCCATCTATATGTATTGATCTCAGATGTACAGTAAATCTTCACTTATCTATACAACTTCCACATTTTCACTTACTTCAATTTCACTGAGAAATGAGAAGCATTAAGGAAGAAATTTTCAAACCTTCAACACTTACCACTTGTCAATACCTGTGTCAGACACTTTACTCATGTGCAATTCAGAAACACAGGGAATTGATGATCCTTAGCATTTATTATCATATTTGACAACAATGTGTCTTGAAAAGTATTGTTGATCTAAGAATGGGTGATTAAAATTCCTATCATTTCTGTAATATCAATATTTAACATCAATCAAAATATATTGTATTTAAACATGAACTTGTCAAAGAATTAATAAAAAATATTTATTTTTAAACAGAATTTTAATGTATCTTTTTTAACAAAATTTATTTTGACACAGTAGCAAATCAAACAGAAGAAAAATCATATTCTAGAGGAATTTATGTTTTAGGTTCAGACCAAGTTCAGGCTAGTCATTATCATTGGTCCCTATCATGAGTCATTTGTATTCTAACTTTGAAAAAACATTAAGGCTCTACTTTCAGAAGTGGAAAGTAAATATTACCTATCATATCTAACGTTCTACTGAGACCCAAAATTGAGTTGAGGTCTTAAAATAGTTTCTAGTTGACACTCTACCACGTCTCTATGTATACATGAGAATTTATATCCTGTATCACATTGTCAGCAGTGAAAAGGAATGACAAGAATTTAGGCAAAGGTTGAGCAAGTCCAGCTCTGGCCCCAAGATGTCAGTGCTTGCATTGGTCCTGTCATCAGACGCTGATGTGTGTATCAGGTCTTTGATTGGCTGGCCATATTTCCTGAGTGTTCCTGTGTGTTACAGGAAAGAGCTGATAAAATAGGCAGCAGCTCTGGGGGTAGACTTCTACAAAACAAAAATGGAGAAGCACCCGAGTGCCTGCTGGGTTGTTTTATGGCTGTATTTTCAGCGTAAGTTGGTGGAGGCTTTAGCCAGGGACCATAGGACATCAAAGGAAATTTTCTTAGGATTTGGGCAAAGATGTACTTCTTTGGGATAGATAGGTGGAGGAAGCAAAATATGTGTATTCCTAAATCACCCGAGATTCACATAGACAGTAAAGGATACAACCTACAAGAACTAAGTATGGATGATTGATTTCTGAAATTTCACACTGTTTTCTGAATAGGGGTTACTGGCAATACCCAAGTGGAGCAGAGTCCCAAGTTCCTGGTTGTTCTGCAAGGAGAGAACTGTACCTTTCATTGCAACTACACTGTGAGCCCTGCTAACAACTTAAGGTGGTTCAGACAAGACACAGGCAGAGGTCTTGTGTCCCTGGCAGTCATGACTTACAGTGAGAACAAAAAGTCAAATGGAAGATACTCAGCAACTCTGAAAGCAGGTGCTCAGCACAGCACCCTGCATATCACAGCCACCCAGCTGGAGGACACTGCCTTCTACATCTGTGTGGTCGGTGCACCATACTTAACGGGTACTTGCAGCCAGTACCAAAACCTGCTCCTGGAGGATTCAAGGAGGTCTAGTGACAGAGCAGTCTTTTAAACACTGTACTAAGGAGCTGAATCTCTCTATGAGTTTTATTAGTCCCATTAGAAAGACAATTTTAATACCATCTGAAAAGAAAACTTGAGCAAAATTTCAGTAGATTTTAAGAGAGAAGCAACAGTATATGAAAGCAGACTATTCTGGAAGCCACCACAAGGAGAGAAGATGAAGAAAAATTAGCCTTTTCAGTTCACCACAGAGTTCATAGAAACAGCAAGAAAACTGAGCATGCCAAGAAAATAGCTTAGGAGTACTGAGCCATGAATCTGAATGCAGAGGAAAGCCAGTTTCACACTCTTGTGTCCAGTGGAAAAGGATTAAACCAGAAATACATGCTTAAAAATTGGAACAGAAATAGCTTATTAGGAAGGAAAAACACTCCTAAGAATGAATGTATGCTGATGAGCTGAGGAGAGAGTCTAAATCACGTGGCCATACTATGTACAGCTCTCCATAAGACCCATAGAATCCTTACCTCTACCGTGCTTATTGCTTGGGTGCTTTTGAACAATCCATGTTACTTAGATGAAGTACAGGTAAGGAAAGGTGTCCAGTCTTCCACTCTTTATATGTTAACCTTTTACAAAAAGTAATTATCACTTCAAATTTAAACATTTTTGAGAATTTCATTCATGTGTACCGTAGTTACTTAATTTCTTTCTCACCCTCCCTTTTTAACTCTTTCTACATTTTCCTTACTCCGTCTCAAACTCAAGACCTCTTCCTTGATTACTGTTTCACACACACACTCACACACACACACACACACACACACACACACAAACACACACACACACACACACACAAATGCATCTTGTTTAGAACATTTGCTCCTATGTGCATGTGTTTAGGGTGACCTCTTGGGATTGGATAACCTACCACCCTATCAGAAGTCTTACCTCTGGAGAAAGCTGATCTTCCCCTCTCAGTGGTCATTAATCATCTGCATCTCAGAGATCCACAGACAAGCACCAGGCTGAGCTCTTGGAGTCTTTCCAAAGAAAAGAAGTAGGAATTTATACAAGTTGGGGGGTTCTTGATGGGGGAACCCAAAGAGGCAACTGACCTGTAATTGTGGAAGATAACGGACTCTGAGCCAACCGTTAGAGAGCCTGTATGTCACAGACCTAGCCCCTCTGCACCTGTGTGGTAGTTCTTTAGATTCTGCTCTTCGTAAGTCTCCTAACAGTGAGATCAAAAACTGTCCCTGGTGCTTATCTGGCTTTCTCCATGTTGGATTACCTTCTCCAGCCTTGAACCAAGGGGAGGTTTTTGGTCCTGTTTCAATTTGATGTGCCATGCTTTGTTCAAGCCCATGGGAGCAATGCCCATCACGAATAAAGATAGAGGAAGAGTGGATGGGGGGGAGAATAGATGGGAATTGGAGGAGAGGAAAGACAATGGGAGAAGAGGAGGGAAAGAAACTGCAGTCAGTATGTAAAATCAATAAAAAATGTTATTTAAATAAAAAAGAAAAGAAAAACCCATCTACATCCCTTCATCCAGGAGTTAGATCCTATTAGACTTTTTCCTGTCTACATTGACTGTTGACATGTCAGTTGGTACTATCACTTTGCAAGTCTTGTTTAGTTGATCACATTTTTTTAAGATTTCATGGATGCAACTTCCCTGATCTATATTGAAGACACAATCTTCCAACAGATGTTCTGGTCCTCTGACTCTTATAGTCCTTTATCATCCTCTTCCTCAATGTTCCTCATGCCTTGAGTGTAGGGGATGGATTGAAGACATATCAGTCGAGGTCAGACACTCTGTGGTCCGTTGTATTCTGTGCTTTGACCAATTCTGGGCATCTGCAATTGTCTCTTTTGTTTGCTGAAAAATGAAGTTCCTTGATGATGGGCGAGAGCTACACTTCTCTGTGTGGACAATCATAGATATAAAGAACTTTGTTAGGAAATATACTGGTTTAGGGAAGTGACATTAATATGATCTCTTCTTGGGTTCATGGCTTCATCAGCTATGGTTAAATGAACTAGGTTTACAATAGCAGACATGGACTTATTTATACTGAATGGGCTTCAAGTTCACACAGACAGATGTTGGTAGTTGGAGGTCCTGGAGGATAGGTAAAAAACTCAACATAATTTCAGAGCCAGAAATATTTGGTGTGTGTATGTGTGTGTGTGTTGGTATGAAGCTCCCACAGCAGTAGGTTTCCATATGGGTTTTCAAATGGATTTTAATGATAGTTGCCTCTTTCCAAAATCTTTTCTCTATCCTTCTCTCCCACTCCTCCCTATTCTACTTTTCCCTTTATCTCTTCATAACTCTATATTTTATTTCCCCTTCTCTCCCCCTCCCAGTCCTTTATTAAATATGTAACCTATGTGATTATTCATTTTATAGCACACTTAATCTTAAAAGCTAACATCCATTCACAAGTGGAAACTTGCAGTATTTGTCTTTCTGAATGTCAGTTATCTCAATCAGAATTATGTTTTTTCTAGTTCTATCCATTTGCCTGCATTTTTTCTTACAATTCAGTAACATTTCACTGTGTAAAAGTCCCACATTTGTATTATCTATTCATCAGATAATGGACATCTAGGCTGCTTCCAAATTTTGACTACTACTAGTAGACAAGTAGTGAACATGGGTGGGCATATATCTCTTTAGTAAGACATGAATTACTTTGTGATATATGCCGAAGAGTGGTGTATTGGAACTATTTTTAGCCTTTTGAGGCATCTCCACACTACTAATTTCCATAGTGGCTATACTAGTTTGCCCTCCTACCAACAGACAATGTGTCCCTTTTCCAAGGTTATTGATTTATATCCACAACCTAACAGTAAGGCCATATTGATTTCTACTTATGCCTATTACCTTATTACTTAGGTCACTGAACACAGAGAAGGTGAACTAGTGCCCAACTAGAAGTTTCACCCCTAATGACTAGTATTCAAGTGTAGAAAGGTACTCACTATGTTATTAGAAAAAAACAGCAAATTCTATAGACTGAAACCATAACTCCAGCAAGATACTTTGAATCAATAGTATCTCAGATGTTATTGGAGAAAGTAAAATGTCTTAAAAATTGGATTTAAACTCCAATCTGTATTTGGCACTGTGTAAGCGGCCAAGATCCTGAGTCTGAATAGGTCACTTGCCTAGTAGAAATCTTGATGCTACTAATCTGTCCAAAGAAACATAGCAACAAAATGACTATGGTGACATATTTCTATACCCACAGATCAGTGCATTACATTGCTCAGCCCATATCAGAGACTCTTCTTTAAGTAGATGAGCAGTGACACAGACATACACAACTGGACAATGTGCAGAGAGTCGGAGACTTTGAAGTGCTCAGTCATAAATATGATGCCTTTGTTATTCCAATCTGCTAAAGACTCAAGAATCTATGTGGAAGAGGAGGTGGAAAGATTGCTACAGTCAGAAGAGATGGATGACACCAAGCAAACAGTGTCTTTCTAACAGAAAGGACTGATGCTCATGTGAACTCACAGAAACTATGGCAGCAGACAGAAGACCTGCATAGGTTCAAACTAGACAGAGGTACAGCAGTGAGAGCGAAAAGAAAAAGTTGATATGGGGTACCACCCATATCCAGGAAGTTGTATGAAGTTGATACATGTTGGGATAAAGAAAACGTCTGTTTTAAACTTCAGTGGTATTCTCACTGGTTATAGCAAGCACACACCATTGTCCCATAGCAAAGAGTAGCTGTGTACTCCACAAACAACAACAAAGGCAAAGCAAGCACAATAAGTGTTCAGAGGAAGAAAGAAGGGCTGGGAATGCTAAGAAACATTTGACTTAAAGAGTGATTAACTGTGAATTTCCAGGTCTTCTTTTGGCTTCACAACACCAATCATATCACACGTAAGATAAGAAACTGGAACTGTGAGTGGCACAGGTTAACACAGTGTCCAAGAAAGATTCTGTTGCCTTCCATCAGAGGCTCATCTTAAGGAGAGCCTATGAGAGGACAGCTAACTAATGTATAGCAGCCAAAAAACACATAGAATTTGGACGACACAAGAATTTAAGAAAAAGGTAATTGAAAGTCTATAGAAAAACTTTTGCCCCATGCTGTATTTTCTTTTATTAAAAATTGATTTTTATCACATAATATATCCTTACCAGATTTCCATTGCCTCTACTCACAGTTCCTCCAGTCTCCCTCTCATCTGTCTCTCATTAGAAAACAACCAGGCTTCTAAAGATACATGTAAAATACAACATAACAAGAAAAAAAATACTACTAAGATTTTACAATTTAACATGACAAACAAACCAAAGGAAAGAGCTCAAGAGGAGGTGCAAGAAACAGGGACCCACTTGTTTGTACACTCAGAAATCCAATAAAAACTCTAAGCTGGACACCATAATATAGACCCCCAGGACCTGGTGAAGAGCCATGCAGACCCTGTGCATGCTGCTTCAGTCTCTTTGAGTTCATATGAGCTTTGATCATGTCAATTTAGAGGACCTTATTTTTTGGTATTCTTCATCCCTCTGGTTCCTACACTCTTTCTACCTCCTCCACCCTAATGCTGAGTGGAAAGATTTAATGGAGACATCTCATTTTCAGGTGTGTGTTCCAAGGTCTCTCATCCTCTCCATAATCTCTGTATGTGTGTCTCTATATTTGTTTTGGTATACTGCAGGAGAATGATTTTTGGATGATGACTGTGCTAGGCACTAATCTATGAGTATAGCAGAATATCATTGGGAATGGTTTTGCTACATTTTTTTTAGAATAGTAGTATTTCCTTTTACCATACGTCCTGAGGTCATCTAGGCTCAGGTTCTTGGTTAAAGAAGGAGTGTTAGGTATGGGTTCTATCTCCTGGAGTGGGCCTTAACTTAAATCTAACACTGGTTGGTTACTCCCACAAGTTTTAATTATCATTGCCTTAGCACATCTTGGAATCAGGGCACCATTGCCGATTAAAGGGTTTTTAGCTGACGTTTATGTTTCTCTTTTGAAACTTAATAGAGTACTTTTTATAACAAAGATGCTAGAACATAGGTGTGAAGGCTCTATGTAGGCATCAGTTCAACTTCTCCATGATTAATGAGTTGTGTGTTGTCCTCAGCACAGGGGTCTTGGAATTAACTTGAGGAGAGTAACATATACTACTGACAACAACCTGGGTTACTTGGGAAATTCCCGTGGGACCCTTTTGACCAACAACTAATTAGATGTCACAGTACTGGAAGCTTTATTTGATGACAAGAAATGTCCAAATGGTACCCTCTCTCCCACATGATTTAGCAATTTCCCCCTAGGTCACTTTCATATAGGTATATATTTTAGGAAGCTTCTACTGTATTAGATTTTGATAATAATACATATATAGCCCTTAATTTTAGCTGTCTCTCCCCATATTTCCTCCCTCATCATCTTGACTCAGAAAATTCTTAAATAATAATTTGGGGCTTGTCTAGGATTTTGGTATTGATAGAAACAAGTGGAGCTTTTTCTCAAAGAATAAAGCTTTATTGCTTTGGCCTGACAGTTGCCTCCTAGAAGAAATGACCTAAAGGACTTGCTCGTATTTCATATAAACTAGGACTCTACCAAAGCAGAGAATTCTTCATGGAGGAAATTACTTTAAAAATTTGCTAGAAGCATTAAACAATGCTGTAGGAAATTGACAGAGTACTGACCCACAGCACAGTCAACAGAACAACATATTTTATTTTCAAGATAAGAAGTTCTGACAACTGAAAGTCAATTGACATGACCCAGTCTCATAAGGAGGAAAAAAAGACAGAAGAAGAAAATGAACAGAAAAAATATTGATTTTGCTAAAGATCCTTTGTGGCCACTCTTAGGAACAGTTTTCTAGACTCTTTTTTTTTCAGCAATGACATTCCATTAATGCTCACTGCTGGTTTCATTGTCATTGTCCTCTTGGTTCATACTAAGCTTTTTGGATGTGTGCCTTTTTGTCTTCCATTAAATTTCGAAAGATTTGTGGTACTGTCTTCTTCAACTATTCCTGCTTTCCTACAGTCTTCCTTCTAGAATATTAATATTGATGTCTCTATATGAGAAAATGTTCTGTGGGTCTTGTAAGTTCTCTTTATTCACTTCTCTGGATCAATTAGTTGATAAGAAATTTTTAAAAAGACACAAAGTTAGGTGAGTATGGTGGTTGAGAAGGATCTAGGAGCTATTGGGTAGGAGATAGCATATAAATAGAATTAAAAGACAATGCGTGTAATTCTGAAAAAAATTATAAAATATATTTCTAAGATTTAAAAATTTCAATAACTAAAGATAATACTTCTGGCTGCAATAAAAACAATATTCAATAATTTGGAACCATTCAAAATTAATGAACAATGGTAAGCATTACTATAATTCAAATGAAAAGTTAATATTTTTAGCATCTTCCCTTTTACCTAACTTAAAAGATAAATTCATAAGATAGTACTATATATGTATTGCAACAAAGGAGGTACATATGTGTTTAGCTTTATATATATAAAGATATCCTTACATCATTTTAGTACAATTTCCATATTTGAAAATGATGTAAACTTAGTATCGTAGCAAGCTTTCCTGTGGAATAAGTTGTCATTTACTTCATTGAAAATGAAGGTGTAACACTGAATGTCAATGTTGGACAGTTTTTCTTTTTTTGACTCATGGTCAAAGGTAATCCTGATCCACAAGCAAGAGACAGAAAGGTCTAACTGGGAATGGCTTGGAGTTTTGAAATCTCTAAACTCATCCCAATGGCATACCTCCTCCAAGAAGGCCACACCTCCTAATTCTTTGCAAACAGTTCCACTAACTACGAACCCCATATTCAAATATATAAACCTAAGGGGGACATTGTAATTCAAACCACCATAGAAAAGTATGTCCCAAAAAACAAAAGATGTGTTACTTAGATTTTGACATGGAAACATAAGTATTAAGTGAGATTTTTAACCTACTCAGTTTCTCTAGAATTCCTTTAATTAGAAGAATTTCTTTCAAAAGTCAAAGATGAAGTGTTTTATACAGGTGCATTGTCTGTCCCAGAGAGAAGTTGTATAGTGTGAAATACTACTGTCCTACAGAACCTCACTCAGATGTGTTGATAGATAAAGTCTGATTCACTGAATATAAGGAAGTGGTTGCTAGAGGTAACTCAGGAAATATTTGAAGTTTAACTTGAAATGCCTTAAAACATACATGTTCCCTCATATTGACTTTAAGCAAATGTCTCTTAAATTTGTATCAAATAAAATTTAAAGATTTTTATTTTAGCCACTCAATAAGAAAGGCATTTACATTTAGCAAATCTTTGCTCATAGGCAGTATCCACAAGATGGCAGCCTCTTCTCAGAGACATGAGGAGCCTCTCCAGTGGTTTGCAGTGAGAGAACTTGGGGGTGGGGAGGAGTTTGCTGGTGAAACAAGAGTGATGAAAAGAGCTTTATTTTCCTACATGGTAACATAGCATCTTGATGTTTTCTGGAAGAGAAATATTAGAAATGAGAAACTATTTTTTTTCTGGGCTTAAAAATTAGGATCCTCATTCAGGATAGAAGAAAGAATAATGAAATTCTTGATTGTTTCTCTAGTAATCCTGTGGCTTCACTTTAATTGTGAGTTTGGGCATTTCTTTTGGGTAGAAGGTGTGATATGTGAGGTTGGTGCTTTCTCTAGGATAATGGTAAAAACACAGATGGCTTTAATCTCTAGTTAAGGGGTGGGAGGCCCAAGGAAGAGTTATTTTGGTGTGTTTGCTTCTCTGTGCATCTAATCTTGGTTGTCTAAACTTTGTCTCTCTATACAGGCGTGAGCAGCCAGCAGAAGTTGCAGCAGAACCCAGAATTCCTCAGTGTCCCAGAAGGAACCATGGCTTCTCTCAACTGCACTTTCAGTGATGCTACTGCTGATAACTTCAGGTGGTACAGACAGCAGCCAGGAAAAGGCCCCGAGTTGCTCACGTCTATATTCTCTAGTGGAGAAAAAGAAGAAGGTAGATTCATGATTCACCTCAACAAAGACAGCAGGCATGTTTCCCTGCACATCAGAGTCTCCCAGCCCAGTGATTCAGCTGTCTATTTTTGTGCAGTGAGAACACAGTGCTCCCCAGGCCCCTAGAGCCTGCACCCAAACCTACTGAGCCCTATGAAGGCCTGAACTAGAGCATGATTCATTAGAAAAGTATTTACTATATGAGGATATCTCATCCTGAACACATAGTGCTCTAAGCTTCATGTCTCCTGTTCCTTCTCATCATTATTTTTTTCATAGCCCACTGAAACTAATTAGTACTGGCCATATGATTATGGGTGTTGGACAATCTACTGAAGCATAGCCTTCAAGTAGTTCCCTTCCTAAAGAAAAATGACTCTTCTGTACCAACAGTCATCATTATCAATAGCTCCTCATCAAGAAAAGGGGCCTCAGGAGTCCCTTTAACTTCCACACTTGAATTTTAAGCTGTCTTGATTTTGTGCATTTCTGATACAAGTAACCACAGATTCTATGAGCTCATGTATACAACAGCCTTGTCAGATCCAGAAAAGACTTTCTTGAAGCTCTCCTCCCCATCTCCAGATCTTACTAGTTTTGTGTTGTTATTGCTTTGGGTTTTGTTTTGTTGTTTTCACCTTTCTTCCAAGATGTCCCCTAAGCTTTGCTGGGATAAACAGAGGTGTTTCATCTATGACTGAGCACTCACAGCATTTTTCTCTCAACAGTTTGAGCATTCTCCTTATCCTTGAACTTCTACATTTTTTCAACCTCCCTGATTTGTGATGTTTTCCTACCCTATATCTAGGGACTGATGTAGATGTTTCCTTTAGGTTTGGACACTCAACATTTATTCTCTATATCTTGGGAGGTTGTGTATCTGTATCAGCTCACTGAAAAAAAAAGCTTCTTTAATCAAGGGTAAGAGCTACATGAACCTGGTTGTTGACTCTTGCTTGAATTCAATCACATTTCTTCTTTGCAGTTGGGAGATACACTTTGACTCTTCATTGGGATGATCAGATTTTCGATTTTGGTTTAGTACAAGTGCTTCACAGATGGAGTCTCAGATCTGGTCAAATTTCTGTTAATTTCCTCAGGACTCCAGGTGCAAACACTGGCTCTGCTCCTGTAGAGCCCATGACAACATCTTTTGTACTTCTTGGAGCCTATGTCAAAGTTTTCACATATATTTTGGTTTCTACCAGTTTTCACTGTACTGAATTTTGTGTATATCCAATTCAGTTTTCTTTTTACAGTTTCTTAGTATTATTTCTCTGTGTTCCATGAAGCTATTTCTTGTTAGCTATAAGAATAAAAATTAAGGCTTGGATGCTGTGTTTCTTTAAGTAAGCAAGCAAGTAAGTCAGTAAGTAGATGATAGATAGATAGATAGATAGATAGATAGATAGATAGATAGATAGATAGATAAAATGGCTATAATGTATATTACCTTATTACACCAACACAACACAGTGCCTGCCTGAGGCAGCTTTGCTTCCTTCTGCCATATCAACAGACCAAGGCAGTTTCTTTATTCATTAATGGTAATGACAGAACACATAGGGGACTCCCACAACCAAATGTCACTATAGTTAACACTGTTAACATATTCTAAAAGTCTGAAATTCCTTCTGAGAATCAAGGAAACTTCTTTACTGTGAGTCTTTTCATTCTTTAATAACAAGGCCTAGTAACGAACAATTGGGCATCAGAAACTTTTTTTCCAAACACCTGGAGATTTCTGATTCTTTCATGCTAAGCAGGAGAAATGGCTAATGCCCTGTGAGAGAAAATGCAACATAAAATTCAAAAACTTTCATTCACTAATTTTGCCCAATTTTCTCTCTCTTCTCCCTGTTTCTCTTCCTTCTCTCCCTTTTCTACCCTTCCTTTTTCTGTTTCTTTATCCTTTCTTCTTTCTCTCTCTTTATTCCTAGCTACATGGAACAATAGCTCCTGTGGGTTGAAGGTGTGTGATTTCCTGGGTCTCTACCCCTTCCTCTTAGCAACAATCATCATGTACTCTGTGGAACACAGTGAAAATTTGTATCAGTAGTAGCTATCCTCCCACAAAGAAGAAGGTAGCCTTAATAAGTGTTAAGCAGTCAAAACAGCAGTGGAATAAGTGCTTGTGAATCTGGTTAGTATTTAGTACAACTCTTCATCTGGAAGAGCCTATTTAACTCTTGAAATAGGAAAAAATTGTCATTCTGAGAAGATACCAACTTCCTTAAAGTCACATATGTTGCTTACATAATGAACACTGAATGTGGGCATCATATTGTCTAGACTATTTCCTACTGTCTATAGACAAAGACATTTTCATATTAATGCTGTATTATGAGCTCCATGCTTAAACTTTACTGCCCAGCCTGCTGAATACCACCTCCAGATTAGACTCTCAGTGACTCACACCTGGTTTTCTGCTTCGTTGTCTTAATGGCATCCCTGCTTCTAAGGTCTCTTCTCTATGATCTACAACATACCCTGAAGAATAATGTATCCTCATATGAAAAATAGCATCAGCATTATTTGTGCTATGCTCAACACCCTTTATTGATTTTTTTTTGCCTGTGCAACTGAAAGTAAATCTCTTTATAGGGCTCTCAATGCTTCTATCATTTGTATTGGTCTCTCTATTTCTTCCCATTAAGTCTATGCCAACAAACCAATTAGGAAATACACTGTAGTATGAGCAGCTTTGCCTACATCCCACTGTGCCCCTTGCTGGCACAGGCTGAATACTTTACTCAGTCTTATACCTTCCCCAAAAAGCATATTAATAATTTGCTTCATGAAGTATCCCTGATTGGGGCTGGAGATACTTCAGGGGTTAAGAGCATGCACTGTTCTTAGAGACAACAATTCAGTCTGCAGCACCCCCATGTCAGTCCACAACATACTGTATGTCCTGTTGCAGGGGACCCAATGCCCTCTTCTGGCCTTTGCAGGCAATGCAAGCACACGATACACAATTATGCTTTCAGGAAGAAAACAAACATAACATATAAAATAAAAAGAAATAAATCTGTTATACAATAATTACTGTTCATTCTGATTAATGGTGATCCCTCCCTTCCTCTGCATAGCACTGTCACTTAACCACCAACTCTGTGCCACTAAATTTACAATATACTTTCACATATCACCTCTGTGAACAAAACAAAATACTGTGAATTAAGCATTTTTAGTAAATAAGTAAACTGTTCTTCTGGTAATGGGAATTAGTAGACAAATGTTTTCAGAAATGATGAACATACCTTTAGAAACGGAGAGTACATGGTAGTCACATAGGTTCTGTGCATTCAAAGTTCCTGCAGATGAGTCAACGCCTAGCCATCCCCAGAGGATGCTTGCTTTCAAGACTGTGCTTACCTGTGATGTCTCTCACAATGGCAGACAAAAACTTAGTGTGCTCTGAGGAGTTGAGTTTTTCTCCATATTTTCCTCCATGCAGCTCAAAAGACAACGAGCAAACCTATGTACCTGCTCTGGGGAACTATTCAGAAAAGTCAAAATGTTGAAAGAAACACTTGGCAATCTCCAAAATATTTATCCTTATGGAGTAGGAAAGAGAACGGATCTGAAGTGGACTCATGACAAGGGCAGTCTTAGTTTTCCTCCATATCCTTGATCCTAATAGGAAAAGAAAAAGGGCCTGAAGGCAAGCGTCCTAGAAGAGGGGCTGTCAATGAACTTTAAGATTGTATTCCATCACCATTAATGAAACTTTATACTATCCAAAGTCAGGAAACACTTTATAAACAGTTTACCTTTATAAACAGTTTAACTTAAAAGCAAACTGTTTGAAAATTTTGTTTGGACACTCAGATTAAGGCAATTTAACGTATATTATTTTGATGCATGATTTTCTTTGCACCAGTGGTAGACAATACTAGATATTTCTGTGAGGCAGATAAAAGATGTATGTCTGAGAGAATGGATGGCACAGAGAGAAGTGTCCAACTGCCTCAGTATAATAAAAGAAATGCTGCCTCAGGTCCAAACACTCTTCATTCCAACTCACTATGTATCAGATATGGCCTCAAATATCTAAATGGAGGGTTAACAGGGTGATGTGGGGGGTAAAGTAAATCTAATCACTGGAAACCTGATGTTTAGTCAACATTACTTATCACGAAATGCATCAGTTGTCCATTTCCAGTTTTATCTCTTCTTTCAAATACCTGGGACATGGATGGAGCAAAGACTTGGAGTAGGTGTCATGGTAATTATCAGCTTCCCATCCTCTTGAAAACAACTTTTCCTAATCTGTGTGTTGATTACAGAGTCTTACACATCACATGTGACTCTATATGACAGAAGAATGAATGCCTAAGTCTAGGGGTTTCTGATTATACCCATCCTTATAAGGGCATCTGTATGATTCACTTACCAAAAGTAGTCTAGACTAAATTTTGTTGGCACCCAGTAGCCTAAGTTAATTTATTAAATATGATTATCTGTATGTTCACTTGATTTTAGCCATGTTCATAGATGACTCTAACCCTCTGAATCTTTTGAGAAAATTGAGAAGGCTCCTGAAGTTACAAAGATCCAGTTCTTTAGGCTGATTTGCATAAGCAGAGAGGCTCAGAGACTTCTTGGTATAATAGAATTCTGCTATATAGGTGGTAAATAAATCTTAAGCAAGCACTAAGCTGTGGATATGACTTTTGTATTTTACTGGTAATGGGGGATTCCAAATTAATAAATAGTCCACACACGCTGAGCCAGTAATAATATATTTAACCAAGATTACTGACATTTTTCCCCTAATGAATAAGCACCATACTAAATACCACATAGATCTTCTAGAATGAAGAAGTCTGGTTAATAACATTTAACATCTCAGGTCTAATGTGGGATTTCCCTCTGCATTTTATGAGTATGTTTTATTAGCATTGGTTAATAAAGAACTTATGGCAGGGCAGAATAGAGATAGGAGGGGAAAACTTAATTGAATGCAAGGAGAAAGTAGATGGATTCAAAGCGATGCCATGTAGTTGCCAAAGAATAAAGAAGCCACAACCTTAACCAGTAAGGCATAGAAATGGATTAAATTGAGATTGAAGAGCTAGCTAGAGATATGCCTGAATGGTTGGACAAGCAGTGCTGTAATTAATATTGTTTCTGTGTGATTATTCTGGTCTCAGCAGCCAGGAAAGAAAGGTCCAGTCTTTGCTCACAGAGGTCAGGTTTCCAAAAGAAAACACAGACTTAAATGACAAGAACATTACAAAAAATAAAAAGTAAACATATCAAGGTTTATATACCAAGGTTAACCTCTTCCACGAATGTTAAACATTAAGGCTATGCTTCCAGGCATGATGACTGAGTACCAGGACTAGAAAGGCAAAGCAGGATACCACAGACATGAGATTACCCTGGGTCACATAGAGTGAGTTCCAAGACTACCTAGACTATGGTACCAGTTCTTTCTTTAAATAAAATCCATGCAAACAAACAACAACAACACTGACACCAAACAAAAACCAACCAGCCAAATATGCAGAAGCACAAGAAAGAAAAAGAAAAAAGTAACTCTTTTCAAAATCTGATAGGGCTGGAGACCTGTGGAAGACATTTGCAAAGGGATGTTTTGTTGGGTGATAGAAAGAGGGGTTTCTCCTTTTCTCCTCCATATCATGAAGATGTTTATAGTTTCCAGAGCACACAGGACACTTGGCTCCTGCAAGTTTACTTCATGTCATCATGTCACGTAAAGTAAACTTCCCTGAAGTCTTCCTGAGATGTCCTTGTAAGGTGGTACAGGGATTGTAGAATGAGCAAGACTGAGCAATGATGAGTCACATAATACACAGTTGACTCCACAAGCTAAGTTTAATGATGCAGGAGAATTGTCTGTAATCTGTCAATCATTTTAAACAAATGTTGATTGGCCAGGCAGGAAGTATAGGCGGGAAAACCAGACAGGAAGTAAAGGTGATGCAATGAGAACAGGAGAATTCTGGGAAGCAGGAAGCTCCCTCTGTCATTCCCACTCAGATCACAAAAGAAGCAACAGAAGAAAAAGGTACCAAGCCATATGGCTAACATAGATAAGAATAATGGGTTAATATAAGCTATAAGAGTTAACAAGAAGCCTGAGCTAATGAGCCAATCAGTTTATAATCTTGTGGAGTCCTGTGTGTGATTTTCTTTGGGGTATGCCGGTTATGGGGTGCCAGGTGGGACAGAGATATCAACAAGCCAGCCTCTCATGTTATAGATGGCGCCCACGTGGTTAACTGCACCTACAGAAAGCCAAAGAAAGCTTGGGAAACAATAGAGTAAAACATGTTTTCTTGGTGACAGCAATTTCTCAGGTTTTGTCTGACTTGACTTTGTATAGGTCTTTGAAGTGCTGTCCCACCTGATAGGAACATGTATAACCAAATTTTCTGCTATGTCTAGAAGACACTGTGTCTTATCACAATGCACAGTCTATAGAGCCTTTAGTTTCCAGCTGAATATTCCACATTTTCTTGATCATATACCTTGACCAGTTTGGTGCTTATGTGCTAATTGCTGTGTAGTGCAAATTGAAGCCTCTCACATAATGGTTGAGAGATGCATTATCTGTGGGTTTAATGATAAGTCATTAGGAGATGGTTTAACTAGTACTGCCACTTCTCAGTATAATGGTAGTAGTTTCTCCCACAGGGACATATTCTTAGATCAGCTCCTAATGAATTTTTGCTATTAACATACATTGGTGCATCAGTCAGCCTTCTTCAGAGAAGCTTCTTGTTCCAGCATGTGGTGATTGTCACAGAGAACCAGAACTACTCACTGCTCTGCAGAGAAAAGGCTGTAGCACACTCAGTCCCTGATGGGACATCTACATCGCACACCTTCCTCCCAAGGTCTGAAGAAGAGAGGGCAGAAAGACTGGGAGAGCCTTAGGTGGAGATGATTACAAAAAGACAGTGTTTGCTGGACACAGCAGTGCATCTGCACACATGAACTCAGAGATTTACAGCACATATAAGAGTTGCAAAGGATCAGAGAAGATAGAGTTCCAGCAAGAAGAGGGAAGGTGTGCATTCCCACCCTTAGCTAAGAATCTACTGGCAATTGGCTGCTGCTGGGAGACAGAATCAGATTTATTTAAATGTGCATAGACCATCCTCCACTGAAGGCCACACATCCAAGAGTTTATGTATAGTACAACCTGTAATGCAAACCTTGAGCTGATTTACTATAAATGGGGATTCCATAAAACTGGGTTGGTAGTGAAGAGTAATAGATCTGTCAGGAGCAAAGGGAGAAAGTTTGTATAATTAAAATACATCACATAACATTCTCAAAACAGCAATAAAATGGGAAAAATAAATATATTTTATCAGAGGTGTGTGTGTTTATGTGTGTGTGTGTGTGTGTGTGTGTTCTTTCATGTACACTCATCACCCTAAATACCCCAGGATACATAAAGTTCAGTAATATTGGAGATTTTAGACATCCACTAGAGGCTTGAAACCTGCCTCCTTTGGATGAGGCTTCAAGTTTATTTACTAAGTGTGATGTAGACATCTTAGTGCAGTTTGAAGGGAAATCATCAGAGGGTGCTATGTCTTCAGATGTGGTTAATGTCTGCACCCATGTGGTAGTGTCACGTGATAGATTGCCACTGTGCAGAAGGAGATCCTTGCTTATGAGTGAGAAGCTTCAATAAGATTCTGAAAGAGACTTGCCTTGTGAGTTTGGTGTACTCAAAAACCAAGCGTCCTTTTTCCTTATGAACATGCTTCTTGACATCTGCTCAGTTCTGCTACTTCTTTTAATGTTCAGTAAGTTATATTTAGGCAAAGTAATGATGATGTCATTTTCTTACAGCTATGGCAGTCTTTGCCTTTTTTCTCACATAGAAAAATAATTTATGCTCATTTTTTTTTTCAGGAAGGAGCAATGGAGACTCAGTGACTCAGACAGAAGGCCAGGTTACTGTCACAGAGGGATTGCCTGTGAAGCTGAACTGCAACTATGAGACTAGTTACACAAGTCCTTTCCTTTTCTGGTATGTGCAACATCCCAGGAAAGCTCCCCAGTTACTTCTGAATAGCTTCACAGACAAGAAGACAGAGCACCAAGGGTTCCATGCCACTCTCCATAAGAGCAACAGCTCCTTCCACCTGCAGAAGTCCTCAGTGCAGCTTTCGGACTCTGCCCTGTACTACTGTGCTCTGAGTGACACAGTGAGGGAGACTGCAGGGGAAGCTGCACACAAACCAAGGGTGTAGAGAGGGCTGAGGGAAGTGGCCTTGAGAGGGAGGGTTGTGTGCCTTCTCTACATGGGGTTTAACCAGGCTCCTGAAAAACAGCAACAGATTTTAGGTCAAATTCCTAGAAAACAAGGAATTTGTGGATCTAACAGGATAAGATGGAAGTCATTACCAGAGACAACATAGGCCTTGATCTCCTGACACAATGTTTTCTCCCTAAGTGGAAGACTTTTACCAGAAAACATCTCCAGGAAAACTTGGACATGGGATTTATCTCTACTGAGATATCTTACAAAATTTAGTTATTTAAATTCTCTAGAAAATCTCTTTTCTTACCCCAAAAATGTATGACCAAATGAAAAAAAAATAGACTTTTTTAAAAACTCTGCTTCAATTTCACTCCAGAAGTTATTTACATTTTTCCTCCCCTTGGCTTATGTTACACAGGGTTAAGTCTATCTTATTGTAGAAGCTAGGGGGCCCACTTGTTCATCCCTGTTACCTGACTAGCTTAATCCTGAAATAACCACACAGAAACTGTATTAATTAAATCACTGCTTGACCCATGAGCTCTAACTTCTTATTGGCTTCCTCTTACTGCTGTAGAAAGTCTTACAGCTTGTGGCTACCTGCCTACTGGGGTGTGAATTCTTCTTATATATATATGCTGCTGCCTTGACCCCTTCTTTTCCGGCTGCTCTTTTGGATTGCTGTGTTCGATTTATGTTCTCCGTTCAAGCAGAGAATTCTGATTTGTGAGTTTACCCCTAAATAAATAACCATCTAATTCTCAATTCTGAGCTTGTGTGAGATTTATTATAAGTTTCTGCTCATTTGGTGCCCACATGGATTCACACTGCATGGGTACTGGGTGGCTAACCTAATGGCCTAGGCGTTCCATGGCCGAGACAGTCTCCTAACACTACACAATTTGCTTGCTTTCACCTAATTGTTTTTCTTAAGAATCTCTCACCACAGCAGAGTTTACTGCATGTGGCAACATGGAAATTTCATAATTGCATGCACGCACAATGCTGCATTACCCGGGGCAGCTCTTTGCTGTGTGGTGGCTTGTGCAGTTTCCAGTTTCTGTTCCCTGTCCCTGAGTTCTATTTTTATTCTCTGTGTATGGAATTAATTTAATTGCTTTAAATTTGCTAAGCAACGCATATTTCTCAGTATTTAACCAGTATCAAGATAGAAAACTAAAGTGACTCAGAAACTAAAGAAGGTCAGGACCATTCCTGTCTCCACGGGTTGCATTTCTTCTAGTAGCAACTCTGCAATCACGACATCTGCTGAACAATAAAGATTGCAGTTTACCAGATCACATAACAGGTAATTAATAAATCAATATGGCAGACTTCATTACTGTTGCAACTTTTAGTAACTTTTTTGCTAATACTATGGATTGTATTATGTGAGACTTGTTGATACTTCAATTTATTGGGTATTAGGTTTTAGTTTTCTTCCCATATTTTATCATTAAGAAAGAATATGGCACTTTTAGGAATGATACAGTCTTTATAGACTAATGATGAACAGCTAGTTGACATGATTAAGACCATCAAAAATCAAAAGTTACCTGAAAGAGTTAGTACTATTACACACAAAACTGAATCCACATATAAGGGTACTAAGAAGTTATCTGAAAGATTTCATACTGTTGAATTTGACAATAAAAACTTGTCAAGAAGTTATGATGAGTTGACAGAAAAACTGTTTCTCCAGGATGGCAGTCTGCACACTATTCAAATAATGACCAAGGATGAGATGTTATCTTTAAAGGAGAAACTTCAGGCCATGTAATCACATGTGCAGCATGAGGACCAGAGACTAGGTGCCTCAATGAAATCACTAGAAATATATAGGTGAGGAGATTCAGGCTTTACAAAAAACAATAATAAAAAGATTTGAAATAATTGAGGAAATTATTGGAGCTGAGGAACAGGGAAAGAAGGCACAAGGACAGGATTCAGCATTGCCAGTGATTGTCAGAGATGATTTACCCAGAGTTTTATCTTCCTACCCTGTAATTTACTCTGACAAAGCGTCAGGTTCTAAAGACCCAAAAGAATTCAAAAAAGGTAGATGGATACCTGTAGGAATGAATGATCTAAAAGAAATTAAGCAAGTTTTTGTAACTTATGGCTTTCATTCTGCATTTGTTAAGAAGATGATAAAGATTTGGGCTTCTAACATCAAGACAAAAACACATGATTTTTTTTAAGTTAGTTTCAGCAGTCCTAGATGACAGGCTGCTACTGATGTTTAAAATTTATCTCAGGGAGGAAGCCAAAAATTTAGAACAACAGGGAAAAGACAAAGACCTTGAGGCTTCCCAAGATCAAATTCTTGGTGAAGGCACTTATGTTGACCCACAGTCTCAAGCTCTTTACAATGAAGAAATCTTGTCGCTATGCCATAAAGCAGCCTTAAATGCTTAGGACAGGATTCAAGAACAAGGAAAAATGATTGAATCATATACCATGGTTAGACAGGGACAGACAGAATCCTTTACTGACATTTTACAAAGATTAAATAAGGCTATACAAATAGGAGTAACAGACTGAGATGCTAGATGAGTACTCATTGAATCTTTAGCTTTTGAAAATGCAAACTTAGAATGAAAAAAGATACTTCAGCCTCTAAAGGTTAGATTCTCACCTATGGATGAATGGATTTTGAATACTATGAATATTGAGACATTTGACTGTAATACTGAATCTTGGGTAGGAGAAGCAATTTCCAAAGTAATGAGGAGACATCAAAATGCCAAATGTTTTAATTGTGGTAGAATAGGACATCTGAGAAGGGATTGTAGACAAGGAATTCCTAGGAATAATAATTCCTCTGGGAATGGCAAAAATAGGAGACCTCAGTCTTCGGGTATATGTAGAAAGTATGGCAAAGGAAGACATTGGACCAATAAATGCAGATAAAAATTGGACAGACAAGGCAACTCAATACCATCAGGAAACTCCTTGAGGGGCCTCTCACAGGTCCCAAAGCCAAAAGTGGTCCAGACGTTCTCAGTAACAGTGGAGGACATGTCACACCAGGAGAATAAAAAACTCCAGAGCCTTCTGTAAAAGACCATACTGTTCTAAATGATGACATAAACATGGAGGATAGGTCAAAAATTTCAATAGGAAATAAGAAATTTATATTCTGGCAGACTTCTATAAATGGTCAATGACCAAAGCTAAGAGTGAATATAAATAGCATTGAAATTGTTGGTTCGATAGACACAGGTGTGGATGTGAGTATCATTACTCCAGAATCGTGACATCCAAATTGGCCACTTCAAAAGGCAGATGTTCAGTTACTAGGAATTGGAACCATATCTCAAGGTCAACAAAGCACAAGATGTGTTGACTATATTGGGACAGAAGTTCAAAGAAAAAAGCTGAGGCCATATGTGGCTAATATTGCAGTAAATTTATGGGATCATGACCTACTGCAGTAATGGTATACCCAGATTAACATTCTCGCAGTCCCGGGAACTTATGATTCTGGGAAGAACATTTTAAGGTACTTACACAAAAGTCACCAGTCACTCAGGCTGTACAAGAACATAAAGCAACTAGCAAATCCATAGAGGCACCAACAGCCCTACCTTTAAAATGGTTAACTGACAAACTAATATGGGTTAAGCAGTGGCCTCTAGCTGAAAATGAATTGCAGGCTTTAGAAAAACTAAAACAGCAACTAGATGCTCACCATTCTGAAGAATCAATCAGCTTTTGGAATTCTCCTGTTTCTGTTGTTAAAAAAAAGATATCTGGAAAATGCAGAATGGTAACAGATCTAAGAACTGTCAATAAGGTTATTCAACCTATTGGCCCTCTACACTCTGGAATGCCTCTGTCTTCTCTATTACTTAAAGGATGGCCTATTATGGTTATTGATTTGAAAGATTGATTCTTCACTATACCTTTACAAGAAAAGGATAGAGAAAAAGTTGCCTTCACAGTGTCTATGTATAATAATTATCAAGGTACTAGGGGATAGCAATGGAATATCCTCCCACAAGGAATCCTCAATAGCCCCACATTGTGCCAATACTTTGTAAGTCAGTCATTGGAAATAATACATAATCAATTTCCTAAGTCTATAATTTACCATTACATGGATGACATTTTGCCATGTGATTCGAACATGGATACTTTAGAAAGAATATTTGAAGAAGTAAAGAAAGTTTTGCCAAGATGGGGATTACAAATTGCTCCTGAAAAAAAATACAGAGAGGAGATTCTGTTAATTTCCTAGGTTATAAAATAGTTTTACGGAAAAATAGGACATTAATTATCAAATATATTTGTTCTTATTTTATGCAATTTTGTATGAGTCTTAGAACTCTCTTATTTAAACAAAAGGGGGAGGTGCTGTAGAAAGTCTTACAGCTTGTGGTTACGTCCCTAATGTGGTGGAGCCTCTTATACTATATATGCTGATGCAGAGTCTGGATCTACCCCTTCTTCCCTGGATGCTCTTTAGGATTGCTGGATTTGATATCCGTTCTCCTTTCAAGCAGAGCATTCTGATTTGTGAGTTTACCTCTAAATAAATAATTATCTATTTCTCAATTCTGAGCTAGTGTGGGATTTTTTTTTAAGCATCCGTTCCACATCTTACACCTTAATTTAACCCATCTCCATTAATCTGTGTATCACTACGTGATTGTGGATTACTGGCAAAGATTTGGCATGTCTGATGCTAGTGGCTCCATGGTGTCTCCCTGTCTCTGCCCTTCTTTCTCCCAGTATTCAGTTCTGTCTTACCTGCCTACCTAAGTTCTGCCCTATCAACAAACAGGCCTAGTCAATTTCTTTATTCATTAATTGTAATGACAGCACACAGTGGGGACTCCCACATCACCTCCCATTTTCTGTTTAAACTAAAAGGAAGACTTTAACATAGTATAATTACATATAACAAAACAGTTATCAAGCAAGAATTACAGTTAAAATATTTATATCTATTTTATAACTAAGGAAAACTATATTATCCTTATCTATTCTTCAACTCTATCAAAGACTTCAGAAGTATATGATATTACCTAAGTAAACAGGAGGTACATTGTAAGCAACTTCCAAAACTCTAGAATTGAAAGAGACATCTCACTGCCTGAACAGTCAACCAAAGTTCTTCTGTACCATTGGAGCATCCATCTTCAGACTACATGCCCATAGTGTCTAGCAGACTTTTCCATGAAGCAGGAAATTTCAAAGACAGTTCAGTCACTTTCTTCTGTATCCTGCAGAATGTCTCACAGACTTTTTCATGAAGCAGGAACCCCGAAGGACCATATCACCTTTAGGCAAGTTCAGCAGTCATTTCTGTGTGGGTCCTGTATGTCCAGGCAAGAGCAGTTTCTTGCAGAAATGGCTAACCAACTCCACAAGGAGCCTCTTCAATACTCATCTTTCTCTTGAAGTAGATTGGTGCAGCCAGGAACAGATGTGTCTCATTGTCATGAAAAGTCCTAAATTCTTAAACATCTTAAATGCCATATTCTGAAGGTCTCTGAAAGATTTGAAGAATGCCTATCTATTTGAAATACATCTCTGTACATCAAAAATCTCCAACTAACATGACTACAATTTTGACTATTATAGATGACTATCTATTAAGCTATATTTCTTAATTAATACATTACATTTTTAAATAAACTATACAATCACAGTACCTTAATCAAGGGCAGAAATATACATATACAGTATAACAAAATATACCTTAAATTTGTATCAAGAAAACAAGATCCATACCAATGCAAATCTCTATAGCATATTCCCCTTTAAATGTAAACAAAATTTTATAGACAATATTTGGAAATATGGGCATAGTTTTGTCCATACTGCTTCCTACTGTTTGGGAGTGCTTTTAATCAGTTCTTTCATGGTGTGTCCTGTGTGCTAGGTTCATCTCAGTCAGCATTTGAGCAAAGTAATTTTTGAGGGTGTTCACAGAGACCTTTCAGGAGCTCGTGGTCTATCAAACCATATTTGTCTGGAAATAATCCACAGGTTCTCATCTTCTGTGAAAACGAAAGAAGAACCTCTTTTCCAAATAACATATTCTTAGACTCAAATTTTGGAACCAAGATGCCTTTATAATATACATGCTGGTTTAGTTTAGCAGCCCCATACAATATGTTTCTTTGTACTTAGTTCCTTCACATTCCAAAATTTAAAGAAAACACAATAATATACATAATCCAGACTCTCTTGTGAATTTTCCATTTTTACATGGCTTAGTTTTCTTTACTCCTTTTAATCTATGACTCTCTGTACCCTGTCTCTTTAAAGACTTTACCTTTTTTAAAATCATTAACTTTATTTTATGACTCCCTATACTCTTTTTCTTCTCTTTTTCAAGCCTATGTACATTTTTCCAACACTGACCCATTTAGAGGTCTTTTATGTCTGATTCTGTGCTATTGTGAATTTGTAATTCTTTACCGTCCGGGAGCACTTCTTAAATTGCTAAGTGCTTCTTAAAAACTTAAGCTGTGCCATTGCTAAGGGAAATAAGGCATGGACTTGCTTGCCTGTCCAATCTAAAACTTAAACTGTGCTTAAGTTTTACTATGATAAATTACTATGATAAATACAATACTTCCTGCTTGCTCAGCACAATCCTGCATGGCAGAGCTGCTTGTGCCTCTGATAGATTTGCACAGTGCCCCATTTCTAGGCACACAGCCGGTCCATGCCACCATTAATCAGATGTAGCAGTCTGCTCACAAACCCTACTCAAATGTTCCATCTTTCGAAAAAGCCAGAAGTCACACTGGCAGCATAGTCCAGAAAGCCTGCATTTCAAAATGGCATGGCTTTTTTACTGCTGATGCTGCTATTGAGTGAAGAAAATCTCTTCTAAAGGAGCTGCAGCAAGCTGCCAGCAAACAGCAAAAATGCTGTGTTAAACTCTATAATATTTTACTAGAATTCCTTTTCAATCTTTCTCAGGTTTTACATGAAATTACCTAGCACATGTTGGAGTGTGTTTGACTCCCACATCACCTTCTTGTCTTATTTATTGTTCTATTGTTGTGAAGAGACACCATGATCTAGACAACTTATAGATGAAAGCATTTAATTACTGGCTTGATTGTAGTTTCAGTGAGCCATGATGATGTCCCTGGAGTAGTAGCTAAGAGATTAAATCTTATCACCAACAAGTGGCAGAGAGAGTGAGAGAGACTCTGCTTGGCTTGAACTTTGAGATTCCAAAGCCACCAACAATGACACACCTCCTTTGACAAGGCCACACATACAAATCCTTTTTAGACAGTCCACCATCTCAGAATTAAACACTCAGATATCTGAGCCCATGGGGCCTTTCTTATTGAAACCTTCATACTCTCCAATAGCAATCAATCAGTGCTATTCATAGCAATAAATCAATAAGTTTATTGCTGCTCAATAAACTTAGCTGTTGGAACTCTTAAGATGATGCCCAAGAGGCAGTTCCTTCTCTTTTCTATACACCATGAACAAGACAGCCTGATTCTGAAAGACTCTTTTGAAAAGTCCTTACCCCTTAATGCCCTCTCATAGGTCATTGCACTTTGCTTAAATCCTGAGCACATGGTATAGTTACTCACCTGGGATTAGAGTTAGGTTCTTTGATAATTCTTATGCAATGTGGGAATGGAAGTCAAGGTTTTGATCCTTCTCAATTCTGGAAACAAAATATTGGTTTAATGTAAAATGCTTCAGTACTTATCTCTCTGTAAAGGAAGAAAGATCTGAAATCAAAGGACATAGTGTCTTTCAAGAAAGACTGATGTTTGTATTCACAAAGAGCAATAAAGTAGTATTGCTAACTCACTGATTAGAGGGCAAATTTGAATGCCAAGCAGAATTTTTAAATTCCAAAATCTACTTAAATGGCATAGTTACATAGAATCTCTCATAAGAGTACTTCTCAAACCTAGAATGAATGCCAAAACTAATATTAAAAATTGCAGTGCCAGGCATGGGAAACCTTTTTTCAAGTGTTAGTTGGGGGATTCCAGAGTCTCCTCCAAATAAAACAAGGTATTGCAATTGCCCTTTATTGCCCTCTTAGGATTTGAAGGCAAGACCTATTTCTAAAGACACCACATACTTCATACATAGAACTTGGAGAAAGTTAGCTAGAACTAACCTGAAATCTCTTCCCTAAGGAAGACTTCTCATAGTATATGAAGGCACTATGTAAGATTCCAAGGAAGAAAAGCAATAAATAGTCCTTCAAGTTGTGTAAAGACTATCAATAAGAGGTTGTGATTGAGGAGCAGACCTTCAATGGAAAAAGAAAATTTCAGTTAAAGGGGAAATAGTACAGACAAGATTAATAGGGGTGTGGAAGAGGGCAGAATAGAGGGAGGAAATTGGGGGAGGGACAGCTAACAATAAAGTGTAGCATGATTAGCAAAAACCCAGAGACAGGTGCTGGGGTTCAACCTGAAGTTCAGAAAAGCAAAGCAGTCAGTCACTGACTCTTATCTCTACCTCAGTCCTAAATGACAAATCCTGCCTCCATGAATCCTCAGATTGGGACTACCTATGAGAGCTGTACCCTCTGGTCTTATATTTCTCTCGAGGGCTAGGATTAAAGGCATGCACCACTACCATCCAGTTTCTATGGGAAATTAGTGTGGCTACTGAGATTTAAATCATGTGTTACCACTGCCTGGTCTATAAGGCTGACCGGTGGCTATTTTACTCTCTGATCTTCAGGCAAGTTTTGTTTATTAAAATATGAATGAAATATCGGCACACTAAAGACATTTTGTAAAAAACAAAACAGAATAGAAAACCTGTTACAGAAACTTCCTGAAACAATACTCCAACTAAGGTGAAGTCTAGCAATAACCTATGAGTATAAACACAGACATAGAAGGCAGTTTGACATCACCATTTATCAAAATAACAACAATAATTTATGCTTAGGGACTATGACCTCCTGAACCATGGGATTGTTGGACATGTTGTGGTACTAAGCATGAATTCCCTCCTGTTGAGCTAGCTTCAAATGTAAACAGAAAGCACTGTTATTCTGTAACAGTGAGGAAGGACACACATTACCTGGAAGTTCAGTACTGACGCGTGCCAGGTCCAGCTCTGGTTAATACTATTCCTATCCTTTCTTCCCTATCAGCCTGCAAGGACCTTATAGGACTATGACAGTTAACCAGTAGGGAGGACATTTCCCCAGACAGTTCAAGGTTGATTTCTCTACATCATGCAACAGTAGAATGTGCTGTCTTTATACATAAGACCTCACCATCTAGTTATGATGGGCATCCAAGAATCATGACAATACCTATGTTGTTTTGTATACTTTTGGTGCCTCTGAACAATAACTCTAAAGACTGATACTGAAACTGATATTTAATAAATTCATGTAATTTTTTCAAAGCTAGATATATGCATGTAAAAATCATATGAAGAAAAAATCATAATATGAGTATTAATGTAATAAATTATTATTATATTAAGATATTCTTTTTAGAACATGTAGGTGATCAATTATCCATATTAGAAGAATATTTAATGTGGGGTTAAAGAACATATGCTCCAGGACTTTCTGTCACCCTGCAGTGATGGCTACACCCTGCGGAGCTCTCCCAAATCCCATCCCAGCCTTCATCCAGGTACACCTTCCTCTCTTTCTCCCTTCCCCCTGGGGCCACAAGATCTCCCCAGAGCTGCTCCCTTACACGCTGAGCCTGGGCTGTGGGCTCAGCCAGGCAGGGGCAGTTCCTGTGCTTTGAGAGCCTGCCTGACAGGCAGGCCCTGAATCAGCTCAGCCATTTTCCTGCCCAGCAAGAGACAGTGATCTTCTAGCAGACATCCATTGGAGGAGGGGTGAGTTTCCTTCTGGCCCGAGGGCTTCGGCTAGGAGGAATTCAGACTTTCCCCGCTCCCCTCGGCTTTCTGGTCGCCCTGCAGTGGTGGCTCCACCCTGCGGAGCTCTCCTGAATCCCATCCCAGCCTTCATCAAGGTATACCTCCCTCTCTTCCCCCCTTTCCCCTGGGGCCACAATATCTCCCCAGAGCAGCTCCCTTGGGCGCTAGGCCGGGGCTGTGAGTGCAAACCAGCAGGAGGGAGTCTTAGCGTTTCAATAGACTGCCTGAGGAAAGGTAGACCTTCTGTCAGTGAAGTCCCTGCCCAACAAGGGAACCTGACCTGGTACCAGAAGATCCAATATAGAGCAGTTGAAGGAAGAGATGGGCAGACGCCAAGACAAGAACTCCTCCAACAATCTAAAAAACAACATGAAATCACCAGATCCCAACGACCCTACAATAGAAGTACTTGAACCTCTTAATTCAGAAGAATTGGAAAAAAAAGTCATGATGAAAGCAATAGAGTCCCTTAAACAGGATATGAATAATTCCCTTAAAGAACTGGATGAGAAGTACAACAAAAGGATTGAAGAAATGAGTAAAGAAATGAATGAGAAGTATAACAAAAAGTTTGAAGAAATGAGTAAATCTGTGAATGATACACTGGGAAACCAAGAAAAAACAATCAAACAGGTAATGGAAACAGTTCAAGAATTGAAAACTGAAATGGAGGCAATGAAGAAAACACAAAACGAGGGCCAGCTGGATATGGAAAATCTAGGTAAATGAACAGAGACTACAGAATCAAGCATAACCAATAGGATACAAGAGATGGAAGAACGAATCTCAGAGTCTGAAGATACCATAGAGAAAATAAATGCTCAGATCAAAGAAAACAGCAAATCCAACAAATTCTCATCACAAAACATTCATGAAATCTGGGACACAATAAAAAAAACCAAACCTAAGACTAATAGGGATTGAAGAAGGAGAAGAACGGCAGATCAAAGGCCCAGAAAATATATTCAACAAAATAATAGAAGAAAACTTTCCCAACCTAAAGAATGATATTCCTATGAAGGTTCAAGAAGCATACAGAACACCGAATAGACTTGATCAAAAAAAAATCCCCTCGCCATATAATAATCAAAACACAAAACATACAGATTAAAGAAAGAATATTAAGAGCTGCAAAGGAAAAAGGTCAAGTAACTTATAAAGGTAAACCTATCAGATTTACACCGGACTTCTCTATGGAAACCATGAAAACCAGAAGGTCCTGGATAGAGGTACTGCAGAAACTAAGAGACCATGGATGCAAACCCAGACTACTATACCCAGACAAGCTTTCATTCACTATCAATGGAGAAAACAAAATATTCCAGAATAAGAACAAATTTAAACAATTCGTAGGCCATATACCCAACCTTACAGAAAGTAATAGAAGGAAAATCACAACCCAAGGAATCCAACATTGCCAACACTGCCTATAATAACTCAGACATCTAGCGACCCTTCACAAGCTTAATTCAAAGAAGGGACACATACAAACTCTATTAAACAAACAAACAAAAAATAATAATAACCGGAGTCAACAACCAATGGTCATTAATATCACTTAATATTAATGGACTCAATTCACCTATAAAAAGGCACAGACTAAGAGATTGGATACAAAAACAGGATCCAACATTCTGCTGTTTACAAGAAACACACCTCAACCACAAAGACAGACATCTACTCAGAGTAAAGGGTTGGGAAAAGATTTTTCAAGCAAACGGACCTAAGAAACAAGCAGGTATAGCCATTCTAATTTCCAACAAAATTGACTTCAAACTAAAATCAATCAGAAGAGATGGAGACAGACATTTTATACTCATAACAGGAACAATTCATCAGGAGGAAGTCTCAATCCTGAATATCTATGCCCCTAATATAAAGCCTCCTACTTATGTATGCCTCCATCCCTGACTTCAAACTCTATTACAGAGCAACAGTGTAGAAAACAGCTTGGTATTGGCATAACAACAGAGAAGTCAACCTATGGAATCGAATAGAAGACCCAGGTATTAACCCACAAACTTATGAAAACCTGATTTTTGACAAGGGAGCTAAAGGTATACAATGGAAGAAGGATAGCATCTTTAACAAATAGTGCTGGCATACCTGGATGACAACCTGTAGAAAAATGAAAATAGATCTATATCTATCACCATGAACAAAACTCAAGTCCAAATGGATTTAAGACATCAACATTAATCCGACCACTTTGAACCTGATAGAAGAAAAAGTGGGAAGTAGTCTACAAGATATAGGCACAGGAGACCACTTCCTAAGTAGAACCCCAGGAGTGCAGACAATAAGAGAAACAATGAATAAATGGGACCTACTGAAACTGAGAAGCTTCTGTAAAGCAAAGGACACTGTCAGTAAGACAAAAAGGCTACCTTACGACTGGGAGAAGATCTTCACCAACCCCTCATCAGACAGAGGTCTGATCTCCAGAATATACAAAGAACTCAAGAAACTAGACACTAAAACCCTAATTAACCCAATTAAAAAATGGGGTACTGATCTGAACAGAGAATTCACAACAGATGAACTTCGAATGGCCAAAAGCACTTAAGGTCATGCTCAACCTCCTTAGCGATCAGGGAAATGCAAATAAAAACAACTTTGAGATATCATCTTACACCTGTCAGAATAGCCAAACTCAAAAACACCAATGATAGCCTATGCTGGAGAAGATGTGGAATGAGGGGAATACTCATCCATTGTTGGTGGGAATGTAAACTTGTACAGCCACTGTGGAAATCAGTGTGGCGGTTTCTCAGGAAACTGGGAGTCAGCCTCCCTCAGGACCCTGCAATTCCACTCTTGGGAATATACTCTAGAGATACCCTAACATACTAAAAAAGCATTTGTTCAACTATGTTCATAGCAGCACTATTTGTAATAGCCAGAACCTGGAAACAACCTAGGTGCCCCTCAATAGAAGAATGGTTAAAAAAGGTGTGGAACATACACACATTAGAGTTTTACTCAGCGGTAAAAAACAATGACATCTTGAATTTTGCATGCAAATGGATGGACATAGAAAACGCTTTACTGAGTGAGGTAAGCCAGACCCAAAAAGAGGAACACGGTATGTATTCACTCATAAGTGGATTCTAACCATAATTAAAGGTCTTTGAGCCTATTATTCGAGATCCTAGAGAAGCTAAATAAGAAGGTGAACCTGATGAAAATCATGTAGCTATCCACCTGGAGACTGGAAATAGACAAGAGTCTCAGGTAACCTCGGGTGCATGGGTGGGGGGTGGGAGGGTTGTTGGAAGGGGAGAGGGTTAGAGAGAAGGGTGTACGGGAGGATTGGGGAAAGCTTGGTGGACCGGGATGGGGGGGAGGGAGGAAGGATGAATATGGGATCAGGGAAGAATATATTTCAACTAAGGGAGTCATTTTAGGGTTTACAGGAGACTTGATTATATATGGGATCCCAGGTCCAAGGAGAGATCCCCAGATTGTTCTCTGTACAGAGGAGAGGGTGCCTGAACCGGCCTTGTCCCATAACCATACTGATGAATATTTTGCTTATCACCATAGAGCCTTCATCTGGCGATGGATGGAGATAGAGACAGAGACCCACATTGGAGCACCGAACTGCGCCCCCCACGGTCCAAATGAGGAGCAGAAAGAGGAAGAAAATGAAAAAGTAAATCAGGACTGCGAGGGATGCGATCACCCACTGAGACAAGGGGACTGATCTAATGAGAGTTCACCAAGGCCAGTTGGACTGGGATTGAACGAGGACGTGATCCAACCAGATTCTCTGAATGTGGCCGGATTCTCTGAATGTGGCTGGCCTGGAGGCTTCCTGAAAAGCCATTGACAATGACACTGGGACTTGTTTCCTCTGCATATACTGGATTTTGGGGATCCAGTCTGTTTGGATACTCACCTTCCTGGACCTGGAGGGAGGGGGGAGGAACTTAACTTCCCACAGGGCAGGAAACCCTGACTGCCCTTAGGGATGAAGAGGGAGGAGGAGAGGGAGTGGGGGGAGTGGGAGGGTGTTGGGAGGAGGGGCGGAAATGGAAACTTTTATAATTTAATAAAATTACTTTCTCAAAAAAAAAAAAAAAGAACATATGCTCCAGAGTCCTTTACCCAAACAGACTCAAGGTCTCAGGAGAGCACAGTGGTGTGATCACAAGGTCTTAAATTTTAAATTATATTCAAAACTGTTTTTAAATTTTATTCAAAACAGTTTTAAATTATGTTCAAAATTAAAACATTTTGAGGACTGTTCTTCATCAGATACCTCTCAACTATAATTTTCATCTTCTAGGTGATGATAAAGAAAGCATAATCATATTTTGAATTTGGCTAGGATGAATGACTGTGTTGGACTTATTCGTGTGCCCCACTGTCTCCTCATTGTACACATATGTGTAGCCATAAAGTTTCTACAGCCCTTAGTTAATGGCATTTTACGTTATGTCTATTTATTTCTTGGTTCCTTAGCTCAAAATCGTGTTGGTTTAGTTTATTTCCAGGCATTTTCTAGAGTTGTAATCGGAGTCTCTCCTCTCTGCTTCCCGTGGTCTTTCCCACTCTTACTGCTCACTGCCATGACACTGTGCACTCTGATCTGTCCAAAGAGGATTCTGTCCTTTGTGTTTTTCCTTTGACACAAAATTTCCTCATTGAATGCTACCTGTTAAGGTTCTCAATGACTTCATTTTGTTTGATAACACAGAGACTCGCACCCACATGCAAGAGATAGGCAGGGAGGGGGAGGCAAGGAGGAGAGAGGGAGAGAGGGTAAAAGGGAAGGAGTGAAAAAGAGAGGGAGGGAGGGAGGAGACAGACACATACACACACAGAGAGAGAGAGAGAGAGAGAGAGAGAGAGAGAGAGAGAGAGGGAGGGAGGGAGAGAGAGATACTAGTTAACACTCAAAATACATTGTAAGAGAGAGAATTGTGGTAGTGGAATTGAAATGTGATGTTCATAACTCTTTTTAACCAAGGTGCCCATGCATGGCATAGTCTCCTCCTGTGGGCTGGACCCAGACACTTCTAAATCAAGTTATAAGAATGACAGGGAAACTAAGTCTTTCATCAGTTTGATGTATGTTGAATTTGACTCTGAGTTCATCAAATTGAAGGTTTTCTGTACTAGGCTTGCTGATTACTATTTTAATGTACATTTACAGTATTTATTTGAATTTGTAATCTCTAATTTACTGTTCATATGCTAAAACATCTGCAATATTCCTAGTAAGATCAATCACATATTTTTCTCAGGCATTTTGATGGCATTGTGTAGAACTCTGGAAACTATGCAGAGTTATGATTCCTATGTCCCTATTACTGGTTCTGAAATATGTAAAGATGCTGCAGTTTCCTAACTCTAAAATGTCTATTCTCCCATTTCAGGTCATAGCTATATTCTTTAAAAATAGAGCTTACAAGCTTTGTACTTAGAAAGCATTAAACTTCCTCTGTTCATGAAGAAAAATCTTGGGATTCACACTGGGAAGTCAGCAAAGACAGGGGAAGTCCACTGCAGCTGTGAACTTGTTGTTTCTCAATAGTCCTCTAGAGGACACTCCTTTCTAAAAAGTACCATGGAGCTTTCATAGATTAGAGTAAACTCACAGAAAACTTCTTTCTCCCCTCCCCATACCCTGTCACACCTCTCTCCCCTTATACCCCGCATGCCCCTTTGATGTTAGGCCTCCTGTGTTCTACTACCCTACCTCTTTCTCTTAAGCTCTTTCACTTGTCCTAATGGTCTGGTTCTAGTTTCCTGGCTTCTGTAGAAGGGATATAGAGGGTTCTGTGAGGATTTGGAGGAGAAGTAGAGTGGTGGTAGATACTATCTGAATGCAATGTGGTCATATATGAAATTGATAAATAGCTATTTTTAAACCTCTTCCAGTACTGCAGTAGAACATATTTTATGCAGATGCCAGAGACTGACCAAGGTAGAGATAGTATCTCTTTTCACTGTCTCTCCAATGTCCTCAGGATGAAGGTATCTAAGCCCTCTTAAGCTCAGAGCAACCTCTGTCAACCTCTCTTACTCTCCAGGCTGTATTTGTTCCTGGGATTCTCCAGGGAGGTGTGAGCTGCTTCCTGCTCACCTTGGTGACCTGGCTGTGGATCCCGAGGCTCAGAGGAGCCCTACTGATCACTGTCACTCTGCTTTAGGCCATCATCAACAGAATAAATACTGCTGTTTCCCTCTAAACATGGCCCCTCCTTTTGCCTGAGCTTCCCACACAGCACTGATACTGAAGAAGGATGCAGAGCCCAGTAGGTATCCCAGTCTGATGCCTGCATCTGTGCATCTGCAGCTTCTGCTCTGTATCTGGGGGACTGCTGCTCATCTGCTGACCCTCAGAGTCTTTTTTTCTCTTGTGCAACACCCTCACCTGTGTCTCCAGAACCTTCTAAACTCACACCACAAAGCCAGCTTGTCTCAGGCACGGAGCATCTTCAGACTGAGTGCAGGAAGGATGAAAACTCTGTCTACTTGGGGATCCCTGACAATGGAACCGAGGGAGCTGGGTGTTCCTCTGCCCTGAGTTGTAGAAGGCCGCAACCACACTCTCCACCATAGATGGCGCTGCACCGCCAGGTGAGCTAGAAAGCTCACACGTGTTGGTATTTTTCCACTACTCCCAAGGTTTCACCTGGGACTGGGAGCAGTTGACCAATCCAGGAATGACACGTCCAGAGCAGGGTCTGTTTCCTTTATAAGGGATGGGTTCCATCTTATCTGGGTCCCCGGCCATGTTGGCTTATGCTCTAGCTCCCAAGAGGATTAAAGCCATTCCTGCAGAAGGATCCTAGTGTTCCGCGTGGTTCTTGCTGGCGAGACGGTAGCGTGGGACACTGAGTCACAAGTGCAGAGTTGGACACAAACCACCTGAGATTTGCAGAATAAGAGACCAGGGTCCCAGCCTCAGGCATTTTCAAGGAGTTGTTATGTCCTGTAAATCAACAGTATATGGAAAGTGGAATCTTGAGAAATGCTTCACGCATAGGGTATAGATCTTAGTTGCCATTTATTTGTTTTTCATTTTGGAAGAAAAGATCTGTGTTCTCTCCTTCAGTATAATTTTGACGCAGGCAAGAAAATGTCCTTCACAGAATGTTTTTTCACCTGAGTCTAAATTCTAGCAAATTATCCTACAGCATTGGAAGTCACTAACTGGTCTAATGCTGTAGAATTAATGGTGGGCTGAGAAGGCATAAGGTCGACTGTGTTTTGCGGGATATTAGATTGCACAGTGTGAAGAGATATTTAACCTCCTTGCTTGTCTAAGGAACCTTCTGGTTAATTTAATAAAGAGCTGGAAGGACAATAGCTTAGAAGATGATAGGCAAGACTTCTAGGCACAGATAGGAACTTAGGGAAGAATCTGGAGCAGAGGATTAGCCAGTGAGAAGCAGAGGAAGTCAGACATACACAAGGAGGAGAGGTAATGAGACATACGGCATAACATAAACTAATATAAATGGGTTAATTTAAGTTTTAAGAGCTGGTGGGAATAAGCCAAAAATAAGGACAAGATTTCATACTTAATAAGAAATGTCTGTGTCATTATTGGGAGCTGGCGATACAAAGAAAACAAGGCATTGCTGTGAGTTATTGTTGAGGCAATTGCTTATTTTTTATAACTAGTCTCATTCCTCAGGCAGTCATCTTTATGGTGAAAATTTTGAAATGCATTTCTCTATTTCTATGAACTCAAGAGCATTGCCCCCTGCATTCACCATGTGCAACAGCATAGCAGCTGCTGGCCCTGTCACTGAGCATGCAGCACTCCTGCATTAGCTTTCCCAACCCACTTCCTTCCTATGTGGTCATATTTTAAACTACATTTAGAACAAACCATGACACGGCAGAAGTGTTCCAATTTTAAAATGCATTCCAAAACTATGAAACCATTACATTACACTGTTGTTATGTTCCTGTTTTATTTTTGTTGTTTGTTTGTTTTCCTTTTTCCTATTGCGGTCAATTCACTTCAGTTATTTCACAGGTGAAGATTGTTTTCAATGTTTATGATAGTGGATCTGTGTAAATGTCTGGTACATTTATACATGTTCTAGGAAGGACAGAAGAGGGAATTTGTTCCCCAGGAGTTGGAGTTAGAGGCAGCTGTGAGCCACCTGAAATAGATGCTGTGGAGGGAACTAAGGCCTCCTGGAAAGACAGACCTTTATCTGCTGGGACATCTCTCAGGCCCCAGTAAAGGGTCTTTAGTCAGAACATGCATCCGTTTTCTGAAGTAAACCTTTAACTGTTGCTTCTTAGAGTGTGCCAGGTCTTCTTACAGCTGAGACGTGTTCTCTTTGGGAGGGGCTGGTCCAAACTGCTTCCAGGATCCCAAACTGCATACAACACCAGAGTTATCTCAAAATGCTCCACACACTGATGTAGATGGAGACTGCTGTCTAGACTTTAATAATGACACAGAAATAAATTATATTAATTACAATACTGTTCGGCCAATAGTTTAGGCATACTTTTAACTAACTCTTACATCTTAAATTAATCTATTTCTATTAATCTGTGTATCGCCATGAAGCTGTAGCCTACCACTAATGTTCTCATTAGCAGCTGGCATCTTCCTACTTTGGCAGCTACATGACGTCTCATGACATCTCTCTGACTCCACCTACTTTCTCTCTATATCTCTGTTCTGATTTCTCACCCGACTTTAGTATACTAAGCCACCGACAGAAACAGTTTCTTTAAAAACTAAGGATAATAAAACACATTTGGAGCATACAGAGGGGAATCTCACATAACCCTGTGCTCCAGTCAGACTCTCAATCAGGTCTGGTTTGGGAGGAGCTTCAGTCTCAGAAGGCAGGGAAGGAACTAAGCAGTATCTGACCTGGGAGGGTCCCTGGATGGAGCTGACTGGTTGCAGGAGGAAAGACACTTCAACAGCCATCCTGACATCACAGCCCAGGGGTTGGTTACTTGCTTCTGTCTCCAACAGTCAGACAAGCACCATGAAGAGGCTGCTGTGCTCTCTGCTGGGGCTGCTGTGCACCCAAGTTTGCTGTGAGTGTGGCGGTCCACATTCAAGGGACAGAGATGGTTCTTCTCAGCACTTGGGAGGGTGGGGTAGCAGCTCAGGGGTTGAGAAGCATTCCCTTCTTCTCAGAGGACACAGGGGTGTGTTCAGGGTTCTGTGGATGCTTAATGACCACAATCTGTGTCTCTTTCTCTGTTTCTAATCAGGGGTGAAAGGGCAACAAGTGAAGCAGAGTCCTGTGTCCCTGGTTCTGCAGGAGGGAGAGAGTGCAGAGCTGCAGTGCAACTTTTCCACCACTGCCAACCAAATGCAATGGTTTTACCAGAGCCCTGGGGGACACCTCATCAGCCTGTTTTACAATCCTTCTGGAACAAAGGAGAGTGGAAGACTGAAGTCCACGACGGTCATCCAGGAACGCCGCAGCTCTTTGTCCATTTCCTCCACACAGACCACAGACTCAGGCACTTATTTCTGTGCTATGGATCCACAGTGCTCCCCACACACCTGCAGCCAGTACAGAAACCTTCAGCTGGGTGGGTGTGGCCCAACCAGTCATAAGACTTCAGGAAGCTATGACAGAGAACTGCCTGGTTTAGTAACCCTTTCCTTCAGTGGCAGAGTGTAACCTCAGTTAGTCTCCTGGTCCCAAATATTCAAGACTTTGGTTTTGCCTTCAATTCTCAATTTATACTCCCTCTTGAAGCATAAATATCCTCCTTAGAACTAAAAGAAAAGTTGATGGGAGGGCAGAATCAATGTGATCATTTACATCACAGTCTGCTGAACTCACAAAGGATAAAGAGAAAAGGTATTTTAAAGCAAAGGCAGGCTTCCAGGTAACCCTGCTGTGGACAGGGTCTGAGTTAGTGAGGAGAAAACAAGCTGCAGAAACAGCAAGAATATCAAGTCATGGAAGATACAGAAAGTGCAGATAGCTGGATGCTCTTGCTTCCTTTCTGTTGTGGTGATAAAGATCTCTGGAAAAAGGCAACATAGAATGTGAAAGGATTTATTTAGCTTTTACTTAGAGTTTATAGTCCATTATTGTTGGTCATCACATCAGTAACTCAAGCAGAACACTATAACAGAAACTATGGAGGAACTCTACTGCTAACTCACTCACAGACTCATGCTTAAGAAGCTTTCTTATGCGATCTAGGATACTGTCCCACAGAATGGTGCCACCCACAGTGAGCTGGTTTCCATTCAATTTAAAATAAAAAAAATGATGCTTCAAGTCTTAATATTATTTTATTGAATTTATAGAAAAATTTGAGGTAAATTATAGCTACAGAATCTTCTAATTCATTATTTTTACTTCCCTTTTAATATATTTAACTTTATTTATTATTGCTTCAAACTCCTCTAGGCAGAGATCTAAATGTCTTTAAGAAAACAAAGAGAACAGCAACTATAAGAAAGAACTCAAATATATCTTGTTCAACTAAGTTTAAAGAGAATATTCAAAAAGTCTTGTAACTCAATAAAAGAGAATGAATAATTCATTGTAAAGTGAGTCAAATGAGCAGACCCTATGCAAAGGAATGTATATGTGATGAGGACAAATGATTAGGATTAGTTACAGATTGTGCTGGTTTAGTAAGTGGTAGTTGTAGGTTCTTCTCCAAGATCCATGGCTTCACTAGCAAACGAGGGTCATTGCAGAAACCAGAACCAGTCAAAGTGTAGGGTGGTGGAGTCTAGTCCCTCTGGCTATGTCTGCAATCTAACTCCTGTATCTAAGGCTCAGGAAATCCTGAAGAAAAGGGGATGAAAGATGATCAGTGCCAGAGTGACAAGGACTGTGCTGTGAAATTGTGTCTCCTAGGAATGTCAATATCCACACCCAAGAACTTTCACTGACATGACTGCCTAAATGTGAGCTAAAAAAGACTAACTACTATGTAAATATTCATGTGGAAAGAGCACAAAGTATCAGTCCTAGCTCATGAGCTAGTGATGTGGGAGTCCCCGCTATGTGCTGTGATTACTATTAATGAATAAAGAAACTGCCTTGGCCTGTTGAAAGGGCAGAACTTAGGTAGGTAGGGAAGACAGAACTGAATGCTGTGAGAAGGAAGGCAGAGGGGGAGATGCCATGGATCTGCCACCAGAGATAGACATGCTGAAACTTTGCTGGTAAGCCATAACCTCATGGTGACACAAAGATTAATGGGAGGGGTTAAATTAATATGTAAGAGTTAGCCAATAAGAAGTTAGAGCTAATGGATCGAACAGTCATTTAATTAATACAGTTTCTCTGTGTGGTTATTTTGGGGCTAAGCTAGCTGGGCGGCTAGGACAAAGAAGCAGCCCTCTTCCTAGTAGCTACTGGCAGGTAGGGAATGCTGATAGTTGGAGACATAGGTTTTCCCTGGGAAGAGTGTACCAACTGGTTATCCAATACAGACTGGACTGCCTAAAAACATGCAAACAAGTAACATTGTACAGATAAGAGCATTACATTTGTATATTTAGGAAACATATGTTTATACATGTATGTGCAATAACCATTAAAGAAAGAATTGATCTTGAAGTTGAAAGCAAGCAAAGACAGATGTAAAGAAAGTTTTGGAAGAAGGAACTACTATGATTATATTAAAATCAAAGAAATAAATGATAAAAGTGAAAGAAAATAAACTTTATAGTTTACTAATTGTGTGTACAGTCTATATATGGGGTCAATAAAATATGACCCATGTGAAATTCAAATATTTGCCTATTTTATAAACCTTTGCTGTATATAATGAGCATTGTTATATCACAATGACATTGTTATATGTCTTGTGAATGGCTTCTCTCAGTCTCCAGATTGAAGTAGTTTTAGGAACAATAGAAAGACAGAGAATCATGAGGACCTCAACATAGACACAATTACTTTCAATATCAAAAATATTGCACCGGCAAAAGATTCCATGCCTTTTCTTTCTTTAAAGCTTTATCTTCTAATCTCAGGACACTGTTCAGTGTGAAGACCTTATTTGTCCACAGAGGGGCAGTGCTGCTTCAGAGCAGATGAAGGTTGTGGCTCCTCCCCATACTCCTGGATAAGCTGGAGGTTGTTGTTTAAAATAACTAAACCATTATCTCCTACATGGTTAAGCTTCATTACAGAACAAGTATATTTATCTGTCTAGCCATTTACCTATATTGTATCTGTGTATCCTGAGCCCATAGTGTTGACAAATAGGAATTTACGTGTGAACACTGTGTGAAGATATATGCTATCCTTGAAGGTCTGGGCCACAATAACTTCTCTAATGTACATTTCTAAGGTTGTCGGCCACACTAGGTTCAATCTCCAGTCACACTGATATAACCTGTGCCTAGAAAGATGATGTTAGGTGTTCTGTCCACTTCTACTCATGGTTTGAAGCCAGTTCAATCTTTTCCTCCATCAGCATCTTCTTTGGCTGGATCAGGAAGCCCACACCAGTTCCTTCATTGTCTTGTCTAGTCACACAGGTTTTCTGTTCTTGAGTGCTGATTTCCAGAATGAAGATTAGAACAGTGAGGGTCATGAAAGACACCTGAGCACTGCCCACACAGTAGGCAGTTAGGCATTAACAAATACATAGAACTTCTTCCTCATCTTGTTAAACTCTTTGTTTTCAAACATTTGATATTTTAATATCAAACAAAAACTTCAGAAATAAGCAGACTATTCATTTTAAACCATCCATTTGCTTCCGGGTAGACCACCAGTAACTGTGAGCATCATTGTCCAGCATCTTCCTGCTGTCCTTGTCACTGGTCTGCTCTCACTGAGTAGCCATCTGTGTCCTCAGAATAACTCTGCAGATATCATAGTGTTGTGTGGTGCTGCAATTTATATATGCAAAAGAACAGACACATGTGCATCATTTCAGTGAAAGGATTAAAACTTTTTGGAGTGTGTATGTATATACATGAGAGAACATAATGTGTGGATGGTTCAGCAGTATTTGTGATTTGAGGCTGAAGGGCATCATGGAGTGGATGTCTTATATGTTGGATAATTGTCTCCTGAAGGGAGTAAAGGAAAAAGAGAAGACACTGAAATGTAAAAAATAGTAACATAAAATCACTAGGATGCTTAAGTAAGTCTGTTCAGATAGAATTTCAGAAAGAATTTGCTTCCTTCCTTTCTTCCTTCATTCCTTTCTTTCTTCCTTCCTTACTTTCCTCCCATCCTCCCTTCCTCTCTCTCTCTCTCTCTCTCTCTCTCTCTCTCTCTCTCTCTCTCTCTCTCCTCTTGTTTTAACACAGTTTAAGGTATCAAGCCTGATGTCAAGCTTGTTACATAGATAAAATGTTTTACCATTTTCTGATGTTCCTGTGTCTACCTTCAAGTGCTGAAATTACAGGCATGTGTGCCGCATCCAGTTTTTACATGCTGGTAGTCAAACTACAGTCTTGGAGGTTCACTCTACTGACTGAACTACACCCTCAGTCCTTTCTGAAGACTTTGTGGAACATGGACCATTGCCTACTGTTTGACTATGATTGGACCTTTGATGATGTAACGTATGCAATAATATCCTCTCTGTGCTGTAGCTTCCTCATGCTCTTTTAACTATTATTATTTACAGCACAAAGATTCTCTGCTTTTGCCGATGTTACTTCATTTATTCTGCAAATTCATTCAATGCCTTCTACATATCAACATATAAAGTCAAACTGATTTTAAAATTTGTATTTTATCAATGTGATTTTAAAATTTGTATTTTATCTATGAAACTACATATGAGGAAGATACTAAACCCTTTTTCAAATTTCAAGATGAGAGCAGTCAAAATGCTGCATTCCTGAAGGTGTATCCTGTGCAAGTTGTAGATGTTTTCTATCCTCTTACTCATCTGAAGATCAAGGCTTTCCAGAGTAGAGCATTCTACTAACTTCATTCTCTTTTAAACAGGTGTATTTTTAAATACATTTAGTTTATAAGATTATAATGAAATTTCAATTAATTCAAATCTTTGCTTTATAAGGTCATGTAAACCATGGAAACATGAACAATTAATATAATTTAACTCTTAACTGAATGCTTCACTTGTTCTTGTTCATTATTTTATCTCATAAAGGGATAGTATATCCATTGTGTGTCTTGATAAATCTTATTAATATTTACAATAAATCCCAAATATCTGGGCCTGAACAGGTGGCTCTATGGTCAAGTGTTCTTGGTGTATTGGGGCTCACCTTTCCTGTCCATGCTAGGACTTTGTCTGCCATAAGCTTGCACAGACCTTGTACAAACTGTCTCAAAACTGTGCCTTCATATGTGCAGCTGCCTTGCTGGGTCCAGAAGACACCATTTTCTTATAGTTCTTCACCACTGCTGACTCCAACACTCTTTGTATTTTTCTCCCCCACTGATTCCTGAGCCTTGGGAGTGGGAATCAGGTCTGTGGCATAAAGGAGTGGGGATCAGCTCTGTGACATAGACATCCCACTGCCTCTTATTCTCTGCATGTTCTTGTCCCAGCATAACTATATTTTAACTCTTTTTATGTATTGTGTATAAGCTTCTAGAAGGAAAAAAAATTAAACTGATCCATTCTTTAATCATATAATTGTCATAATCATATGCACACATGAATTGTAAACGGCAGTGAGTTTATTGTAAAATCTTAGTAAAATCTTAGTAAATGTGTTTGTAGTCATTTCCTCATAGTCATCTTGCCTCCCTCTCCGCTGTCCTCTCTCTTCCCCTGTCCCCTCTCCCTTACTCAGTTGTATAACTTCTATTTTAAGGTCACATTTACTTTCATTTTCCTTATTTCTTATTAGTTTTCACGTATGAGAACACATATGTGTTGTGTGCCTCTACATGTCTACTTTATTTGCCTAATATCTTGTCATTCAATGCTGTCTGTTTTCCTAGAGAAGGCGTCATTCATTTTTCCTGGTGACTAAATATTACTGTTGTTTTGGAAACAGTGTTTTCCTCACTTATCAGTTGACAGCTAGGTCCCTAGAGTTTGTCTGCATCTTGTTAACGCTGCTATCATAAGCACACATATGCAGGTCTTTCTCTTAGCCCATAAGTGTTATTAGCTGGATCATTGGTCTTTTTTCCTCTCTCCCTCCCTCCCTCCCTCCCTTCCTCCCTCCCTTCCTTCCTTCTTTTCCATTTTTCAGAAAATCCACACTGCTATTCTTGGTGACTGTACCAACACACATTTCTACCAACAGTGTAAAATGGTAAAATTACAATGAGGAGATTTCTGATTCTCAATAACTGTATTTTCTGTGAAACTAAATTTGAAAAAGAAATGAGGAAGTGCTTCTTACATCAGAAATAGCTTTGGACAAAGTGTTTGTAAGGGGTGGAGCCTGTTGAAAGAACAAAAGTCTCTGTAAAGTTGGAGTCTGTATTCTGAGGGAGAAAAAGGCCACCAGAGTTCTCCACAAACTTCAGTCTAGGAAGAATGAACAAGATCCTGAAAGCATCAATATTAACACTAGGCCTTCACTTAGCCTGTGAGTCAAGAAGAAGAAACTTCAGAATATGGGATTTATGTGGAGGCATGAGAAATTGGGGAACCAAACAAAATTAGGAATGTCAAAATTATAACTAGTCGTACATTCCTGGAAACCTAATGATATCTGTTATTTCTCTACACAGGGGTGAGTGGGATACCTGAACAGCAGCAGGTGAGGCAGAGTCCCCAATCTCTCACAGTCTGGGAAGGAATGACTTCAGTTTTGAACTGTACTTATGAAGATAGCACATTTGACTACTTCCCATGGTATCGGCAAATCCCTGGTGAAGGTCCTGAATTACTGATAACCATACGTCCAGTGTCGAACAAAAAAGAAGATGGACGATTCACAGTCTTCTTCAGGAAAAGTGATAAACAGCTCTCCTTGCACATCGCAGATTCTCAACCTGGAGACTCAGCCACCTACTTCTGTGCAGCAAGTGCACAGTGATCTCCAGGCAAATGCATCTCACACCAAAACCTGCAGCTGTGCTCCAGCAAAACCCTGCTGTGGGGTTGAGCCTGGCAGGCTTGCAGAGGAGATTTCATTTGCAAAAACAGGTGACTGGTGACTCAGTGAATTTAATTAGACTCATTCAGGCCTCAGACAGACCAAGATGAAGTTACAACTTGCTTTTCTCTAGTCTCGCTTTGCTCCTCAGGCACCACTGGAGTTATACATGTATTTACTTAACGAGTTTAATTGAAATGTTTTCCTGAGTAGTTGTAAAAGTATTTCTCTGTTATGTTGGTTTGTACTAAGTAGAATTTCTAAAGTCCCCATCTCCCTACACTCTTGTCAACAATGTTATTAATGTGTGGTCATTACAGCACAACATCAGTCACTTTGTGTCTTATGTGATAGAAATCACATAGAATTGTGCTTTACCTTAATCTCCTCTGAGGACAGAAAAGTGATGATTTATGTGACCACCGAATATATCTACTTCCTCTTTTCCTTTTATGTCCCCATCCACCTCCAAGAAATTCAAGTATGTAAACTATGAGACACTCAAAAAGATGCAGGTGTGTTCACAATAGATAAAGTACAACTGTGGGTAAAGAATTCAATTTATTCACACCATGAAAATATATGAATTTCATGAAGGAAATTGTTTCTCACATGCATATCATAGATGAACAAAATGAAATTTAGAATGTAATTCTATTTTAGGTAACATAAAGAGCCGCAGGTTTTATGACCATCAGCAGTGCATACAATGGAGAAAAGACCTCTCATCACCTAACACATTGCAGGGTTTACTCACTTAATGTTATATAAATACGAACAAGATTACCACTGGAGAATATTTTAATTAGCTTATCAATTTAAATGCTTCCATGCTACATCATTGAAGGCTGTGGGAGTTCTAACTACCTAGAAAATCAAGAAGGAGGCATGCTTGAGCTGGATTTGGAAGTCTAGCTTGACCAGCATAGTGAAACTATGATTTCTTAGAAAACCAAATCCAACAAAAATAATGTGGATTATATTTAACTTAATATGTAAATTCTGAAAGTTCTCCTTATCTGTAGTGAGTAGTTTTTTAATATGCAAAAGAAAATGTTAAGCAGGAAAACATGCCAGTTGACTCTTAGCAGTAGGAGATATATCTCACAATACTAGTGGGTGAATTGCCCATATCTTTCAAAGTGTTATATCCTTGTCAAGTTTAAACTTGAGTTAGAATTTGGTAACAGTGTTTTTATCATATTGGAATAGGCTTCACTGAATACAAACACCTAGTTTTGAAGACAGCAGGAGAACAAAGGCTTTCTTGAGGATGCAGAAGAGAGAACTGTAAAACTCTGGATACCTCAATACAGAAACCTGAGCTTCCTATGGATTGAGAGGCTAGAACATATTTAAAGAGATCTGAGAGCAAGAGAAGACAGTTTAATTATAATAACATAATTATCACTACTTGGATGCCTTCATGTGGTGTCCAAGAAAGACTGTAAGTTTGAGGACAACCTGGACTACTGAGTTTCAGGACAGACAAGCTAAGTATTAAAAGAGAAAATTGAAATCAGAAAGGTGGTGAATATGTAATTCAAAAAGAGAGACAATTCTAGCCTCAGCAAGCAGCAGAAGTTGACAGCCATGGTCACATGGATTCTATTTTAGAACCAACGATGAACTCTGTGGGATCTCTCCCTGTAACCAAGGAAAGCCCCTGTGGCCAGGCATGTAGTGTGGATGTTCCTGACTCGAGGTGCAGAAAGGAAATTCCATGAAGTTGTAACAGTTAAGACTGCATTGCATTAGAGACCCCTATACCATGTTTTCTTGAATGACTGAATTCTTATTTATGATTCTTTAAAAAATAAGCTTTATTTTTTTAAGGTTTCATTTTTATTTATATTTGTGTGTGTGTGTGCAGGCCCATGTGAATATACACAAGCTTGTGTGTATACATGGGTACATGCACCTGTGTGTGTGTGTGTGTGTGAAGGACAGAAGATGGTGTCCACTCAGAGCTGGAGTTGCAAGTTTTACAGGATACTTAGCTTGTCAAGTAAGTTCTGAGATCTGAACTTCCATCTTTATGATTAGCAGCAAGTGCTTTACATTGCTGAGCAACCTCTCCACCAACCTTAGCTTTATCTTCACTCGGAACTATTGTTTGTTAGTTAAATCACAAGGAAAGATAAGGCAACATTTAGAATGAGACCAATTGTCCAGCCCATCACTCAAACCCAGTGTGCTCCACAGACTCATCTCAGAGGCTGTGGCTGTGCAGCATGGAGAGCATTCAGCTGCTCTGTGGAGAACTAGAGCAGGGCATAGTCCTGTCATCCTGAGCTCCACAGGCTACTGTGGCTCCCATGGTCTCCTGCTTAGTCATAGAGACTGCAGTCCAGGGCATGTGCACTCCCTCAGCAGTGAGATGGGCAGAGGAGTAGATATCAGATACTGGAAACTTGTCCCCGATGTACGTGCTGTCCTTGGTTGTACCTTCTCTTAATTTGGTTTATTTCATGCGCTGGGATAATGAGAGCAAGTGAAACTTTAACAGCTATGGTCTAAATGACTATAAAGCAGCACCCAAAAGCCAAACTATTGAGGTTTACTTTTGTATTAAGCCTATTAAACCTCTCAATGTTCACTGTAGCAGGCAAAAACCTGACTAATAGGGTCTGAGGGTAAATGGAATAAATTAACTCACATGAATCCTTTCATCATGTCACATTTATTATTTCCATGCTCTCGCTAATGTCCATGCTGTTCCTTGTTCCTTGATGTTCCTGTTGTTCTTAGTATGTTTGTTTACTGTTGTTCCCACACACATAAAGTTTTTAGTCTAAATAACCCACATAGACATTAACAATGGTATCAAAAAGCACTTCAGAATCATAAAAAGAAAACAGCACTCCAGGAAAAGGTGACCCCACCCAGAAAGTAGAAACTCAAGACAGGAATCTGGAGGCAGGAATTAAAGTAGAGATCGTGAAAAGTTCTACTTATTGCCTTGATTCACTGACCACCCTGCTTACATTTTTATACACCCCAGGACTTCATGTCCAAGGAAGGTTCTACCTACAGTGCGCTGGGATATCTCTCATAAATTACTAATAAAAAAATGCTGCACAGGTAATCCTACATGCCAGTATGAATAAGAAGATTACTCAGTTGAGGTTTCTTCTTCCCAAGTGATTGTAGTTGTGTTTAGTTGTGAAATAATAACATGTCACTATTAAACTATAGTTTTCATATCTTACTGCTTCTTACGATATCATAATAATATCACAATATAAAACATCATACTTTAAAATATTCATTCTTTTTAAAAAATATTTAGACTCTAGAATCTCAAAGTCCCTTAAAATATCAAAATTCTTTTAATTACGAAACCTAATACAATTAAAACAAGTAAAAAAAAAAACTATTTTACTCCAAGAAGGAAGAACAAGGAAACAATTAAAATCAGATCAAAGCTAAAACCCAACCCTCGAAAGAAAATATTACATTGACTGATGTTCGAAACTCACTCATGATTATCTGGACTCCAACAGACTTGGAAATATTCACTTCTATTGGTTTGCCATCTATAGCACATAAACTGATCCCACTCTATTTGTTGTTGGTCCTATAGTCCTAGTGTCATCAACATGTTTGAGTCTCCATTGCTACTGAGATTGAACTTTCATTAATAGCCTCTCTCGCTTCTCACCATGACTCCCCTAACCCTGGTATCTCTACTAAGACTATGTCCACTTTTAAGTCATTGTCATGCTGTTTCATTATTATGGTTTTGTAGTTTATTTTGAAATCCATAATGCTGATACCTCCTTCAGTATTCTTTTTATTTAGGTGTGCTTTGGCTTACTTTGATCTTTTATACTTCCACATAAATTTTTAGGTTTTTTTTATTATCTGTGAAAAACAGTCTTGAAATTTTGTTCATGGATCACATGAATTAATCTCATAAATATTGCTCCTTAACAAAAAATATCAGTATGTAGATACAATGCAATAACAGTAAAATTTCCTTTTATATTTTAAAAGTGGTTTCCTTTTCCTTCTGTAATGGTATTAGAGTTTAAGGTCTTGCACTGAGATAGTTGATTAATTTTTAATGAATTTTGCTCAGGGTGACAAAGGCATAGTTTTATTCTACTACACAGAGATATTTCTTTGTACCATTTACTGAAGGTGTCTTTCACCATTGCATGTGCTGTAGTTATATTGCTTTATAAGTCTTCAAGTATAATTCCATTGGTCCATGTGTCTCTTTCATTAAAACAAGATGTGTTTTTCTTCCAGGATGTAGCCCTATAATTAGATATCATAAATTGTGCTATATCCTACCTTACTATTTCTACTTATCATTAGCTTTGACTATTTTGAGAATTTTGCTAATCTATATGTTATTAATGCCTTTATAACCCTGTGAATCATAGTATTGGGATTATGATAGTACTATTACTGAATTTTTAGATTTCTTTCAGTAGAATACCATTTTCAAATTAAAAGCAAACAAAATTCTTGGCAAGGAGGCTGCATTGTGGCCCAGTGATTTATACAGTATACTCTTTAGTCCATACATCTTTTCTTGTAAGTCTTCCATGACTCTGGCTTCTCTACACTATAGATAACAGACCTTAACTTATACTCTCGGATATCCCATTAATGCTTTGGGCCATGGAGATCCTGTAGCTTTGGATCTGCATATCTAGCCCTTTACATGATTCAATAATTCATAAATGAATAGAATGTTATGGTGAGATAACTCATAGCCCTGGTTCTGGGCCTGGGTGGTAGCTAGTTAGTCCACCACTTTTCCTCATCTCATCACCTAGGCAAGCTCTCCAGCACTGCCCTAGTTAGTTCACCCAATGCAGAATGAAGAGAGACCAATTCTACTGTTCTCATGCCCTTGCATCTAACTTACCCACAATCTCATCACAAGTGACAGCTCTACTATTTTGCCCAGGTGAGGTACAGGACCCACAATCCCAGTAGCTGCAGTAGGTGAAAGGCTGTACCAGATCTGTTCTCCTGCCCCAGAGGCCAATTCTTCCCCCAGCTGCAGGTGGCATATGCTCAGGTGGTGCAGGCATCTTTCCCTCACCCTTCCCAACACAAGGTAATGAAGTGGGGTGGACTCAGTTCTTCTGCTCTCACATGCTCAGGGCCAGCTCACCAGCACTGCTGCTAACAGGGTCAGCTCTACTGTGCTGCTCAGTGCAGGTGCAGGACCCACTCTCTCAAGGGCTACAGGTGGTGAGGGGAAGGTCCACTTGTCCCTAGTGCTGCAGACAGTGAAGGGTAATGCTGACTCTGTGTAAACTTAACCTTTTTCAGTGGTATCAGGAGGTCCTGACATCAACATAGACCGAGGCTATGGCAGGGCAACAGACAGCAACCTAAGCCTGGAGGACATCTGGGCCCATGGTGGCAACACTGGCCACTCAGATTTGTATGGCCCCAGCAGAAGCATAGCCCTTGGACACTAACATAGTCCTAAGTGGTGATCCAGAACTCTGCCTTCTTCTGTGTGACTCTTGGTGGCAACAGGGGCCATGGACATGAACATAAACCATGGCTGTGTTTGTAACATGGACCCAGACATGTTCCTAGGCTGTAGCCCAGGCCGCATGTAACCACTGCCCAATTTGACAATGCAGGGAATTCAAACTTGTGTGAACCCAGCTGCACCATGTTCCCAGGTGATGGCCCAGATTACAGGCACCTGCACTGTCTTTGATGGCAACAGGATCCTAGATGTCCATGCAGACCCTGACTGCATCAGGGCCATGGTTAAAAAGAGGCTGCTTAGGCCTATAGCATGGCAGAATACAGATGGGACATTCAACAGAGATACAGAGAAAAAGTAGATGGAGTTAGGCAGATGCCAGCCAGCTGCCAAAAAAAAGACATGTAGAAAATGAGGTAATACCTCAGTCACATGGTAATCAATACATTTAAGATATAAAAGTTAGATAGAAAGATTCTTGAATCATCAACCAAACAGTGTTGTGATTAATACAATTTCTGTGTGATAATTAAGGTATGAGCATCTGGGAAATGAAAATGGTCTCTGTTTACAGTAATGTCTCAGCCACTATTTGATTCTTTCAGCCAACATACCCTTGTAGGTTTACTAGAGACCTGACAAATCTATGGGGAACATTCGAGTGCTCAAGAACATCAGAAATGACTCAGACGTCTTCTGTAAACCGTCCCAGGACCAGTCACTTCAGTCTAGGCTGTGAAAATGAAGAATATCCACTCATTTTACATAAGGAGAAAAAAATGACTAGGATGAGGACTAAGGGACTGCTGGCATCTCTGTAATGCATCTTCAGCCACACATGGGGATGACATGGAGTCAGCTTCAAATTGGACTGTAGAATGAAATACAGTGCTTTTGGGTGTGTTCTGTCTAGAAAAACTTGACATCAACGAGGTCTTCCATGACAGATTTTCAACTACCACATAAGGAAAAACAAAACACCCAGGTAAATGCAAATTAAAACAACTTTGAGATACTGTCTTACACCTGTCAGAATGGCTCAGGAACTAGAAAATCTTCCACAGCCAGGAGTCATAATCAACAATTCCTCCCTGTAAGGTGATTGTTTAAGGGATTTTTTTGAGTAATAAAAAACTGACTAAGCTTGCATTTATTACTTCATGATGAATAATATTCCATGGAAAAACTCAACCACATTATCATTTTTCACTAATCAGATGATGGACATCATGATAATTTCTACTTCAAGGCTACTCTGAGCATTGATGCTACAACCTCAATGTCCCCTAGCTTCTCTGTGGGTACCTACTTTATGTTCAGGAATCACTGCATCACCTGGGTATGGCATCTCACTGTACAACATCATTTTATACCACCAGCAATTCTTGAGATTCCTCATTTCTCTCAAATTTCAATGATGCTGATTTTAACTCAGAATGAACAACTTTGAGTACAAGCAGTAACTGAGTTCTTAAGAGAAAACAGAGGGTGAGTGCTTTAGACCATCATGAGCCTAAACAGGGTGCACTAAGACAGCCCATTCTCACACCGCAGTGTGACTATGGACTTGTGCTGGAATTGGATGCAGCTAAACAGAACTATTCAAGTCAGAATCACTCAACAAATAAAATCCAGTCCAAGCTGCAAGACCAAGGTAAACTATGCCAAGGTTAGGCAAAGGTAGAAAGAAGTTGTAAGCAAGCAATGCAGGTGAGGACAAAGCAGGGGACAGAGAAGACACAGTGAGCCCCGTGATCATTGAGTGTGCAGTCATTATTCACCCAGAGCAGGGAAGGGACACAAACACTCAGCAAGCCTATCCTACCTCTCAGACACCTTGATTTACCACAGTGGCCTACTCCTTTTATTCCTATATGGCATTGCTTTGATTTGCTCAGAGGCCTTTTCTTGCAGATAAATATTTTCCCTCTACAAATACCAGAAAATCATTGAATTACAGTAATTTTGTGTCCTTTTGTTCTAAAGAGCTAGGTGCAGAAAGATGAGCAGCAGCATACAATATTTGATGGATTAAAGCGAACAGGCACAGTACTTTCTCAAAATAATTGGGCTCTAGCACCATTAAAGACAATTCATAAGTAAATGAGCATACAAATATACAGAAATACAAACACAGTGATGCTCACAAACACATACCTGCACACATAAACACCCACACTCACAAAAACACACACAAGCGTTTATCCTTACATATATAGGAAGCATGGACAACATAACCACACTCAAACTACACATGGGCATGTGTATACACACAAAAGGACACTATTGTTCAAACAACAGGCAGCAGAAACACTTAGACACACACACAAATACGCATAGAAATACACACACACAAATGTTCAGAAATGTAACACAGAACATAGACACAGATACACAAACTCAACACAATAAAACACACACACACACACACACACACACACACACACACACACACACTTCTCAACCCAGAATAGCCAGGGAGAAGGTTGCTGCCTTTCATAACCTTTTCTGATGCAGCGGGAAGTAGTGGGTCCTCCCTTCTGTCTACAAGGCTATTAAACTAAGCCAGTCTCTACTCCCCTGCCTGCATTTAATTTTCCTTCCAAGAACTTTATCCATATTGATATTCACTGACCCTACAGGTGCCAAGATGATCCATCATAGTCTCATCACTTAACTTACCCTGTTGCCTCCACAAAAGACCTTGGCAGCTCAAGTGAAAGGAAGTGACCCATGGAACACCCAGGCCAACACTCAGGAAGGTTTCAACAATTACAGTGCACATAACATGAATTTATCCACAAGGTCAGTCAGAAGGAGGCTAGTAATGTCACCTGAATTGTCTTTTAGGAATGTAGCTCTCTGCACAACTATAAGAGAAAATCTGTTCTAAGACACAGCCATGCACATGGCATAGTCAACAGCACAATGTCAGCAAGGAGATGCACTCTGGGATTCCATGCTGTGAAGTCAATGAGACCAACCAGGTATTTCCTGTGGTGTTATCTCTGTGTAGTGAAAGGAAAGAAGTAGTCTAGTTTTCATATTTTAAAATGACAGTATTATTTGAATTTTGTTATTTATTGCAAAACACACAAAATGAATATGCATAAAATACAGAAAGAGCCACTATATCCTTCTTCTTTACAAGCAATTGAAACTTGTAACAATTGGAAGAGATAAAACAATACAGAAAGTCCAATTTAGAAAGCAGAGGAGATGCAAAGAGTGCTTCCCAAGCAGATTAACCAAAACATAAAATTTCAGGGTCTCTGAGAGACTTGAGCTCAAAGCAATAAAAAGAAGAGAAACAGAGGGCAACTCCAGATGTCATTATCTAACCTGCAAACAAACACACAAATGTACACATCTACATATGCATGCATACATCACACAAAGACAACATAAACCATAATTTAGCAGAAAAATGAAGAGAACATTATGCTGAATGGACAGCTGAATTTAGATTAAGCACATCAGGTGTTTCAACTGAGATACCCACAATGCTACTATCCATCCCTTGGGAACTAAACATCTCTAGGGGAGCACACAACTTAGTCAAACTATGTTGAGTTGATTAAAATGTTCTCTTGAAGCCTTAGATGTTTCACTTCAATCGTCAACCTATAAAAAGTCCTACATCTACAGTCATCCAGTCAGCTCCAGATACGAAACTCCAGGGAGAACTATCCAGGACCACCCAAAGAAAACATGGTTGACAAATTGATATTCAGGACTCTTTCAGTGTGAATCAATGCAATCCCTATCCAAATCCCAACAAAATTCTTCACAGACACTGAGAGTACAATAATCAACTTTATATGGAAAAACAAAAAGCACCAGGATAGCCAAAACAAAACTATACAATAAAGGAACTTCTGGAGGCATTTTCATCCCTGTCTTCAAACACTATTACAGAGATACAGTAATGAAAACAGCTTGGTATTGGCATAAAAACAGAGATGTTGACCAATGGAATCAAATCAAAGACACGGATATTAATTCACAAAACTATGAAAACCTGATTTTCGACAAAGGAGCTAAAATTATACAGTGGAAGAAAAAAAGCATCTTTAACAAATGGTGCTGACATAACTGGATGTCAACCTGCAAAATAATGAAAATAGATCCATATCTATCACCATGCACAAAACTCAAGTCCAAATGGATTAAAGACATCAATATAAATCTGACCACACTGAACATGATAGAAGAGAAAGTGGGAAGTAGTCTGCAATGCATGGGCACAGGAGACCACTTCCTAGGTAGAACCCCAGTAGCACAGACAAAAAGAGCAACAGTGAATAAATGGGACCTCCTGAAACTGATGTTTTGTAATGCAAAGGACACTGTCATTAAGACAAAAAGGCATCCTACTAAATGGGAGAAGATCTTCACAAACCCAGCATCAGACAAAGGTCTGATCTCCAAAATATATAAAGAACTCAAGAAACTAGGCATTAAAACTCTAATCAACCCAATTAAAAATGGGGTACTGAACTGAACAGAGAATTCTCAACAGAAGAAATTCAAATGGCCAAAAGACACTTAAGGTCATGCTCAACCTCCTTAGTGATTAGGGAAATGCAAAACAAAACAACCTTGAGATACCATCTTACACCTGTCAGAATGGCTAAAATCAAAAACACCAATGATAGCCTATGCTGTAGAGGATGTGGAGTAAGGGGAACACTCATCCATTGCTGTTGGGAATTCAAACTTGTGCAACTACTTTGGAAATCAATGTGGCAGTTTCTCAGGAAACTGGGAGTCAACCTACCTCAGGATCCCGCAGTTCTACTCTTGGGAATATACCCAAGAGATGTCCAATCATACTACAAAAGCATTTGTTCAACTATGTTCATAGCAGCACTATTTGTAATAACCAGAACCTGGAAACAACCTAGATGCCCCTCAATAGAGGAATGGATAAAGAAGGTGTGGCATATATACACTTTAGAGTTCTACTCAGCAGTAGAAGAAAAAAAAATGACATCTTGAAATTTGCATGCAAATGGATGGAAATAGAAAACACTTTACTGAGTGAGATAACCCAGACCCAATAATTCATGATCCTAGAGAAGCTAAATAAGAAGGTAATCTCTACGAAAAACATATATTTATTCTCCGGGATATTGGAAGTAGACAAGATAGCTGGACAAAAGTTGGGAGCACAGAGGTGGGGTTGGGGTAGGGGGAAGGGGAAATGGGGAGAGAGAAGGGAGAAGGGGAGGATTGGGGAGAGCTTGGGGGATTTGGATGGTTGAGATGGAGGAAGGGTGGATATGGGAGCAGGGAAGAAGATATCTTAATTAAGGGAGCCATTTTAGGGTTGACAAGAGATTTGGCTCTAGAGGGGTTTCCAGGTGTTCAAGGAGATGTCACCAGCTAGGTCCTTGGGCAGCAGAGGAGAGGGTGCCTGAACTGGTCTTATCCCATTGCCACACTGATGAATATCTTGCATATCACCATAGAAATAGAGACAGAGACCCACATTGGAGCACTGCACTAAGCTCCCAAGGTCCAGATGAAGATCAGAAGGAAAGAGAACATGAGCAAGGAAGTCAGGACCATGAGGGGTGCATTCACCCATGGAGATGGTGGGACTGATCTAATGGGAGCACAGCAAGGCCAGCTGGACTGGGAATTAACAAGTGTGTGATCAAACCGGACTCTCTGAATGTGGCTGACAATGAGGGCTGACTGAGAAGCCAATGATAATGGCACTGAGTTTTGATTCTACTGCATGTACTGGCTTTTTGGGAGCCTAGTCTGTTTGGATGCATACCTTGCTAGACCTGGATTGAGGAGGGAGGGCCTTGGTCTTCCCAGAGAGCAGGACACCCTGACTTCTCTTAGGACTGGAGAGTGAGGGGGAGGGGAAAGTAGAGGGGGAGGGAAAATCGAAGGAGCAGAGGAGGTGGAAGTTTTTAATAAATAAATAAAATAAATAAATAAATAAATAGTTGATGAAAGGGAATAGAACACATTGGGATACAAGAAGAATGGAGCAGGCCACATATCCCCATCCACATTTGACAAGGAGAACCACGCACTTGGCATTGGCACTGGGCACTTGACAATGCCACTCAATTGGCATTGGCACTTGACCTTCCAAGCTGCTTCCTATCTGTGATCTCATGGAACCTCTGCTAAGCAAATGAACCACAGACCACTGATCTCATCAATGAAAGCTCTTTGCTATTCTGTAAGCAGCTCCTTGCACAGCAGCCCTTTAACCATAATGAAATGTAGGTGTGTAATATGTAACTGATCCATCTCCCCCAATGAAGAACAGTTTCCAGCAGAGCAGGAGGCTTTGATTCCCAATCATCCAGTTTCTTGCAAGAACATAACTCTCCAGAGAGACTTGTGAATGATCACAGAAATGAACATTAGGATGCTATGTAGGTGAGGGTCTGGATGGGTGGGTGGATGGTAACATGTGTGTCTCTGTGTTTATGGATGAACAGGTGAGCAGCTTGCCTTCATTGCCTCAGTCTACCTGGTACTGCACAGCACAGGGGTCACAGACCTTCTCTGATGGGCCTCCTTTAAGAGTTTCTTCTCCTCCTTACAGGACCCTTGCAGTGCAAGCTGCCTCTGCCACAGCTTTCTCTTCTTGAGTTTCAACCCACATACAGTATTTTTCAGCTCAGTCAGATCTTGTTTGATCAAGCTGTGGAGGTAACTGAATCACCATCCAAACATGGTGAGCCCCATCCAACCTCCATTTTCTATTCTTTCTTTTAACCACCATCTGCCCTAAAATGTCCCAGACCCCAGAAATAACAAGACTGGAGCTCGCAGTAGACAAGCCAGTATCAGTCAGATACAGTCCAATCCCAGGGAATAAACAAATTCCAGAAAATTTGAAACTATATCTGAAAACCTTGGCAACAAAAGTAATACTGTGCTCCTGAGAACAAGGTACAGCACACCTGTGCTTAACTCTTCATAGTACTTGGAAAGCATCATCTGGTAGAGGGCAAACTCTCTGAAGGAGGGTAGTTGTCCCAACAGGAATAAATTGTGTCTGCAGGTCCCATGGAAACCAGATCTGTGAAACCACTGGAAGAGCCCAATAGGCCCTGTGTCTTTGAGGACAGAATCAGCTCCTCATAAGCTATAATTTAAATCAGGCACTGACTTGTTCTCCTGTCTCAGCCGCTTGCACTTGTTCAAGACATCACTGATCTCCATGGGCCATTTCCGCAGGTCCAACATCACTTGCTTACTCTCCATTTTCATCTCAAAAGAATTCAGCCTGAGGTAGGGCATGCCCCAGGAGAAAAGAACCCCATGAGCACAGGACTCAAAGATCCTATGAAATCAGGCAGTGTCCTGGACTATCCCTGGCCAGTGGATGCCACAATGTGGCTCATGTACACTGGGACCTTCTGGTGCTTATTACTTAACTTACTATCATGTCCCTAGGCCAGAAGAGTCACACATCCATAGTGAGTGAGTTATCCAGGACTGAATGAGCACCTTCAGTGGGCTTGGAGCTATAGATTAATTCTCTAAGAAGTTCCCAGAGGTCTTTGCCAGAAATTTGCACCCACCAGGTGTGAGGCCCTGTCTTCCCTGTTCCTTGAGGCCAAAGCACAGGATGCAAGAAATGTTTAAGCTAACCAGCTAAGCATCCTGCTAAGTTCCCTGCTTGCTTCTGCTCTAGCCTGGTATAATAGCCTAAGGGCTCTATATCACTTTAAAATGGTAATTTCTCAACCTGCCTGGAAGTTCCCAGGCGCCAAAGTCCATCTTACCTGTCTGACACTGCCTTGTACCCTCGACCACCTGCCTGTGGAGAAGCTCTCACAGGCGCCAGTTTCCTGAGCCCCCTCTGGGTGGGAGGAGTTTTTATTTACTGAGGCAAAAGGGTATATTAACCTCAGATTAAGCTGAATAAATTGGGCATTCTCTTCTTGAGGATGACTCGAACTCTCTGTCTGTGTCGTGTGTGTCTGTGTTTTAACTCCTAGGACAATATAGAACTCGTAGGAGGTGGGTGATGATGCTGACCCCATGGCGTGGAGCGACCACCACAACCAGGAATCTTCGATGATATTTCGCTTGTCTTCAGAAAAGGAATTCTCATTGGTGCCTATTGCTGTATAGAGTACTAGAGCATACAAGCAGTATTTCCAGAGAGGTGCCCCAACTTCAGGATGGCTTTATGAACTCCACAGGGAATTTCAATATTCCACCAAGGTGAGCACAGTGTTGTGCTGATCAAAGCGGGGCATTCTGGCCTCAGCACTGACTGGCATGCCCTGGAAATTGTGAGAATGGCAATTCCTTATGCCCTGCCACAGACCCTAGGCTCCCAGGAGTACACACATACACGTAACTTCTATGGCCCCCACACCACCACCACATGCATTCAGGATGCCCATGGTGTTATTCCAATGGGACACTTTAAGAACTAACCATGCCCATCCCAGCCACTTTTGACCCTCCCCCCCCCGCCACCATCTTCTCTCTCTCTCTCTCTCTCTCTCTCTCTCTCTCTCTCTCTCTCTCTCTCGTGTGTGTGCGTGTGTGTGTGTGTGTGTGTGTGTGTGTATGTGGGTGCATGTGCGTATGTGTTTGTCTCGTCTCGTGTGTACGTGTGTCTTTGTTCTCTCTCTGCTTTTCTCTTTTTTAAGCAATAAATGTCTCCCTCTTCTTTAAATAATACTATGTCCTATGAGCCTTTTATCTGCCAATAACTGCCCGCCTGACTCCCCCGGCCGCATGGCGCTGCAGGGACTCACGGCCATCCTTGTCGGACTCCGCGAGCCGCCCGGGGCATCCCATCATCATTATTTTTAAAAAGAACAATATTTTGGTGCCACGGACTCGAGAGATTCACCCGCCAAAGGCCAGAGTTCCACGGGACTCTGACCACCAACTTCCGGGATTGAATCGGACCGAGGGCCTTCTCAACACCGCCAACTGCCTGAACTCATTCCTTCAAACAACACGGGCTTCTAATTGTAAGTTTCCTCACTCCAGCCAGCTTATCTGAGCCTTTTTAACCCAGGATTGACTGGTCCTCCTGGTGTTTCTGGGCTCGGGGAGGGGTACTTTCTGCCCCGTCACTGACATCCATTACTGCTTGCGTCCTCTGTTAAGCCCGTGCATTCCCGCACCTGGGGACCCGGGGTTCCCAGGCTTCTTCCTCTTTATTTCTGTCTTTTCTTCCTTCCAACCTTTCTCGTGGACGTAATTGGCTGATCCTGATCCGGTTTGGCCTAAACCCCCCAAATGTGGAATTGAGGACGCTCACCCACATGTCCTGGGAGGTCGATTTGCATCTCACCTAAATGGGGAGCCGTTCCCCATAGGCTCGAGATGCCACGTTTTTTTTTGCGGGTTTTTCACGGTCTTGACCTGGGAAAGCAAGTTGTACCAGCCTAAATATGCCTTAAATTGCTTTAAATTGCGGGTTTTTCACGATTCAGACTCTGCATAACAACCAGGCGGTCCCAGGCTTTTAAAATTCCCGCGGTCTTTCCATTCAAGCCACAACACATGGTTGCCGCCATGTTCATTGGGGTCAGGTGAATTTATCGCTAGATTCACTGAGAGCCAGATCACGCGACCAGGTCCTCCCACTGTTACGTATGTCCCGCTTTCCCCTCCCCCTCCTCATTGTTCACTGAAATCCTCTCCTTAGCTGTGATTACAGGTGTTTTGCATAGTGACGTGCTTTCTGATAGGGCCCATCAGAAACATACACTTTTTCTTAATTCTTGTTCTCTATGTATAATGATTGTTCATTTCATCTCGTTTCAGACTACAAAATCATAAACTGGTATGTACTTTTAAGCTGTTTTTTTACCATTGTCAGTTCTGCCACTAATCTTAATATTACAAACAGTTTTTTTTCTTTCTGTCTGTCTTTTTATAAATGTGGATCTTACTTATTAAGAGTCAATACAATCAAACTCAAACCCAATCTTCCAGACAGATTCTATACTGCAGCTACACCTAATAATCAGCCCTCAACTGCTCAGAGATCTGGGGAATGCGATATTTAAATGTTTAATTATTTAAAAAACTTTTCATAACCAAAAGAGACAGATTGGCTTCTAACAAGCACTCTGTTTCCTCCAAGAAGACAAAAGACAGACAGTCACGTCACTGACCTGCATCCATCTGCAGTTTGCTTCGACTGCCAAGCGCTGACCATTGGGCAAAAACTGCCTATCACCTAAACTGGAGACCTCTAAATGTGGACATAATCACTGGAATCGACAGTCTAGCTGTGCAGGTAAGGTAGACCTGTCTTCCTAAAGATTTCTTAGTCCACAGGGTCTTCAAAAGCCTGGCAGGCTCTACACTAAACAACAAAAGTCAAATGCAACCTTCAGCGACCAGGGAGGACCAAAGAGTAGCTCTGGGTGCCAACCAAGTAAGTTCTCTGTCATTTTTTAATCAGTAACTCAAGTAAAATCTTATCCTTCTCAAAGATCTCTGACAGTCTGATAGTTGAGAGGTTTTGCCAGGTTGTCACACCAAATAAAAATACTTTTCATTATAATTTCTTTTTTTATAAACCCAAGGAGTTCTTAATACAATGTATATGTCTAAAACTTCTGTTTTTCTTATGCATTCCAGAGAGCCAAATTAAAAAACCCATCATAAACAGGTCATATACAAACCCCTCAATTCCCTGGTTCTAAATTTTTTTTCTCAATTTAACTTTGTCCTCTGTTCTGCCAACACCCTAACCAGGTACAAGGGACATTTCCATGCCACAGACACCTGTCCTGTTGGGAGCAGAGACCAGCTATGCCAGGATGTGACCAACACCCAACTTCTCTCGGATCTCCCTCACCCCCACACCCCCCAAAGACGACGCCCACAAATCAGCCAGAAGCAGTCTTGAGAATTCGCCACCCCAATTCCTTCAACCTGTAATGTCTAACCTTCTACTTTTTATTATAAAAAGGGCCTGGGAATATTATTCCATTGGGACACTTTAAGAACTAACCACGCCCATCCCAGCCACTTTTGACCCTCCCCCAGATGCCATCTTCTCTCTCTCTCTCTCTCTCTCTCTCTCTCTCTCTCTCTCTCTCTCTCGTGTGTGTGTGTGGGGGGGTGCATGTGCGTGTGTGTGTTTGTCTCGTCTCATATGTACGTGTGTCTTTGTTTTCTCTCTGCTTTTCTCTTTTTTAAGCAATAAATGTCTCCCTCTTCTTTAAATAATACTATGTCCTATGAGCCTTTTATCTGCCATAACTGCCCACCTGACTCCCCCAGCCGCATGGTGCTGCAGGGACTCACGGCCATCCTTGTCGGACTCTGCGAGCCGCCCGGGGCATCCCATCATCATTATTTTTAAAAAGAACAATACACAGCATGTAGGGAAGAGGTACAGTCTCACAGTATAAAGAAGAAGCCCAGAGAGGAGCAGTGATGAGCTTTAGGTCTTGCAGTGTCACACTGAGATGGATGAATGGGCCAGGCCCCTCCAGCTACTGCCAGGAGCTTTCAGCACACAAGCATCTGCTGGTCAAGTACAAATACTCACCAGAAACTCACAGGACTTAGCATGTCCCACAGGCCAGCACCTGTCAAGGACTCATTGAATGCTTTATGACAGCTCCTACATTAGTTTTCCTATCCCCAAACTGCAATTCAGGCCACAGGCTCTACTTTTCATTTGGAGGAAGCAGAATACCCTGCATCCCTAATTCACAAATACCCAAGTTCCAAGTGCTGCCTCTCCAATGTACTAAGAAAATAGTTGAAGTGCCAGGACAGTCTGAGGTTCAACCTCCTGATCCTCATGAAAGATTGGCTTAACAATGCGGTATCAAGATGGTGAGCAGAGAACTGGGCATATTGAATACATGTTGCTGTAATTCAAGGTGGAGAGTTGGGATGGTGCTTCCCCAGTAGTCCCCTCAAGTATATAAACACAAGTAAACCTGCATACTAGAATGGGATAGGGCCAGAAGAGTCCTTGCTGAGTCCTAAGAAGAAGTCTGAGGAAGAGGAAATGCTAGAGACCCAGTTAGGTACCTGAAAAGCAAATAGTAATAATAAAATACTACTACTACTACTACTACTAATAATAATAATAATAATAATAAAAAATAAATAAAAATAAATAAAAGCAAAATAAAAGCAAAAAAAAGCTATCCTTAAACTTGTGTCCATGAGTTATTGTCTCTGCTCTAAACTACCATGGTTAGGTATGTGCCTGATTGCCTAATGCAGTATCCTGCTCTTCAAAGGCAAAAGCTAGCCTGTCCATGTAGATTTGGAAGACAGTGTCACCTCATATCTGATGTGATGCAGGTAAGTACTGTTGTCCCTAGAGCTTAGAGATAACAAGTCCTGATTACATGTGTCCAGGGCCAATATCTGAGACTTTGGTGCATGGCCAGGGCTGTTTCGTTCCCTTCTTATTATTATCAGATTCCCACAGAAACTGAAGGAATCCACTACGATGAGGTGTAGCAACAACCTACAGTGAGAGGGACACATAATTAATCATTCTTTTGCTCCTGCTGTCCTTCCTTCCCATTCTGAATGAGATTAAGAATCACAAAGAAAAGCAATTGCAGGTTACACAACTTATGGATCTCCCAAACTAATCATCAGAAACCATGTACTCTGGACACGCTTTTAGGGCATCCAGAGAAGCAGCAAAGGCCCATTGCTTCCCAGAAGCTCCCAGATGCTAACCTCCATTACTGGAAGGCCCAAGTCAAGCTCCATCTTTTTTAGGAACAACCCCATTCCTTGCCTAGGAATACTTGTGCCTACCCCAGAATGATTTATTTGTCCATGCTTTACACTGACCCTGAAGGCTAGCTTACTTCTTCCTGCCTCTTCTCTCCCCATGTTCTCCATTCTCTCTCCAAGTCAGCCTGTTCAATCTTGCCAACATGTTCTAGGGCACTGAAAGATAATCCCACAGTTGCTTGGTGATCCCAGAACACTGGTGACATCACAGGGAATACCAAGGACTCTTCATAATACAATAGAATGTCCAGAGAAGGCAATGATAGGGTCCTCAGCAGCATCCCTAACCTGCCTGCCTGCTAGATCTTCTGTAATTCACTGGTAGTCATACTGCCCTGCCCAGGATGCTTATCAGAAACACAAAGGAAGAACTTCATCACCTCCTCATTACAAAGTCAAAAATCTCTCTCTGTTTCATTAGAATATATTTATTACTTCATGTATTGGAAGTTGAAGACTCACTTCCAAACACATTCCAGACAGTGGCTCATTCCCTTCTTAAGATATTCAATCAATAACATGAGAACTAAAGGTTTCTAGGTAATTAAGTCATGCTTGTGGGGAGGAAAGTTCAGTGCCCTGAAGGTAACAAGCACATTAGGGAGGCTCCACAAGGTTGTTACAATAGCCTTGTGTGTGATGGAAGATTGTGGATGTCCAGTCAGAACAAAGATAAGTCACATAGTTGATGTAAATTACCCCTAATTCTCAGAAAATTACATTCCAGCCATCCTAAGTTAGCAAATGTGTGATCAACTTGCTACAGGTACTGGAAATTGGGGCTCCCGAGGGGAGCCCTCTACACAAGAGCAGACACTTCCATGAAAAGTTATGGATTATTCCTGCACTCAAGTTTAAGGAAGGATGAATGGCTACTGAAGGACCACACAGAGATATGCAAAAGAATTTCCTGAAAATCAAATTTCTCATTGTCATGGGGAGGATATGTAGGGTATCATTGCTATGGTGCATCACCTAGAGCTACACAAAATCCAAATTCCTTGATCTGGAGCCACCTGTGACAATGCGCTTGTCCTTAGGAAACAGAAACTGTCAGTTTAAATATTAATATTCATTGGAGCATGAGAAGGGAAGACAAAGAAGGCACACACATATACAGTTGTAATCTTTTACCCTAGACATTTCCTGGTGCCCCACTTCACACTTTTGAATTTACTGGCAGGCCTGAAATGAAGAACTAGCACCATGTTCAGCCTGGATTTAAAGTTCACAAGAAGTCTTGACTGTGGCTTCAGAAGTGTACTTGGTGGACCCCAGAACAAATGAGTGATGTGCAGTAAAATATGTCCATTCACATGTTATATCACACTGAAACCATGATAGACAAGGTTAGGTATCTTAGTAATACCCATTTTTAGAAGTCAAAAGACAACCTTTGCCCTATACTTTACCTCATCTCAGTCAAACTTGACACACTGAAGGATATTCAGAGGGTGACTGACAAATGAGACTTTGCCCAAGCAGGTTCTGAAAGACCAAACTAGAGTCTCCCCATCTGTGGACATCAGTTTTCATTTCTTTCTATAGGGAGGTGAGTGTCTCTCAGAAGTTACCTCTGATTTCCTCTGTCTTCCTGAACAAGGTGACTCAGAGGACAAACTCCTAAGGCTTATTCGGTGCTGCAGAGGATGCACCTTGGCTTTACAGCCCTCAGCCATGTGTTTTCAGAAACATGGAGATAATTGCTACTGTCTCAGTCACTCAGGGAGTGTAGGAATGCCCAAATCATCATTTGCTTGATGCTTCAGACTCTCACATTAATGCAGGAGTCATTCAGGGGCAGAACATAGTCCCCAGATTCACAAAGCTATCCTCAATGACAGCCCAGGACACCCAGAGCTGATAAGATGGGGAAGTCTATGCCTAAGTCCACTGGCTTAATAGCCCTCAGTCTAACCTGAAGATCTGTGTGCCACCCACAGCTGGAAGTGAGAACCTTTAGAGTCACTGGAAGACAGAAGCACTTGGTACCTCAGTCTTCCTAGTGGCTGTGATGTACAGCATGACAACCTAAGGCATTTCCAGGGCACCCTCCATTCCCTATTATTACTGACACACAATTTAAAGGACTCCAGGGGAGACAAAGTGCAGTGATGGTATTGAAATCTCATTAATTCATTTGTGTCTTCTTCTTCACTCAAAGTGAATGCAGAGGGCTCCCATATTTGTCAGTTCCTAACTGTCAAAGTAACCATCGTTAATCATTGATGTGGATCATCCCTTTAGGAAGTCAGAGAAGCGAGATAGGCCCATTGCACCCCAGAAACCCCCAATTCCTGAGCTCTAGTCATGGAAGGCTCAAGACTACACATCCAGAAAGCTTCCTAGTCCCTGCCCTGAACTCACCGTGTCTTTCCCAGGACCATTTATTTCTCCATATTTTCCAACGAGACCGAGGGCCTGCTTTCTTCTTCCCCACTCTGGTCTCTCCGTGCTGTCCAATCTCTCTCCCAAGCAGATGCCTCAGTCTAGACAACATGTTTATAGGCAAACCATGTAGGCACTGAACAAATGTCCTGAGGGAACTTGGTGTTGCTACCACACTAGTGACATCACAGAAGATGCTAAGAAGACTCCAGGATACAACAGAATTTTCAGAGAAGAAACTACTGATGTCACAGGCACAGCCATTGCCTCCTTGCTAATTATTTCTCCATGAAAAGAATAAAAGCTGAGGTTTTCTTTTCATGAGTCTCTCTCTTTTGTGACACAGGGGAAGTCATTCAGTACCTCCTCTTTCCAAAGCTAGAGATTTCTCTGCTTCAGTCATGGAGAGTTGAATGCTCACTTTATAGTGAATGGCCCTTTCCTTCCTGAACATCCATACCTAATTATATGAGAAAAAAATCATGCCAAAAATTAGGTCAAGATGATATGAAGAATGAGGGATGAGTCCTCTTAGTTGAACAAGCATCTTGAGAAGGCTAAGGTTAAGGGAAAGTGGCTGTTGTGAATTTGTAAGTGAACTGAGAGTGTTATGAGACTCAAAGTGCTCTAAATTATTCTCTCTACATGCCTGTGTATTAGTCAGAGCTCTCTGGAGTAACAGAAATTTTAAAATAAATCTGTCTATATATTGAAAAGAGAATTATTAGAATAGCTTATAAGCTGTGCGTTAGCTAATCCAACAATGACTGGCTATGAATGGAAAATTTATGAATTAAGAATTGCTCAGTCCAGAAGACTGGATGTCTCAGCTGGTCTGCAGTGTCTGCTGGAATCTTATAGAAGTAGGCTCTGATGCCAGGGAGGGAATGGATGTGTTAACAAGGCAAGACCAAACAGAGATAGAGGAGAAGTTTCCTACTTCCATGTCCTTATATAGGCTTTTAGCAGAAGAAGTGGTCCAGACTACATCTGGATTAAAGATCTGAATTAAAAGTATGACTTCCTATCTCAAAGACACAGACTAAAGTTGTTCTTTCTACTTCTACTTCACATTAAGCAATAAAAGGGCCTGCACTGATAACTATGTCTCTCATCAGTCTGATGTATATTGAATTTGATCTGAGTTCATCAAAGTGAAGATTGCTCCTCAGAGTCCATTTCTGCATGTCCAACACCCTCACAAGGCTCTCCAGCACCTCCTGGAGCTCACACCAGGAAGCCATCTTGTCTCAACCATGGAGGGTCTTTTGACTGATTATGGGAAGGGTGAAAATACACATAACTAATATCTACTAACTTACAGACATAGTCCCCTGACAATGGGACTGAGGGAGGTGGGTGCTCCTCTGCCCTGAATCACAACTGCAGAGTATGAAGAGACCGTGGTCTCAGGCTAAGACACCTTCAGGGAGTTGGCATGTTCCCTGAAGACAACACAACAAAGAAAGTGAAATCTAGAAAAATGCTTCATCCCTGTGGGATAGATCTTAGTTAACATTTACTTGTTTCTTGTCTTGCAAAGAAAAGATCTGACTTTTCCTTCAGTAGATCTATGACCTGAGGCGCAAGAAATAAGTAACTGACCCCCTACCCCAGGAAAGCTGCCGCAAATGCACAGAAGAAGCCATCAGACTGAGGCACCAACTGGGCTCTGCAACCACCTCAGCACTGGTGCTGTGTAGGGAACTCAGCCCAAAGAGGGGTCCTGGTTCAGAGGGAAACAACAGTTTTCTGGGACAGCATTTTTTACCTCAGTCAAAATTTCACCAAAAATACCCCATAAGATTAGGGGGCATTTGTTGCTCTAATACAGTTGGAGACAGTGATGAACTGAGGTGGTGTAAGGTTGATGGTATGTTAGTTTTGAGGAGATTGTGTGTTTTCTTTTCACTACAAGTCTTATTTCTCAAGCAGTCATATTAATGGTAAAAATTTTGAAAGGCATTCTTCTATTTTTATGAACTCAAGTGCATTGTCCCCTGCAGTCACCATGTGCCACAGCCCAGCAGCTGCTGGCCCTGTCACTGAGGATGCAGCACTCCTGCATTAGCTTCCCCAACCCACTTCCTTCCTATGTGGTCACGTTTTTTTTTAACTCCATTTAGAACAAACTGTGACTCGGCAGGAGTGTTCCAATTGTTAAAACGCATTTGAAAACTAAAATCTTTACATTTATATTTACTGTATCATTGTGTTCCTGTTTTTTTACTTTTTCTATGGTGGTGATTTTACTTAAGTTAAGTTAATTCAACTTTCATGGGTAAAATTCTTGTTAGTTTGGATAATGAGTATGAGAGTGGGCTGACAAATGTGTGGTATTTGTGTGCAGATTCTGAGGGGGACAGAAGAGAGTAAGAGGTACCCTGGAATTGGAATTGCAGGTAACTGTGAACCTCCTGATGTGAGTGCTAGAGAGGGAACTAAGGCCTCCTGGAAGGACAAGGACCCTTATCTGCTGAACCATCCCTCAGGCCCCAGTAAAGGTTCTTTTGATGTACCTGTTTCCTGAGTTAAAACTTTAGCTATTGTTTCTCTGAATATGTCTGGATTTGTGTGCAGCTGAGGATTAATCTCCCTGGGCTGGTCCTCTTCTGCATGTAGGATTCCCTAAATCCATCCAACCCCAGGGCCATCTCAAAATGCTTCCCACATTGTTCTCCACCCAGACTCTCAGCCAGGTCTGGTTTGGGAGGAGCTTAAGGTTCAGAAGGCTGGGAGGAAACTCTGCAATGTTTGGCCTGGCAGCTTTCCTGGGTGGAGCAGACTGGTTGCACGAGGAGGGACACTTCAACAGCCATCCTGACATCACAGCCCAAGGGTTGGATACTTGCTTCTGTCTCCAGGATCCAGACAAACACCGTGAAGAGGCTGCTGTGCTCTCTGTTGGGACTGCTGTGTGCCCAGGTTTTCTATGAGTCTGACGATCCACATTCAGGAGAGAGAAAATATTCTGATCAGCACATGGAGGGGTTGGGGAAACAGTTCAGGGATCCTACAGAGCTCCCACCTTCTCAAGGGACATGGAAATGAGTTTATGATTCCATGGATCTCATTACCCTACACCTGTGTCTTTCTGTTTCTAATCAGGGGTGAAAGGGCAGCAAGTGAAGCAGAGTCCTGTGTCCTTGGTGCTTCAGGAAGGAGAGAGCACAGAGCTGCAGTGCAACTTTTCCACCACTGCAAACCAAATGCAATGGTTTTACCAGAGCCCTGGGGGACACCTCATCAGCCTGTTCTTCAATCCTTCTGGAACAAAGCAGAGTGGAAAACTGAAGTCCACGACAGTCACTCAGGAACGCCGCAGCTCTTTGTACATTTCCTCCTCTCAGACCACAGACTCAGGCACTTATTTCTGTGCTATGGATCCACAGTGCTCCCCACACACCTGCAGCCAGTACAGAAACCTTCAGCTGGGTGGGTGTAGCCCAACCAGTCATAAGACATCTGGAAGCTACAACAGAAAACTGCCTGGGTTAGTATCCCTTTCCTGCAGTGGCAGAGTTGTAACCTCAGGTAGTCTCCTGGCCCCAAATATTCAAGACTTTGGTTTTGCCTTCAATTCTCAATATATACTCCCTCTTGAAGCATAAATATCCTCCTTAGAACTAAAAGACAAGTTGATGGGAGGGCAGAATCAATGTAATCATTTACATCACAGTCTGCTGAACTCACAAAGGATAAAGAGAGAAGGTATTTTAAAGCAAAGGCAGGCTTCCAGGTAACCCTGATGTGGACAGGGTCTGAGTTAGTGAGGAGAAAACAAGCTGCAGCAGCGGCAAGAACATCAAGCCATGATTAAATTGAGTTTAATATTTGTATTTCATCTATGAAATTACATATGAGGAAGATGTTAAATGTTTTTCCAAACTCAGAATGCTAATTCTTGAAGGTGTGTGTCCTGTACAAGCTTCAGAATGTGTTCTACCCTCTCTCACCCACCTGAAGACCAAAACCTTTCCAGAGCAGATCATTTTATTAACTTCTAATTTTTCCCACGGGTATATTCTTAGATTTGTTTAACTTGATCTTTGTTTATAAGAATACAATGAGATTTGCACAACTGTAACCCATATACAGAGGTCCTAAGTCAGACCCATGCAGACTTCCTGGGTGTCTGTTTAGTTCTGTGAGCCTCTATGAGCCCAGATTCTGTTGATTTTCTTGTGGTGTCCTTGACCCCTCTGGCTCCTACAATTTTTACTCCAAGTACTTCCTTGAGCTCCACCTAATATTTGACTGTGGGTTTCTTCCTCTGTTTCCATCAGTTGCTGGGTGAAGTTTCTCTGATGACACCTGGGCTGGGCAACAATCTATGAGTACAGCAGAATATCATTAGGAATCATTTCATTGACTCTATTTTCCAGTCATGTTTGCTTCTATTCTAGATCTCTGGGTTATCAAGACTCTAGGTTGTTGCCTTCCAGGCAGTGTAAGGGAGGGTTCCTTTTCATAGTATGTGTCTCAAGCTGGACCAGTCATTGGCTGGTCACTCCCACAATTTCTTTGTGACATTTACCCATGAACATCTTGAAAGAAGGACAAATTGTAGGTCTAAGGTTTTATGGATGAATTGGTGTCCAAGTCTCTCCACTCAAAGTTTTACCTGGTTACAGGAGATGGCCAGTTAAGGCACTGTTTTTCCCGTTGCTCAGAGTCTTAGTTAGGGTCACCCTCATAGATTCCTGGGAGTTTCCATTGCACTAAGTTTCTAACTCGCCCCAGAGATACCTCCTGATTTCATTTCTCTCTCTCAATACTCTCTCCCACCATCCCCTACTACCTGATTCCTCCCATTCCCATCCTCCATCCAGAGACCTCCCTCTGTCTACCATCAAAGATCAATTCTATTTCATCTTCACAGTGAGCTTCATGCCTTCCCCCTTTACCCTACTTGCTACTTATCTTTTTAGGGTCTGTGAATTGTATTATGGTTATTCTTTATTTAATGACTGTCTTAGTTATGGTTTCTATTACTGTGAAGAGATACCATGAACATGGCAACTGATATAAAGAAAATATTTAATTGGGGTAGCTCACTTACAATTCAGAAGTTCATTCTATTATTATCATGGCAGGGAGCATGGCAGTGTATAGGCAGATATGGTGCTGGCTACACCTTAATCAGAAAAGAGCAGAAAGTGGACTGACATGCTACCCATGCTTTGTGCAGATATGAGACCTCAAAACCTTCCTCCACTATAACACACTTTCTCTAACAAGACCATATCTACTCAAAGAAGGCCACAATTCCTAATAGTGCCATTCCCTATGAGATTATGGTTTCCAATTCCCTTCAAACTACCACAATGGCTACTAGCAACTTATAAATGAGTACATATCATGTTTGTCTGGGTCAGGGTTACCTCATTCAGGATTATCATCCCTAGTTCCATCCATTTACCAGCAAATTTCATGTTGTTGTTGTTGTTGTTGTTAACAGCTGAGTAATGCTCCATGGTGTAAATAAAGAGTGGTTACTTAAAAGTTACACTATAGTTCATACTGTGATACTAAGATAAGATCTTGGGAATCAACAAGAAAGGAAAGATTATGGCTAAATATTGCTATTTTTATGTGTCAGTTTGGCAAGGGTAGGTTGTGATGGTTAACTTTTGTCATCTTGACACAAACTAGAGATACCCAGGAAGAGGGAACATCAATCAAAGAATTTTATTTGCAATACTTGTTTGGAGGCATATATGCGGACATTTTCTCTGTTAACAATTGACATTGGAGGGCCCAGCGACAATTAGGGCATTGTCAACCCTGGGCAAAAGGTCCTGAGTTGTGTAAAAACCAAGATGATCACACGGGCAGTGGTGGCGCATGCTTTTGATCCCAGCTCAGAGGCAGAGACAGGTTGATCTCTATGAGTTCAAGGCCAGCCTGGTCTATAAGGCTACTTTCAGGACAGGCTCCAAAGCTACAGAGAAGCCTTGTCCCAAAAAAAGTAAAGAAAAGAAAAAGATACCAAAAAACAAAATGAGCAAGCCAGGGGCACAAACAGTGAGTAGCTCTCTTGCATGTTTCTTTGTTGCATGTTTCCTGAGACTGTTTCACTCGAATTGCTGACTTGGCTGACTTCAGTGGTAGACTATGATCAGATATATAAACCAAGTAAATTGTTTCCTCCTTAAGTTTAGTCTGCCCTTTGTTTATTCATCTTAGTAACAGAGAGCAAAGTAATTCAAACATCAGAAGAGGCAACCCATTCCCTGCACTGCCATTTTTATTTGTTAGCCTGTGGTGTCTAGTAGGCTTACTCTTAGTTTATAATAGGCTAATTCCACTTTAACACTTTTTAACATGCGGTTTTATATAAGCTTCTAAAATTGAGAAAATTTAAATTGTTCTTTCTTTAATCATATAATTATAATTGTCAGAACACATACATTGTGCAAATTAGTGGGTTTCTTGTAACATGACAATATATGCATTTGCAATGATTTACTCATGTTCATCTCTCCTTCAGCTGCTGTTTTCCTCTCCTTTGTTCTGGCCCTCACTCACCATCCTCTTACTCATTTGTATGGCTTCTATTTTCAGATCATCTGTACTTTCAATTATTTCCCTCTTTTTTTAAAAAAAATTACCTATGAGAACACGTGTTGTGTATCTCTACATGCCTTTCAATACCATTCATGTTCTTATGGATAGCAAGCTAATTTTTCTTTGTGGTTAACTATTACTCTGTTATTTCAGGTACAATCTCTTCTTCATTCATCATTTAACAGATAGTACTTAGGCTGTATCTGCATATGTTCAGGCCTGTGGGTACGGGATTGCAAAACCTACATAGGGGGTTGTCCCCGGGAGAAACTGATTCTACTTCTATCCACAGGTTTGACCACTGTTCTTCATCTACAAGTTGAAACATGCATACTCTCCCTTATCCATGTTGGCATGCCAACTGTTGTTACCATGACGTTAACTTTGCTCAGGCCATCATATTTTTTAAATCTATGGATGCATTTCCTTGTACTTTATAGAGGAACATATCTAGTAGCAGGCATTTTAGTCCTCTGTCACTTTTGATCTTTCTGCCACCTCTTCTCGGATTCTCCTGAGTCTTAGATGTAGGGGTTACACTGCAGATGTGTCATTTGGATTCTGCACCATAGGATCACATACTCTTTGTATTTTGTCCAGTTGTGGTTTCCTTACCCATGGGGAAGAACAAGGTACATAGATTTGTCTATGGGGGTTGTCTTGATTGTTAATATGTGTAGGGAGGTCAAACCTTCTATGTTCCAGAACATCCTAGGCAGGTGGTCATGAATTGTATATAAAAAAATCTAGATTAATATTAGTTCACCTGCAAGCCAGATAATAAGTCACATTCTCCATTGTCCATGTTGCATCTCATTAGCTGTAAAGTAGATTCCTTTGCTAGAGGTAATAGAGAATAGAATAGCAAACAGTCCTGGTTTCAAGTTTCTGCACTGACTTCCATAAGTGATAGCATGCAATCTGATACCATAAGCAAAAATGAAGATTTTCATCTCCAAATTGCATTTTGTCAAGATATTAGCCATAGTAATGGAAAGAAAACTAAGATATCAAGTCCAGTAAATATTGTCAGTATGTGTATGGGTGTGGGCCATCCACTGAAGTATTGGAATCCTACAAAAGTCTACACCTTCAAGAAGAGTGATTTGTCCTCCTCCAGCAGCTAACAACTGGTCACAGTTTTCTGCATGGAGTAGAACTCACCTAGGGCACCTTCCCATTTGTGTGAGCAATTGGCTGGCTTGGTTTTATGTAAGTGATTCTCATGTAAATAACCACATAGGGCAGCCAGGATGGGAAGTGAGTGCAAAGGGGAGGGAGTCCCTTTGTTCTAGAAGCCTGCCTGCAGCAAGGTAAGACTGCAGGCAGGGAGACTTCTGACCAGCGAGTGCTCTGATCCTGTGGCAGAGGACACAATGGAGGGGTAAGTGTGTTCCCAACCACCACACAAGTCCGGAAAGGGAACACACCATCTTCCCGCCATCCTTATCTCCCTGGCTACTCCAAAGGGGCGGCTTCCCCCAGCTAAACCCCCTCTCCTCCTACACCATCCCGGCTTTCTGCCTGGAACCCCTACCCTTCCTCTCTCCCTTTTTCGGGGATTAAATTCCTCCAACTCAGCTTGGGTGGACACCGCGGCCAGAACGGGCAGTGAGTGCAAAAGGGAGGGAGTTCCTTTGTTTTAATAGCCTGCCTGCAGCAAAGTAGGACTGCAGGCAAAGTGATTCCTGGATAGCAAGGGGCAATAATCCGGTAGCAGAAGACCAAGCAGAGGGAAGAGCCATTGGAGAGCATCTGAAGAAAGAGATGGGCAGGCGCCAAGGCAAGAATATCTCCAACAATATGAAAAACAACATGAAAACACCAGATCCCAGCGGTCTTACGACAGAAGGACTTGAACATCCTATTCCGGAAGAAGTGGAAAACAGTGTCATTATGAAAGCAATAGAGTCTCTTAAACAGGGTATGAATAACTCACTTAAAGAAATAGAAGAGAAATATAACAAAAAAATGGAAGAAATGAGTAAAGAAATGGAAGAGAAATATAACAAAAAGTTTGAAGAAATGAGTAAATTCGTAAATGATACCCTGGGAAACCAAGAAAAAACAATCAAACAGGTAATGGAATCAATTCAAGAATTGAAAACTGAAATGGAGGCACTGAAGAAAACACAAACTGAGGGCTGGCTGGATATGGAAAATCTAGGTAAACAAACAGAGACTTCAGGAACAAGCATAACCAATAGAATACAAGAGATAGAAGAACAAATCTCAGATTATGAAGACACCATAGAGAAAATAAACGCTCTGACCAAAGAAAACAGCAAATTCAACAAATTCTCATCACAAAACATTCAGAAAATATGGGACATAATAAAAAAACCAAATCTAAGAATAATAGGAATAGAAGAAGGAGAAGAATTGCAGATCAAAGGTCCAGAAAATAAATTCAACAAAATTATAGAAGAAAACTTTCCCATCCAAAAAACCATATTCCTATGAAGGTTCAAGAAGCATACAGAACGCCGAATAGACTGGATCAGAAAAAAACATCCCCTCGCCATATAATAATCAAACCACAAAGCATCCAGATGAAAGAAAGGATATTGAGAGCTGCAAAGGAAAACGGTCAAGTAACTTATAAAGGTAAACCTATCAGACTTACACCAGACTTCTCTATGGAAACCATGAAAGCCAGAATGTCCTGGATAGAGGTACTGCAGAAACTAAGAGACCATGGATGCAAGCCCAGACTACTATACCCAGCCAAGCTATTGTTCACTATCAACGGAGAAAACAAAATATTCCAGGATAAAAACAAATTTAAACAATACATACCTACTAATCCAGCCTTAGAGAGAATATTAGAAGGAAAATCACAATGCAAGGAATCCAACATTCCCAACACAGCCTACAATAACTCAAACATCTAGCGACACTTCATAAGCACACCTCAAAGAAGGAAAACACATACACTCTACTACCCAAAAAAAATGACCGGAGTCAACAACCACTGGTCACTAATATCACTTAATATCAATGGACTCAATACACCTATAAAGAGGCACAGACTTAGAGATTGGCTATGAAAACAGGATCCAACATTCTGCTGTTTACAAGAAACACACCTCAACCACAAAGACAGACACCTACTCAGAGTAAAGAGATGGGAAAAGGTTTTCCAAGCTAATGGACCTAAGAAACAAGCAGGTGTGGCCATGCTAATATCTAACAAAATTGACTTCAAACTAAAATCAATCAGAAGAGATGGAGATGGACATTTCATACTCATAACAGGAACAATTCATCAGGAAGAAGTCTCAATCTCGAATATCTATGCCCCTAATATAGAGGCACCCACATATGTAAAAGAAACTCTTCTAGAACTCAAGGCAGTCATCAAATCACACACACTAATAGTAGGAGACTTCAACACTCCTCTTTCACCAATGGACAGGTCAATGAGACAGAAACCAAACAAAGAAATAAGAGATTTATTGGAGGTATTGAATCAAATGGACTTAACAGACATCTATAGAACACTCCACCCAAATAGGAAAGAATATACCTTCTTCTCTGCAGCTCATGGAACCTTCTCGAAAATTGACCACATACTCGGTAACAAAGCAAACTTCCACAGATACAAAAAAATATCAGCAACCACCTGTGTCTTGTCAGATCACCATGGATTAAAATTAGAATTCAACAACAATGCTTCCCCCAGGAAGCCAACAAACACATGGAAGTTGAACAGTCAACTACTAAATCACCCCTGGGTCAAGGTAGAAATGAAGAAAGAAATTAAAGTCTTCCTTGAATTTAATGAAAACAAAGACACAACATACTCAAACCTATGGGACACTATGAAAGCAGTGCTAAGAGGAAAGTTCATAGCACTAAGAGAAAGAATACATTGGAGACTTAACAGCACACTTGAAAGCTCTAGAAAAAAAGAAGCTGATTCACCCAGGAGGTCTAGAAGACTGGAAATAATCAAACTGAGGGCTGAAATCAACAAAATAGAAACACAGAAAACAATCCAAAGAATCAATGAATCAAAAAGCTGGTTCTTGGAGAAAATCAACAAGATCGACAAACCCCTATCCAAATTAATCAAACGGCAGAGAGAGAACATGCAAATTAATGAGATCAGAAATGAAAAGGGGGACATAACCACAGACACAGAGGAAATTCAGAGAATTATTAGATCTTACTATGAAAGTTTATATGCCACAAAGTTGGAAAATGTAAAAGAAATGGACATTTTTTTTAGATAAGTACCATATACCAAAGTTGAACCAGAACAAGTGAACAATCTAAATAGACCTGTTAGTCACGAAGAATTAGAAGCTGTTATCAAAAATCTCCCTACCAAAAAAAGCCCAGGACCAGATGGTTTCAATGCAGAATTCTACCAGAACGTCCAGGAAGAGCTAATACCTATACTCCTTAATGTATTCCACAATATAGAAACAGAAGAGTCATTGCCAAACTCCTTTTATGAAGCTACAGTTACCCTAATACCAAAACCACACAAAGACACAACCAAGAAAGAGAATTACAGGCCAATCTCACTTATGAACATTGACGTGAAAATTCTCAATAAAATACTGGCAAACCGAATCCAAGAACACATTAGAAAAATTATCCATTATGATCAAGTAGTCTTCATCCCAGAGATGCAGGGCTGGTTCAACATACACAAATCTATAAATGTAATCCATCATATAAATAAACTAAAAGAAAAAAAAACATACAATCATTTCATTGGATGCTGAAAAAGCATTTGACAAAATTCAACACCCATTTATGATAAAGGTGTTGGAGAGACTGGTGATACAAGGATCATACCTAAATATAATAAAAGCAATATACAGCAAGCCAACAGCTAACATCAAATTGAATGGAGAGAAACTCAAAGCCTTTCCACTAAAATCAGGAACATGACAAGGCTGTCCACTCTCTCCATACCTCTTCAATATAGTGCTTGAAGTTTTAGCAATAACAATAAGACAACATAAGGAGATCAAGGGGATTCGAATTGGAAAGGATGAAGTTAAACTTTCGTTATTTGCTGACGATATGATAGTATACATAAATGACCCCAAAAGCTCTACCAAAGAACTCCTACAGCTGATAAACACCTTTAGTAACATGGCAGGTTACAAGATCAACTCCAAAAAATCAGTGGCCCTCCTATACACAAAGGATAAAGAAGCAGAAAGGGAAATCAGAGAAACATCACCTTTCATGATAGACACAAATAGCATAAAATATCTTGGGGTTACTCTAACCAAGGAATTGAAAGACCTATTTGACAAGAACTTTAAGCCTTTGAAAAGAAAAATTGAGGAGGATACCAGAAAATGGAAAGACCTCCCCTGCTCTTGGATTGGGAGAATCAACATAGTAAAAATGGCAATTCTACCAAAAGCAATCTATAGATTCAATGCAATCCCCATCAAAATCCCATCAAATTTCTTCACAGACCTTGAGAGAACAATAATCAAGTTTATATGGAAAAACAAAAAACCCAGGATAGCCAAAACAATCTTATACAATAAAGGAACTTCTGGAGGCATTACCATCCCTGACTTCAAACTCTATTACAGAGCTACAGTATTGAAAACAGCTTGGTATTGGCATAAGAACAGAGAAGTCGACCTATGGAATCGAATAGAACACCCAGATACTAACCATCAAACCTATGAACACCTAATTTTCGACCATGGAGCTAAAGGTATACAATGGAAGAAGGAAAGCATCTTTAACAAATGGTGCTGGCATAACTGGATGGCTACCTGTAGAAGAATGAAAATAGATCCATATCTATCACCATGCACAAAACGCAAGTCCAAATGGATTAAAGACATCAACATTAATCTGTCCACTTTGAACCTGATAGAAGAGAAAGTGAGAAGTAGTCTACAAGTTATAGGCACAGGAGGCCACTTCCTAAGTAGGACCCCAGTAGCACAGACAATAAGAGAAACAATGAATAAATGGGACCTACTGAAACTGAGAAGCTTCTGTAAAGCAAAGGACACTGTCAGTAAGACAAAAAGGCTACCTTCTGACTGGGAGAAGATCTTCACTTACCCCTCATCAGATAAAGGTCTGATCTCCAAAATATATAAAGAACTCAAGAAACTAGACACTAAAACTCTAATTAACCCAATTAAAAAATGGGGTACTGAACTGAACAGAGAATTCACAACAGATGAACTTCGAATGGCCCAAAAGCACTTAAGGTCATGCTCAACCTACTTAACAATCAGGGAAATGCAAATCAAAACCACTTTGAGATACCATCTTACACCTGTCAGAATAGCTAAACTCAAAAACACCAATGATAGCCTATGCTGGAGAGGATTTGGAGTGAGGGGAACACTCATCCATTGTTGGTGGGAATGCAAACTTGTGCAGCCACTGTGGAAATCAGTGTGGCGGTTTCTCAGGAAACTGGGAGTCAACCTCCCTCAGGACACAGCAATTCCACTCTTGGGAATATACCCAAGAGATGCCCTATCATACTACAAAAGTATTTGTTCAACTATGTTTTTAGTTGCACTATTTGTAATAGCCAGAACCTGGAAACAACCTAGGTGCCCCTCAATAGAAGAATGGTTAAAGAAGGTGTGGAACATATATACATTAGAGTTTTACTCAGCGGTATAAAACAATGACATCTTGAATTTTGCATGCAAATGGATGGAAATAGAAAACGCATTACTGAGTGAGGTAACCCAGACCCCAAAAAGAGGAATATGGTATGTACTCACTCATAAGTGGTTTCTAGCCATAGTTAAAGGTCTTTGAGTCGAGAATTTGTGATCCTAGAGAAGCTAAATAAGAAGGTGAACTTGAAGAAAATCATATAGTTATCCCCCTGGATAGTGGAACTAGGCAAGATTGCCAGGCAAACTCGGGCGCATGGGGGGTGGGGGGTGGTAGTAAGGGAAGATGTTCAGGGAGAGGGGAGAGGGGGAGGATTGGGGATGCCTTGGGGGAATGGGAGGGATGGAGGGAGGAAGGATGGCTGTGGGAGCAGGGAGGTTTATATCTCAGCTAAGGGAGCCATTTTAGGGTTTGCAGGAGACTTGATTCTGGAGGGGTTCCCAGTAAAAAACTTAAATAAAAAATAAAAAAAATTAAAAATAATAATAATAAAAAAAAAGAAAACGCTTTACTGAGTCAGGTAAGCCAGACCCAAAAAGAGGAATATGGTATGTATTCACTCATAAATGGATTCTAGCCATAATTAAAGGTCTTTGAGCCTATTATTCGTGATCCTAGAGAAGCTGGATAGGAGGGTGAACCTGAAGAAAATTCAGGTAGTTTTCCTCCTGGAGATTGGAAATAGACAAGAGTCCCAGGTAACCTTGGGTGTTTGGGGGGGTGGGAGGGTTGCTGGAAGGGGAGAGGCTTAGAGAGAAGGGAGCAGGGGGGGGAATGGGGGAATGCTCTGGGGACTGGAGCGGGGGTTGGGGAGAAAGGATAGATATGGGATCAGGGAAGAATATTTCTCAACTAAGGGAGTCAGTTTAGGGTTTACTAGAGACTTGATTATAAATGGGATCCCAGGTCCAAGGAGAGATCCTCAGATTGTTCTCTGGATAGAGGAGAGGGTACCTGAACTGGCCTTGGCCCATAACCATGCTGATGTATATTTTTGCTTATCACCATAGATCCTTCAGCTGGCGATGGGTGGAGATGGAGACGGAGACCCACATTGGAACACTGGACTTAACTCCCTAGGTCCAAACGAGAAGCAGAAGGAAAGAGAACGTGAGCAAGGAAGGCAAGATCAGAGGGAACCTTCATCCGACGATGGATGGCGATACAGACAGAGACCCACATTGGAGCACCGGACAGAGTCCCCCAAGGTCCAAACGAGGAGCATAAGGAGGAAGAACATGAGGAAGGAGATCGGGACCACGAGGGGGTGCGATCACCCACTGATACAAGGGGACTGATCTAATGAGAGTTCACCAAGGCCAGTTGTCTGGGACTGAGCGAGCACGTAATCCAGCCAGATTCTCTGATTGAGGTCAGATTCTCTGAATGTGGCTGGCCCGGAGTCTTTCTGAAAAACCATCGACAATGACACTGGAACTTGTTTCCTCTGCATATTACTGGATTTTTGGGAGCCAGTCTGTTTGGATGCTCACCTTCCTGGATCTGGAGGGAGGGGAGATGAGCTTGGACTGCCTGCAGGGCGGGAGACCCTGACTGATATTGGGGATGGAGGAGGGAGGAGGGGGAGGGAGTGGGGAGGAGTGGGAGGGTGTTTGGAGGAGGGGCAGAAATGGAGACTTTTGTATTTTAATAAACTTTGAGGAAAAAAAGAATAGCCACATAGATCACCTGAGGCAGAGCACCATGTGATCACTTGTTCTCTGCATTTTATTAATTGCAGTTATTGTTTGATTGAGGACTACACTTATGCGTGGTACAATGATAGATATTTAGAATGCAATTTTGTGATTTTGCTGGTTTAGTAAGATAGTGGCTGTAAGTTCTCCTCCAAGATACCTAACTACACTAACCCTGAGCAGTTAGCTTTTACAGTTCCAGGCATTATTTTCCTCTTGTTGGATTGGTTCTTATGTTCAATTAGAGAGCTATTCATTGCCACCAAGATATGAGTCCCACTATTGTATCCTTAGGTTTTCAAACCATATTGGTCATTGTAGTTGTTATGCATAACAACTGGGGAAGATAATTCATTGCTTCTCTTTCTTGGAAACTTGCATGTTACCCTCTGATGCCATGAAAGTTGGTCATCAGGGAGCAGGACTTCAAGTAAGATCAAGCTGGGGATCCTTCTGATGCTATATTTTAAATGATGTCATCAGCAGTAAAGACTCAGTGCATTGTTTGGATGCAAACAAGGTCAAGAGTAATAGTCTATAATATTTCAGGAATCTCTTGAATTTTCCTGACCTACAACTTTAATGAGAGATTCCCAAGACTGATAATGAGTTTTGTATTTTTATTTTTAAGATATCTGTGGCTGTTGGGAGAAGCATTTTCAGCACAGGTGGAAACATTTAATTTGAACTGGGGTATAATATGCACACACACATATACATATACTTATGTACTTTTGTGTCATTTTAAATAAGTGGCTATTAATGTGATTCCATTTTTAAATTTTTTTATTCATTTATTATGTATACAGTGTTCTGCCCACATGTACATCTGCAGGAAAGAAGAGGGCACCACATCTCATTACAGATGGTTGGTGAGCCACCATGTGGTTGCTTGGAATTGAACTCAGGACCTCTGGAAGAACAGCCAGTGCTCTTAACAGCTGAGCCATCTCTCCAGCCCCTTAAAACTTTTAAAAACATGATTACTCTAATTCCAACCTCCTCCATCTCTCTTCTTTAATGTTGACCTCCTTTCCCCTATTTTTTTTCTATTTCTCCCATTAAATTATGTTTATCTTGCTTCCCACAACCACATGTTCTCTTTTGCATCTCTCTGGCTTCTGTGGTTATTCCAAGTTATATTTTTACATTTGAAGATTTGAAAATTTTATCTCTATAATTTCCATTAGAGTTAAGAGTTCAGTGGCAGAATATGTGGCATTTTTCTTTCTGCATCTTGGTCAGTTCATTTAAAATATTTTTTATAGTTCCATTAATCTACTTGAAAAGTTTACAATGCAGCTTTTCATTACGTTAAAGAATACTCCATAGTGTATAGAAGCCACATATTTATTATCCATTCATCAGTTGAAGGAAATTTAGGTTGTTCCCATTCCTAGTTACTGTAAGTATAGCAGAAATAGAACATCTTTAAACAATTGTCTGTAGAGTAGGATATAGCGTTATTTGGACACAGATTGAAAAATAGCCTAGCTGGGCCATGTGGAAGACTTATCTTAGTGTTTAGAAGATTCTCCACACCCATTTCCTGAGTAGCTGCATCAGTATGCATTTTCCTGAGAGTAAATATGGATTCCTAATCCCTCAAACACTTCCCCAGTATTTATTTGACTGGTTTTAGATATTCTGACTGGGCTGAAATAATATCTCAAAGTTGTTTTAATTTATATTTCCCTAATTGCTAATGATGATAAACAATTTTGAAATTTTTTTAACCATTTTTTTTTCTTCTGAGAATTCCATCTAGACAGTCATGTTTTCCTACCATCTGCATTTCCTTCATCAGGAAGAGATCTAGTGAAAAGGGTGGGCTTAGTGCGAGTTGTGGAGATGGCCTCAGGTCACTTTTGTTAGGGGTGTGCATCCACTAGGGGGCACTGCAGGACTCCTAGAAATTACTTTTTGTTTGTTTTTCGAAGCAGGGATTCTTTGTAGCTTTGGAGCAAAATTACTTTGTCTTAAGGTGCCTAGATGTTGATGATCCCAGAAACATAAAAAAGCAATCCGCTTACAAAGCAAGGAGTAGAGGTGACTGTGTGGAATTTCCTGGGTCCCAGGTCCCAGATCTTTAGATATCAATCATTATATTTAAAACCACAGATATCTAGAGCCTGTTCACTGGACCTTATGTGTTTATAAGTTCATTTTAAAATAATTCTCTGAACAGATGCAAGCAAAATAGAATCTCACCTAGCATTATGAGAATGGACTTTCAAGAGAAAACATCTTCACTGCTTTCATTCTTGTTAGTTTTATTTTAAAAATTTCCCATATTCAAAAAACTGGAAATTGCTCCAATTTTCTTTATATCATATATAATTTATAAATGATATCTACATACCTATCTATCATCTATGTACCTATTCATCCTCTGACCTAAAAAGGAAGAGAATAACTGCTTAAGTCATTGGAAGTCATCATATTTCTGCATTTGTTTAGTTGGACAATGATATTTTTGGCCACTGAAGCAGTATTAGGCATGAATTCCATTTCATGGAGTATGCCCTAAGTTCATTCAGAATGTGGTAGGTCACAACAATATCAATTGCATCTTTATCATACCACTGCATCATGTATGGAGATCACTACTGTAGATCAAAGAATTTATAGCTGATTTGGTGTTTACTTTTCTCCTCTGGTAGCATTATACATAAGCCTTGTTAGATTTAAAGACAGGAAACAGGCTCACTAGTGTATACAAATACCATTCCTGACCTTTCAACACTAGAACACATTTGATATGACATATTTGTATGTTATGTGTCTGAGTTCCTCACAGGTCAGAGAACACTTAAGCAGAGGCCTCACTGGGTAAGGTGAGGTAGTAGACCTCATCCACTGGAGAGAATACACAGGGCTCACTTCCTTGCATGCTGATTGTGTAGGCTTAGGGCAGAAGCACAGCCTTTGTCTTGGTGGCTGAGTGGATGACTCAAGAGGTAGAGTTGTTCCTTAGAAAGAACAACATCCTGATAGCAGCAACTGACCAGCGAGTCATCACAATTTATACTGGGCCTTAATTTATTTGGAATATTGAAGAAAATAATAAAAAAGACATATGTTTCTTCTTTATTCATGTTTTTATGGCTGAAATACCATGGTGAATTAAGATTTTAGAGCCAAAGAATAATCTGTGGGCATTTCTGACACATCCAGGAGGAACTCTATTTTAGTCAAATTTTTTCTGTTACTATTTAAAAAATAAAAGATAATTTGGTAAAGTGATGACCTGACCAACTTTCTCCATTATTTCTGTCTTTCTGCATAGGTGTGAGCCAAGGAGAACAGGTGGAACAGAATCCTTCTACCCTGAGAGTCTAGGTTGGAGCCAGCACCGTCATCAACTGCACATATGTAGACAGAACCTCGTACAACTTCTTTTGGTATAAACAAGGACTTGGAGAGCATCCTAAGCTCATTGTTGACATTCATTCTAATATGGAAAGAAAGTGTGATGAAAAACTGGTAGTTTTACCAGATAAGATTTTCAAACACTTCTCCCTGCACATCACAGATGTCCAGTCTGAAGACTCAGCCATGTATTTCTGTGCCACAGATACACAATGCTCCCCAGGTACCTGCAGTCTGTCCTCTAACCTGTCATAGAACCTGGAGCTGATCCACATTCTGTGTTAAAGGTTTCCAATGGAGAATATGCCAGTTGTTAGTGGGCAAGTGCCAACTATAATGTCTACATTAAAAAAACACAAAAGAAGAAAGTTAGCTTCAAGTAACTGAAGAACTTTTGGACAATTTTTTCCTTTGTTTTCAAAAAGCATTCTAAAATTTGAAACACAATTTTGTCATTCCCTTTCCCCGGTTATAACACTTAACTGCCACCACAGATAATCAGAACTCACTGCTTTTCAGAGAAGAAGATGCTGTAGCATACTCAGCCCCAGATGGCAGATCTCCATCACACAACCTCCTCCCAAGGCCAGAGGTCACTGAGGAAGAGGGGATGGAAAAAATGTCAGAACCATAGGTGGGGGATGACTACAAGGAGACGGTGTTTTCTGGACACAGCAGGGCAGCTACACACTTGAACTCACAGAGGTTTACAGGACACATATATTTTCCAAATGACTAGATCAGACAAAATTTGATCAAGAAGTCAAGGTGCTCATTCCTACCTTTAACTAAGAAGTTTTGTGAAGTTGGTAGCTGCTGGGAGAGAGACTCAGTTTTCTCTCAAGGTAAATCTCCTAGTGCATAGACCACCCTTCAGTGAAGGCCGCACTTCCAAGTGTATATGGATAGCACATCCTGTAATGCAAACTCTGATGCATTTTATTTTTTAAATGGGTGGACGAAAATGGGTTTGTAGTGAAGAGTGGATGGGTCTGAAGGGAGCAGGTGTGCATGATCAAAATCAATTGCATAATATATTCTAAGAACTAATAAAATGAGAAGTAGATAAATGTTATCAGAAATGTGTATGTTTGTGTTTGTGTGTGTGTGTCTTATTTTATGTATATTCATTACACTAAATACCAAAGGATACACATAGTTCAGAAACACTGGTGATTTCAGGCACCCACTGGGGACTTGAGACCTGTCTCCTTTGGGTGAGGTTTCAAGTTCATTCACCATGTGTTGTGCAGACATCTGTGGTGTGGTTTGAACAGAAATCAGCAGATGGTGATCCCTTGTCAGGTGGGTTAATGTCTCATCCAGATGGTGGTTTGCATCACAGACTGTCACTGTGCAGAAGGAAGTCCTTACTTATGAGTTTCAAATAGGTGCTGAGGAGACCAACCCTGGTGAGTTTAGTGAACTCCAGAACCAAGTGTCATTTTCTTTTATGGACATGCTTCCTGACACCTGCTCAGTCCTGGTGCTCCTGCTAATGCTCAGTAAGTTACATTTACCCTAAGTGCTGATGATATCATTTTCTTACAACTATGGAAGGTTTTACCTACTTCCTTGTATGAAGAGTGATTTCTCCTTATTGATTTATTATTTCCTTTCAGAGAGGACCAATGGAGACTCAGTGACCCAGACAGAAGGTCTGGTTACTGTCACAGAGGGGTCACCTGTGATGCTGAACTGTACCTATCAGGCTTCTTACTCAAATTCTTTCCCTCTGTGGTACGTACAATATCTCAACAAAGCCCCTCAGAGACTTCTGTGGAGCATCACAGACAACAAGAGGACAGAGCACCAAGGGTTCCACGCCACTCTCCACAAGAGCAACAGCTCCTTCCACCTGCAGAAGTCCTCAGTGCAGCTGTCGGACTCTGCCCTGTACTACTGTGCTCTGAGTGACACAGCGAGGGAGACTGCAGGGGAAGCTGCACAAAAACCAAAGGTGCAGGAGGGCTGAGGGGAGTGGCCCTGTGAGGGGGTTGGCTGTGTGTCTTCTCTTAGTTGGATTTACTCAGCCTTCTAAAATACAGCAACAACTTTCAGATCAACGTCCTAGAAAACTTGGAATTTGTGGCTACTCTGACAGGATAGGATGGACGTCATTGCCAGAGTCAATTTTTGTTCCACAGAAATACTGTTCTCTCCATAAATGGAAAACCTCTCAAAGAAAACATCTCTAGGAAAATTCTGACAGGATTTATCTCTACCAATATGTCTTACAAAATTTAGTGATTGATCTTCTCCTACAAAATTTTGTTACTAGCCTGAAAATTTATGACTAAATGAGGAACATAGACTGTAGTCTTTGAAAAACTCCTTCAGTCTCACTCCACAAGTTACTTAGATTCTTCCTCTACCTGGTCCATCTTACAGAGTTCATGCTGACTTGCAGTCTCAGTTACTATTCTATTGCTGTAAAGATAACCATCACCAAGACAACTTATAGAAGGAATCATTTAATTGAAGTCTTGATTACAGTTTCAGAGAGTGAGTCCATGACCATCATTGTGGTGAGCATAGTAGCAGGCAGAAAATCACGGAGCAGTAGGTGAACGCTTCTTTCTGATCATAAGCAATAGGCTGAGAGAGGATGGTGGCTTTGAGATTCCCAAGCCACCACCAGTGACACCTCCTCTGATGAGGCCATACTTACTGACCCTTACTACACAGTCCACCAACTGGGAATCAAACATTCAGATCCTATGAGGGCCATTCTCACTGTAACCTTCACACTCCCCAACAGCCTTCACTTTGTGCAGCTGCTCAGGAAATAGAGATGTTGGCACTCTCAATATGATGCCCTGAGAGCAGTACCTTCTCTTTCCTGCACACCATGTAGGAGGAAGTATGGTCATGAAAGTCTCTATTGAGAAATCTTTTCCCTTTCGAATCCTCTCTCATCCCCCACTGCACTTTGCTTAAATTCTAAACACATGGTGTAGTCACTCATCTGGGATTAGAGTACTCTGATACTTAGTGTTCTCTGATAATTCTGTGAAATATGAAAAAGGTTTTGATCCATTTTAGTTCGGAAAAGAAAATACTGATGTAGAGTAACATGCTCTAGTACTCATATTTATCTCTCTATAAAGGAAGAAAGATCTGAAATCAAAGGCAATGAGGTCCCTCAAGAAAGTTTCATGTTTGTGTACACAAAGAGCTGCAAAAAATACACATCCTGAACTGAATGAAATCTAGCAGAATGATCATCAAAGGGATCAGAGAGTCTGCACTTAGTAGCTGATGGGAGCAGATGCAGAGCCCCACAGCCAAATATTGGGGGAAGTAGGGGAGTCCTGCAGAGGAGGGGGAGAAATGACCAAGGAATCAAAGTGGTCAGGGACACCACAAGAATACAGCCCACAGAATCAACTGACTGGATCTCATGCAGGTTCACAGAGATCAGGGAGCCTATAGGGGTCTAACCCTCTGCATATGTTATGGCTGAGTAACTTAGTGTCTTTGTAGCATCCATAACAGTGGGAGTGGGAGCTGTCTCTGACCCCTTTGCCTGCTTATGGGACAATTTTTCTTGTGCTGGGTTGTCTCATCCAGTCTTGACGTAATGGTCTGTGTCTGGGCTTACTGTAGTTTGTTGTGCCATGTTTGGTTGATGTCCCTGGAAGGGCTGCTCCTTTCTGAGGAAGGACAGAATGGGGTGTATCCTGGGAAGGGGAGTTGTGGGGAAACTTTTCATGGGGGAGAAGGAAGGGAACTGTTGTAGGAATGTAGTATATGGGAGAAGAATTTAGTAAAACAATAAACTCATAGAATGTGTACTGATCATAGCACAGTAACTGGTCTATCTGCTTAAAAGTAAGTACACTCTTTCTTACTGGTTAAGGATAAAAATAGAATGTTAAAATGTTAATTGCATTTCTAAACTCTGAAATCTACTTCAAATGGCAGAGCACAGAACACAATCTCGAGATGAGTACTTGATAGACCTAGAAGAAGGCTAAATCTAATAATAGCCCCAGTGTCAGGCATGAAAACTTCCCTTCAAGTTGCTAGTAAGGGGTTTTAAGAGTCTCTTCCAAACAAAACAGGCTACTTCCATTACCCTTGATTGGTTCATAGAATTTGAAAGTAAGACCCTTTTGCTAAGAGTACCACATCCTTCAGACACAGGACTTGGAGGAATTTACCTAGATATGATCTGAAGACTTTCATTTAAAAACAAGTATATTCAAGATTCCAAAGGATAAAAGTAATAAATAATCCTACCAAGTCTTAAAGACTTTGAACCAGAAGAATGATCTCAATGGCAAGATATCTACCAGGATGCAGTAGTAGCACTTTTACCTTGGTAAAAACTGATATCTATCTTATCGGACATGAAGTCCACTCAAGGAAGGATATTAGGCCTAGTAATGTAAATCTAGTTAACTACCTACATCTGAGGAATTTATAGACCCTAGAGAACCTACTGTGGCCACTTTCCTAAATCAGTGCAGCTTCTAAATTATATTCTAAATACAAGTAATTATACACACATATAAGTGTGCGTCTCAGTCCTAATGAAAGAAAATTCATTTTGAAGCAAATAGAGGCCACTGTAGTGTTTGAGAACTGATCAAAATGCAAAAAATGTCTGTGAAGCCTCTAGTCCCAGTTAATTCATCTACAATGCAATTGCTACACCTCAGGCTTGGGAACACCACACAAATGGAGCAGGAGGGACTGTAAGAACCAGAGGACCAGAACACCAGCTGAGAGGAGGACATGAAGGAGAAAACTTACTCATTGCTGATTGTAGCGAGGAGCTGCGTGAAGGCCTGCTTTTTGTCCCACTCGGCTCCCACATGGCTAGCTTAGTCCCAGAAATAACAACACACAAATTGTATTCATTTAAACACTGCCTGGCCCATTATCTCTAGAGAGTTAGTTACTGGCTAACTCTCACATCTTGATTAACCCATTTCTAATAATCTGTGTAGCACCACGAGGTGGTGGCTTACCAGGAAAGATTCAGCATGTCTGACCTGGTGGCTGGCTCCGTGGCATCTCTCTCATTGCCCTCTTCCCAGCATTCTGTTCTGTTTACTCCGCCTACCTAATTTTCTGTCCTATCAGAGGGCCAGGGCAGTCTCTTTATTAACCAATGAAAGTAATACATAGAAAGACATACCTACATCATTTCCCCTTTTTCTGTTTAAACAAAAAAGAAGGGCTTTCACTTTAACATAGTAAAATTGCATGTAACAAAACAGTTATCAAGTAAGAATTACAGTTACAATATTTATATCTATTTTATCTTTATCATAATAATGAAAAACTATAACTATAACTAACCATTCTTCAACTCCATCAAAGACTCCAGAAAGATATAATATTACCTAAGTAAACAAGAAGTAAGCAACTTCCAAAACTCTAGAAATGACAGAGACATCTTGCTGCCTGGACAGTCACCCAAAATTCCTCTGTACCGTTGGGGCATCCATCTTCACCCTACATGCCCATAGTATCCAGAGACATTTCCATGAAGCAGGAAATTTCAAAGGCAGTTCAGTCATTATCTGCTGTGTCCTGCAGAATGTCTCACAGACTCTTTCATGAATCAGTAACCCCGAAAAACCATCTCACCTTTAGGCAAGTTCAGCAGTCCTCTCTCTGCAGGTTCTCTGTGTCCGGTTTATACAATAGTCCAGGCAAGAGCAGTTTCTTGCCCAAATGGCTAACCAACTCCATAAGGAGCCTCTTTGATGCCCATCTTCCTCTTGAAGTAGAATGGTGCTGCCAGGAGCAGATGTGTCTCATTGTCATGAAAAGCCCCAAGTTATTAAAACATTAAATGTCATATTCTGTAGTCTTTGAAAGATATGAAGAATGCCTAGCTGAAAGATATCTATGCACATCTAGAAAGTCTTACTAACATGACTACAAACTTGATTATAAATGATTATCCATTAACAACCTATATTTCTTAATTATACGTTGCATTTTTAAATGAGCTACACAATCACAATACCTCAATCAAGATCAGAAATATATATACATATAACAAAATTGACCTTAAAATCCATACCAATGCAAATTATTCATATCTATATCATATCCCCCTTTAAATGTAAAATAACATTTATAAGCAATATTTGGGAATATGGACATAGTTATTTCTCTCCAAACTTCTTCCTGCTGTATAGGGGCGCTGTTAATCAGGTTTTTCATGGTATAAACTGTGTGCTAGATTCATCTCAGTCGGCAGTTGAGCAAAGTAATTTCTTGAGGGTATTGATAGCAACCTTTCAGGAGGACGGGGTCTATCATACCATATTGGGATAGAAGCAATTCACAGGGTCTCATCCTCTGTGAAAACAAAAGAACTTTTCCAAAGCATCATAACCTTAGATCCAAATTTTGAAGTCAAGATATTTTCAAAATATCTATCTTGAATTAGTTCAGCAGCATTTCTAAACAAATATTTTTAGCAGCTGTTGCTTCTTCCTGAGCCTTCAAACAATTCAAAAAGAGCATAATAGCATACAGTATCAAGATTCTCTGTGTATTTTCTATCTTTATGTGGCTTTATTTTAACCTCTATTTCTTTTATTTTTACTTTTACTTTTTAAGACAGGTTCTCTGTATATCTTTGTCCTGGAATAACTCTGTAGACCAGGCTGTCGTTGAACTCACAGAGATCCACCCCAGTCTCTGCCTCCCCAGTGCTAGGATTAAACGTATGTGCTACCACACCTTGAAGTCACAGAGGTCAATCTACCTCTGCCCCTTGAAGTCACAGAGGTCAATCTACCTCTGCCTCCCAAGTGTTGGGATTAAAGTTGTGTATCACCACACCCCACTACTTTCTTTCTTCCTTTTTTACCCTAAGAACTTTAACATTTAGCCTGCATATTTTTAACACATAGTAAACCATTTAGAGGTTTTTTTCATCTTTGAATCTCTCTTTACTATCTCTCTCTCTCTTTTTCTGACCACATGAGTCTAAAACCGTGGCTTTGATGGCTGGATCCAGCCTATTCCTTAGCTTTCCAGCCTCATGGCGGAGGTACTGGCCATTTTTATTGTCACAACTCTATGGCGTTTCAAGGTCTCTGCCAGCAAGCAAGCTGCAGCATTTTGCTCACAGATAACACTCAGTCGGACTGCCTGCCTGAAAGAGCCAGAGTTTGCCCTGGCAGGACAGCCCAGAAAGTCGGCATTTCAAAATGGTGCAGCTTTCTTCCTACTATGGCTGAAAACTGAAAAGCATGCATTCAGCTTTTCATCAACACCCTTTAAGTGCTTCGTGGCAGGACCTCTTAAAAGAGCTGCAGGGTTTTGCAGCTAAAGCTGAGTCAGGAAGCCTCTCTTAGATGAGAGTGCTTGCTTGCCTCTAGCAAGCAGGGCAGACTCGGGAAATTGCTGCTACCAAGAAAACATGTTTTACTCTGTTCTTTCCCAAGCTTTCTCAGGGTTTCTGTGGATCCAGTTATCCACATCTGGGCGCCATTTGTAGTGTGGTGCTGCGGGAAGGCCTGCTTTTCAACCCGCCCGCTCCTGCCCGTCTAGCTTAGCCCCAGAAATAACAACACACAAATTGTATTCATTTAAGCACTGCCTGGCCCATTATCTCTAGAGAGTTAGTTACTGACTAACTCTCACATCTTGATTAACCCATTTCTAATAATCTGTGTAACACCACAAGGTGGTGGCTTACCAGGAAAGATTCAGCATGTCTGACTTGGTGGTTGGCTCCATGGCGTCTCTCTCATTGCCCTCTTCCCAGCATTCTGTTCTGTTTACTCCGCCTATCTAATTTTCTGTCCTATTAGAGAGCCAAGGCAGTCTCTTTATTAACCAATGAAAGTAACACACAGAAAGACACACCTACATCAGCTGATGTGAATGCAAATGGGCACAAACAATATGGAAATCAGCAAGGAGGTTTCTCCAAATGCTGACCATAGATCTACCACAAGATCTTGCTACATCACTCTTTAGAATTTAATCAAGAGTCTATATCTTTCTACAGGGTTATTTGTTCTTCTTTGTTCATTAATGCGCTATTCATAATCACTAGGAATTGGAAACACTTTAGATACCCATCAACTGATGAGCGAATTGTGAAAATATGGTACATTCACACAATGGAATATTATTCAACTTTTAAGAAAAGTGGAATTTTCAGGTAAGTGGGTGGAAGAAAGAACGTGGGATGAATTACTAACACTAAAAGCATTTTGAAAAAAGACATTATAAAAATCCTTAGTTATAGAAATTTCTAAGATACATACTTTAACCAAAGTGGATGCTGTGAGTATAAACACACACTTAAAAGGTGGTTTGACATGACCATTGAGCAAAATGACAATAGTAATTTCCAGTAGGACCTATGACCTCTTGAGTTTTAACTTACACTCAAGAAGTAAAACATTTTGAAGGCTGTTCTTCACCAAATACCCCTGAATTATAAGTTTCATTTTCCAGGTGATGATAAAGAGGGCATAAACATATTTTGTATCTGGCCTGGCTGAATGATTAGATTAAACTTTCTCATGCAACCCGTGATCTCCTTGTTGTACACATATGTTTGGCCATCAAGATTTCACAGCCTTTAACTATAGCTGTTTTACATTACAACTATTTGTTTTTTCATTCCTTAACTTGAAGTCATGTTCATTCATTTCCAGACAGTTTCTGGTGTTGGAATCTGTAACTCCCTTCCGTATATTACTGAGTATAACACTGCTTCGAATTTTTTTTTTCTGATCTCTCTGTTCGTTGCTACTACACTGTGCACTCTGATCTGTCTGGAAAAACAATCTGTCCTTTCTTTTCTTTCTTTGACACAAAGTTGCCCCACTGAATGGTAACTGTTACGGTTCCCAATTAATTCATTATAATTGACAGCACACACAAGTACACATAGGGAGGGAGAAAGACAGATAGGCAGACAGACAGAGACAGACATAAGTGACAGAGACAGACACAACACACACATACACACACACAGAGAGAGAGAAAGAGAGAGAGAGAGAGAGAGAGAGAGAGAGAGAGGTAGTAGTAGAATTGAAAAGTCATGCTAATATCTCCTGGCCCCTGGTGTTCATGCATGGCATGACCAAGAAATCGCAGGTGACATTTCTGAATTATGTTGTATTTTATAGGAAAAGCAAAGGGACCACACAGGTAACTAAGTCATCAGTTTGACGTATGTGGAAATTGATCTGAGTTCATTAAAGTGAAGATTGTCCCTCATAGTTCTTTCTCGCATATACAATACTGTCCCCTGGGTCTCCAGCACCTGCTGATGCTGACAGCAGGAAGCCAGACTGTCTCAGACATGGAGGGTCTTCAGAATGAGTGCAGGAAGGATTAAAACTCATGCCACCTGAAGATACTCTGGCAATGGAACCGAAGGACTGGGTGTTCTTCTGCCCTGAGTCACAACTGCAAAGCTGGATAAAACAACCTGAAACTACAGAGTAAGAGACCAGAGTCCCAGTCTAGGGCACTTTTAGGAAGAAGGCACATTCCATAAATGCAATAGTATAGAGAGTGTAAACTCTTGAGAAATGCTTTATTCCTGTGAGATAGATTTCAGTTGTCATTTATTTCTCATTTTGAAAAGAAAAGTTCTGAGGAGTAGCTGCCTCTAAGCCCCAGAACAGCTACTGCAAATGCACAGATTCAGCCATCAGGCTGAGGCACCAACTGGGCTCTGAATGCACCTGCAGCATCAGTGCTGTGTGGGAAACTCAGCTCTAGGGAGGGTCTCTGTGTTCAGAGGGAAACAGCACAGGTTTTTTTTGATTGGGGACAGCATTTTTGAACTCATTTCTAATTTCATTCAAAATTATACCACAGGATTGGAGGACAATAGCTGTTGTAATACCATGTGAGACAGTGATGGGCTGAGATGGTGTAAGGTTGACTGTGGTTTATATTTGAGAAGATGATGTGTTTTTGTTTTTTCGTTACTTGTCTCATTACTCAAGTGATGGTGTAAGGACCAGCCTTTAGCAGATCAGGAATTTGATGGGGGGCACCATGGAGTCAGCAAACTAATCATTCAATTTGACTTTTCTATCTGAGGGACTAAAACTCAATTCTCTGGGGCAACAAGTAGAGCAAAGCTTAACTGTCTCAGGCTGATGAAAAATGAAACACACACATACACACACACACATACACACACACACACACACACACACACACACACCACCACCACCACCACCACCACCACCAAAGTGTAATCTCTTTATCATCTTTTTATTTCTTTTCTTACATCTCTCCAGATGTCTACCTTCTGTACATCATTAAATTTTTTCCTTACATTTTATATACCATAGCAAAATCTTTCAAGCAGTATAAAATTTACAATGTCATTATAATCATTTTTCAAGTAAATTACTACAACAAACAAAGGCAGGAAACATGTTTCCCATTCCCCTTACATGATTAAGCATTTTACTTATCACAGGTGGAAAAGAAATTATTACCAAGAACGCACATACATTCATGCAGAAACAATTTATTACAGGTTAACAGAGTGTAAGCAAGCAACTTTTTCTTCAGCCAGTTCTTTCATGGCAGACTGCACTTTGTGGTTATAAAGAAAGGAGCAATCCCTTTATTATCTATCTTAAAAATATTAAAAGAGTAACAAAATTAAGTTGGGTGTGGTAGATCATGCCTTTCATCCCAGCACCAGGGAGGCAGATTCAAACAAATTTCTGTATGAGGCCAGCCTAGTCTACAAAGTGAGTACCAGGACATCAAGTTCTACATAGAGAAATCCTGCCTTGAAAAATCCCAGAAAAGAAAGAAAGAAATAAAAGAAGGAAATACAGAAGGGAATAAAGAAAGAAAAAAAACACAAAACTAAATTTTTATATGTGAAACACAATTTGTCAGCTCTATTTTAAATTCTCAGGGTGCATACCCGTTAATCAACCAATCTGAGTGGCCTGTTCTTCTACCCAGAACTAAGATGTTGTCCAGACTCTAGCTGCTGACAAGGATCATGTCTTTGTTCATGATCCTGCTGCAGCTGGAGACTATGCTGATATCTGTGGCGTGTGTCACCTAAGGGGGGCATAGGAACCATGTATGATGAAATCAGAAGGTCATGTTCAGTCAGCTCTTCACTGACTCTTGGAAATCTGGTCCTGCTCTTCAATGAACACTGTAGCAAGAGAGCTGGTCCCAACCCTCAAGGGAGAGCTATGCTCCCTCCGCTGCATTCAGGAGAGATGGCCCCCATCCCACACCAAAGGTGACGAAGATCTGACTCTGATGGCATGAGAGTAAGGGAGCTGGCTTGTTGGAAGAGGGGGCTTCTTATTGGTCCCAGCAACCCAGCCACAAAATAATCACACAGAAATTGTATTAATTAAATCACTGCTTGGTCCATTAACCCTAGGTTCTTATTGGATAACTCTTAAATATTAATTTGACCCATATCTATTAATCTGTGTATTGCCACATGGCTGTGGCTTACTGGCTAAAGTTCCGGCATCTGTCTCCAGCCGGGCTACATGGCATCTCTCTGACTCTGCACTTCTTTCTCCCAGCCAGCACACAGCTTAGATTTCCCCACCTAGTTCTGTTCTTCCCTGTCATAGGCTCAAAGCAGTTCTTTATTCATTAACCAATAGAAGCAACATGCAGACAGAGGTACCTCCCACATCACTGGCTCCACCCGACACCCGAGATGGACAGCCCCATTGGCCCAAACTTGTCAACCCAGGCCTACAACCAGGCCTTCGGTTGACCTACCCTAGCATCTACCATATCTGCCTGAGCTCATGAAGAAACTCTTCCTGGTGAAAGACACCCACAGAATCTCTATGACTCCTAGCAGCTGTGGGATATCTGAAAAGAGTTTTGGTGAGTGTCCAGAAATGATGGTACCAGAAACAAGAGGCTTTGAACCTAACCAAAGACTCATTGAGAAACCAAAGACTCATGTAGTTTGCAAGTAGAGTCAATTGGACAAAGGAGATACTGCATGACACACCATGACTGCCAAAACCACGAGGACAAATGAAGAGGTGTTGGAGAGGTGGGAAAGATGAAGGAGTGGAATCGGATTTTTGTTTCATGTTGTTTGGTTTGGTTTGTTTTTTGTTGACTTTGTTTTTATTTGTTTTCTTATTATGATTTGGCTTAGTTAGGTTTGATCTTCGAAAACTTTCTTTAGGTGATGGTGTTGCAGGAGTGAGGAGGGTATGGGGCGGCTAAGTTGAGGAGAATTAGGGGGCATGATGTAAAACTTGCAATTAATCAATAAGGAAACTAAATAAAAATTAAACAAAAGAGAAATTTTTATGGACAAAATTATTCTTTTTGGAACATGAAGTTAAAAAGAAATCCAAAGTAAATAGAAATCCAGAATATTTCCTATGTTTGGAGAAAGTTTTGATGTGAACATAATGGAGCATATGCTTTAGACTCTTGACTCAAACAGGTCAAAGGCCTGAAAAGAACCCAGAAGTGTAATTATGTGGTCTAAAGTGGTGTATTGTTCTCAAAAAGTAAGATACTTTGAAGGATTTTCCTCTCTACATTTCTCTCTATTCTAATTTTGTTTGTCCAGTGATAATAAAGTGAACATAAATATGTTTTGGATCTGACTGAGGTGGATGATAGATATGGGTTAATACATGTGACCCACAATCCATTCATTGTACACTTAGGTGTGGCCACCAAGATTTCACAGCCTTTAGGTATGGCTATTTTACATTGTGGCTGCTTTGTTGTCTGATTACTTAACTCAGAGGCATGGTCTATTTCCAGTCAGTTTACAGTGTTAGAATCTGTGTCTCTCCTCTCTAACTGCTTCCATGTTCTTTTCTGCTCTCACTGCTGCCACACTGTGTAGCCTGCTCTGTCTAAAGAGGACTCTGTGCTTTGTGTTCTTACTTTGGCACAAAATTGACTCATTGAATACTATCTGGCAAGGATTAGGATGACATCTTTTTATAGGGCACAATATATATACATTTTTACTATTATGTAGCATTCAAACTACCTCCAAAGAATGAGAACACTAAAATCAGTAGTGGAATTAGGTGATGCTCAGATTACCTGCCCCCTGGTGGGCATGCAGGGCATAGTCTCCTGTAGGAAGGGCCTAGACTATGACAGGTGCCACTCCTGGGATTAGGTTACATTTCATAGGAAAGACAGCACGATTCTGCATAAGTAATTACATCTCTAATCAGTCTGACACACGATGGCTTTGACTTTGAGTTTATTGAAATGATTATCTGTAGCAAGCCATCTAAACATGTTATTTTCTTGAGACATTTTTACAATTGATTTGACTCAGTACTCCCTAGCTGGCTTTTCTTACAACATAACATTTGTCACATTTGCTGTGGAGAGAAAAAGGAAATGTAGTCTTTATTCCTCACAGCATCCATCAAACTATGCACTCATGGTGCCGTTTGATTATGTCATTCAGATTTTAGCAGTAAAATAGCATGTGATTTCCCAAAAACTGAGGCCTTCTGAGAGTTTCCTTTAAAACATGTAAAAGTATTGGAGTTGTCTCAAACTAAAACAGTTTGTTTTATGTTTATAAAACAGTTGTTTTTGTTTATATCTTTATACTCTTCTTTTTGTAGTGGTCACAAATATCAAGCCCTAGGAAGGACAGGTCTTGCTCTGCATAAGATCATCAAGCTTTGAGAATCAATCCTAGAAGAACAAGAAAGCCAATGACTGAGAAAGCAGCACATTGAAACTGTGAAATTGAGTTTCTGTTTGGCCCCTAGGGGGCACTGATCTCTAATAGGGAAAGGGCTTTTAAGCAGATTAAATCAAAGACACTAAAACCTAATTTCTCTACTATTTAAATATTTGTTTTGATTGAACATATATTAGATAGTAACAGAAAGATTCCCAGACACCAGCCATAGGCCTATTGCCAACCAAGATTTAAGATTCTTAATAGTTCAATCAGGGTTGCTGTGGAGAAGGTTTCTAAATCCCACTGTCTACCTCTCCACTCTGCAGGCTGTATTCACTTCCCAGGAATCTCCAGGAAGAGTGAGCTGCTTCTTGTTTTCTTCGGTGACCTTGCTGTGCATCCTGAGGCTCAGAGCAGCCCTGCTGCTCACTGTCTCTCTGCTTTAGAGCCTCATACCCAGAAAGAACGCTGTGCTGTTTCACTCCGACCAGAGAACTCCTTTCAGCTGAGCTGCCCGCACAGCACTGATGCTGCAGGAGAATGCAGAGCCCAGTTGGTGTCCCCGCCTGATGGCTGCCTCTGTGCATCTGCAGCAGCTGCTCTGGAGCTGAGGGGCAGCAGCTACTCATCTCTTGTCCCTTAGGGTATTTTCCTGAAACTACAACACCCTCATCTACATCTCCAGAGCCTCCTGAAGGAAGTCAGTCTGTCTCAGTTATAACGGACATTCAAACTGAGTGTGAGAAGGATGGAAACTCCTTCTACCTGAGGATCCTCTCACTGTGGGACTGAAGTAGCTGGGTGCTCCTCTGCCCTGAGTCACAAGTGCAGATCTGGATAAAAACCACCTGAAAATACAGAGTAAGAGACCAGGGTCCCAACCTCAGACACTCTCAGGAAGTTGCCACGTTCCGTAAATTCAACAGCACAGAGAAAGTGGAATCTTGGAAAATGCTACATTCCTATGGGATAGATCTGAGTTACCATGGTCTTGTTTCTCATTTTGCAAAGGAAAGATCAGATTCTTAAAGGACAGCATTTATACCCAAGTCAAAATTCAACCTCAATTACCCTTCAGGATTCTCTTCATACTGGAGGACATTAGTTGCATCAACACCATTTGAGACGGTGATGGGCTGAGATGGCGTAAAGTTGACTCTGAGTTATTTTTGAGGAAACTGTATGTTTGCTTTTCATTATAAGTCTCATTTCTCAAGCAGTCATCTTTATGGTGAATCCTTCAAAATGTATTCCACTATTGTTATGAACTCAAGTGCATTGTCACCTGCATTCACCATATGCAAAAGCACAGCAGCTCCGCTGCCCCTGTCACTCTGCAGGCAGCACGCCTACCTTAACTTCTTCAATCCACTTGCTTCTTATGTGGTCATTTAAAAATCAAACAATTATATCACAAACCTTTGTTATAATGGGAGTGTCTCATTTGTTTGAATGCATTAATAATAGCCTCGGAGTACCCAAAATGTTTCAGTATCATCTTTAAAAAAAGAAGTTTAAAAACACTCCCTTTGGTTTAATTTAAAACAAAGCCTGGATTTGAATTCTCTGCTTCTCCCTTCCCTTGACTTCTGTATCTGTCTGTTGTATGAGTCTAAATCTGTGTCCCCTTGAATGCTGTCTTATGTTGTTTGTTCCTGTATCTGTGTAGGTTTGTCTCCAAGAAAGGGCTCTGATCTATATTTATTGAACAGCACAGAAATCATCATATGGGGAAGGAATGGAAGAAGATGAAGAGAGAAATGAAAAGAGCTTACATAAATCTTTAATTGCGTTCACAAAGGAATAAGTCATTGACTGACAAGCACCAAAGGGCCCAGATAACAATCAAACAAATATCATTAAATAATCTCTATATGCTGCCTTTAACATTTATAGCAGATATTATAAGATTGATTTCAACCTATGTGTGCTGTTCCTAGCAATTGCTACTATAGCATACATGCACATATGCATTACTCTGGGTCAGGAGCATGGAAGTGTACAGAGTTGAGGATTAAGGCTATGCATTCACTTAGGTTGTAAAGCTTGATTACAGTGGAACCCAAGACAAGAAACTTTGGTTGTCACACTGTTCTCCTAAATGCAGGCTAAATACTGAGTACATGCTAGGGTATCAGCCTTAAGTCTTAAGGAACCTTAAAGTATGCATAATTCTTATGCAGGGTCCAGCGAAAGTTCCAGTCTCATAGAGTGCAAGAGATAATTTAATAATGATGTATTTGCACAACACATATTTTATCTATTTCAAGATTAGTAAATCATTAAAAACAGATGATTTTTACTTTGCATGATTGGAATACCTCTCTTTTTGCTTAATAAAGTTTTTTATTTAAGGCAGGGGTAGTGTTTTAAGAAAGGATTTCCCTGTGTAATCATGACTTTCCTGACACACACTTTGTAGACCACGCTAGTCTCGAACTCACAGAGCTCCATTTCCTTCTGCCTCCAGGATGCTGAGATTAAGGGTGTGCCCCAGGACAGCCCAGCCAGTAAAGATTCTTTACTCAGAACATGCAACTGTTTCCTGAAATGATTGTTTAGCTGTTTCTTTTTAAATGTTGTCCAATTACTTGTGAGACAATTGAGACATTTCTCTTCACAAAGAAAAAAATTCTGTTTTTCCTCAAAGGTCACTCACACTGCCTATAAATTCAGGGTCTTTTCAAAATATGCCACAACCCCTCCTACTCTGCTCGACCTAGACTCTCAGCCAGGTCTGGTTTGGGAGGAGCTTCAGTCTCGGAAGACAGGGAGAGAACTCAGAAGTTTTGACATGGCAAGGTTCCTGGGTGGGGTTCACTTGTTGCAGGAGGAGGGGCACTACAGCAGTCATTCTGACAGCATAGCCCAGGGGTTGGTTACTTGCTTCTGTCTCCAGCATCCAGGCAAGCACCATGAAGAGGCTTCTGTGCTCTCTTCTGGGACTGCTGTGCACCCAGATTTGCTGTGAGTCTGGCTGTCCATGTTTAGAGGACAGAGAGGATTCTGTTCAACACATAGAGGGGTGGGGAAGCAACTCAGGGGTCCTGAAAAGCTCACACCTTCTCAAAGGACATGGGGGAATGTTCAGGATTCTGTGGATGCTCAGTGACCTCCACCTGTGTCTCTTTCTCTGTTTCTAATCAGGGGTGAATGGGCAGCAAGTGAAGCAGAGTCCTGTGTCCTTGGTGCTGCAGGAGGGAGAGAGCACAGAGCTGCAGTGCAACTTTTCCACCAGTGCACAGCAAATGCAGTGGTTTTACCAAAGTCCTGGGGGACACCTCATCAGCCTGTTCGTCAATCCTTCCGGAACAAAGCAGAGTGGAAGACTGAAGTCTACAACAGTCCCTCAGGAACGCCGCAGCTCTTTGTACATTTCCTCCTCTCAGACCACAGACTCGGGCACTTATTTCTGTGCTGTGGATCCACAGTGCTCCCCACACACCTGCAGCCAGTACACAAACCTTCAGCTGGGTGGGTGTGACCTTCCCCTGTTATCAGACATCAGATTTCCACAAGAGAACATCTGCTTGATTTAATATCCCTGCTTGGTATAGGCAGAGTTTTGAGTTTTAACCCTCAGGTAAGCTTTTGGCCATGTAAATTAAGGATTTAGCTTTTTAAATTCTCAATATACACTCCTTTCTGATGCATAAATGTCCATCTTAGAACTAACAGAGAAGCTGATGGAAAGACTGAACCAATTTCAGGTAACTTGCTGTGGACAGGCTCAGGGTTATGCAGAGAAAACAAACTGCAGCAACAGCAACACATCAAGTCAAGGAAGAAACAGGATGTACAGACAGCTGGATGTTCTCGCTTCCTTTCTGTTGCTGTGCTAAAGCTCTCAGAGAAAAAGCAACTTAGAAGGTGAAAGGATTTATTTAAATTTCACTGCCAGGCCATAGTCCATCATTAGTGGTAATCAAGGTGGAAACTCAAACAGGAGATTGAAACAGAAACCCTGGGGAAACTCTCTTGCTAGCTCCCTCACAGGCTCACACTTAACTAGCTCCTAATATGACCCAGGGCACTTTCACACAGAATGGTGCCACCCAGAATGGGCAGGTCTCCATTCAATTCATCAGTTAAAAAAAGTTAGTGCAATTTTATTGAAGTTATAGAAGACGTTGAGGATATTGAAGGCATTGAATCTTCTAATTGTTTTTAAGTTATCTTTTTATATATCTAACTTTATTCATAATTACTTTGAAGTTTTCTAAACAGAGATCTCAATGTCTTTAAGAAAATAAAGAGAACATCAACTGTGAGAAAATGTTCAAACATATATCTTGTTCAATTAGGCTTAAAGAGAATATCTAAAAGGTCTTATAATTCAATAAAAGAAAATGAGTGACTCATTCTTAAATGAGTCTAGTGAGCCAACCCTGTGCAAAGGAATGTGTACGTGGTAAGGACAAATGATTAGGATGTAGTTAGTGGCTGTGCTGGTTTAGTAAGTGGTGGTTGTAGGCTCTGCTCCACAATCCATGACTTTAGGAGCAAATGGAGGTCATTGTAAGAAACACAATGAGTAACAATGCAGAGTAGTGGAGTCTAGTCATTAGAGATAGGTCTACAAAATAAGTCCTGTACTTAAGACTCAGTAAATACTGAAGAAGAGGGGAAGAAAGACTATAAGAGCCAGAGGATCAGAGAGTTAGCTGTGAAATTGTGTATCCTCAGAATGTCAGAAGCCACACACATGAAGACTCACCAACATGGCTCTCTAAACATTAGCTAAAAAAGAAAGCAATAGACATGTTAAGGTTCATGTAGAAAGAGCAAGAAGCATAAGTTCTAGCTCATGAGCTACTGGCAGCTTCTGATAGTTGAAGACATAGTCATTCCAAGAGAAGAGTGTACCAATTGGTTATCCAATACTTACTGGTCAGCCCTGAAAACATACATACATGTAACATTATATAGATGAATGGATTTTCTTTATATTTAGGAATAGATATGTTTGTAGATGCATGTGTAACAACCATTAAAGAAAGAAGAGGCCATAAAGTTGAAAGAGAAAGAAGGGGAATATAGGAAGTTTTGGAATGAGGGATTGATATGACTATATTATAACTGAAAAAAATGATAAAAAGTGAGTGAAAGAATAATAAAGTTTATGGTTTAATAATTACCATGAGTACAGTATGTAAGGGGTCAATAAAATATGACTCTTGTGAAATCCAAATATTTCCCTGTTTTATAAGCTTTATTGTAAATAATGAGCATTGTTATCATCTTTTTCTTATGAATGGCTTCTCTCAGTCTTCAGAGTGAAGTAGTTTTAGGCACAATAGAAAGATAGGGAATCATGAGGATGCATGGAGAAAATTATGCTATAGCTGACCTCAACATAGACACAATCCTTTTCCATATCAAAAATATTGTACCAGAGAAAAATTCCATGCCTTTCTTTCTTCAAGATGTGGGTTTCTACGCTCAGGAAAATATTGAGTATGAAGCTTTTCTTATTTATCCACAGAGGGACAGTGCTGCTTCAGGGCAGCTGAAGGCTGCTATTCCTCCACAAACTCCTCAATAAGCTATAGATTACTGTTTAGATAAGTAAATTATCTTCTTTGTTGCTTAAGTTTCATTAGAGAACAAATGCTTGAATCTATCTAGCCTATATTTACCTAAATCATGTCTGTTTGTCCTGAGTTTATAGTGTTGACAAACAAGAATTTGCAAGTGAACACTATAAAGATGCTTGCTATCCTTGAAGGTCTGGGCCACATTAACATCTCTAATATACATCAAAGGTTGTCAGCCACACTTGGTTCAATCTCCAGTCACATTCATATAATCTAGCCGAGTATTACGTTAGGTGTTCTATCCACTTCTACTCATGGTTTGAAGACAGTTCAATTTTTCCTTCATCAGGATCTTCTCTGACTGGATCAGGAAGCAGTGTCCACACCCTTCTCTTCATTATCTTGTCTAGACACACAGGTGTCCTTGGTAGGCTTCAGTTTTCTGTTCTTGAATGATGATTTCCAGAATGAAGATTAGAACAGTATGTGTCATGAAAAACACCTGAGCTCTACCCAATCATAGGCAATAAGGCTCCCACCAAATACACAGAACTTTGTCCTCATCCTAGTTTGACTTTTTCAGTTCTCAGTCATTTGACATTTTAATAACAAATAAAAATTTCATAAATAAGCAGTCTGTTCATTTTAAACTGCCTGTTCTTCTTGGCAGTATCAGAGATTCCCACCAGTATTTGTAAACATCTTTGTCCAGCGTCTCACGACTGTCCACAAACTTGTGTTCTCTTCTCACTGAGCAGCCATCTGAGTTATCAGAGTAACTCTGCACATATCATAGTGCTGTGTGTTACAGCAATTTAGATATGCAAAAGAAAAGGCATGTGTGCTTCACTTCAGTAAAAGAGTTGAAGCTTTTATGTACAGGAGAAAACATAATATGTGTGTGGTTCAGCAATATTTGTTATTTGAGGTTGAAGGGCATTTTGAAATGTATTCTCCATAGATTATGAATGTAGTATATGTTGGATAGATGTCTATCTAAAAGGAGTAAAGAAAAGCTAGAAGACCCTGAAGTGTTAAAAAAGAAACCAAAGAATCCTAGGATGTTGAAGTATAATCTGTTCAGATAGAATTTTATTTTATCTTTTCTCTGTCTCTGTTTCTCTCTCTCTCTCTCTCTCTCTCTCTCTCTCTCTCTCTCTCTCTCTCTCTCTCTCTTCATAGCTAAAATGTCTGTTCATTTATGATCTTCTTGCCTCCAACCTCAAATGTGCACCATGGACAATTTACACATTCTGGAAACAAACAAGGGTCTTGGAGGTGCACTCTACTGACTCAACTACATTCTCAGTCTTTCTGGAAACTTTGTGGAACATGAACCATAGCCTGATGTTATACTTTGATTGGACCTATAATGATGTCACATATACAACACGATCCTCTCTGTGCTATAACTTCCTCAGGGTCTCGTAACTCCTATTATTTATAGCACAGAGGCTCTCTGTTTTAGCAGAAGTTTATTTATTTATTCTCCACTTTCACTTGATGGCTTGATGCGTTATTGATATCAATATATGAAGCCAAACTGATTTTAATATTTGTATTTCATCTATGAAATTAAATATGAGGAAGATATGAAATGCTTTTTTCAAATTTCAAGATGAGAGCAGTCAAAATGCTGCATTGCTGAAGGTGTGTGTCCTGTGAAGGTTGCAGAATGTTGCTGAATATGAAAGCCTTTTCAGAGTACTAACTTCTACTTTCTTTTCCACTGGATTATTTCTAGATACTTTTAGTTGATCTGACCTTTATTTTATAAAGATAATATGAAATTTCAATTAATACAAATCTATCATTTGTAAGATCATACACACCATGGAAATGTAAACAATTATAATAAAATTTAAGTTCTCTTAAGTGAATGGAGCACCTGTTATTTATATTTCACTCGTTCATGACCTTATCTCATAGTGGGATATTATATTCATTGTGTGTCTTGATATATCCCATTAATATTTGCAGTAAAACTTAAATGCTCTGGGCCTGAACAGATGACTACAAGGTCAAGTGTACTTGGTGTATTGATGCTCACCTTGCCTGAGCATGCTATGGTTTTGTTTGACTTAAGCTAGCACAGGCCTTGTAAAATCTACCACAAAACTGTGGCTTCATATGTGCAGCTGCGCTGCTGGGTCCAGAAGTCATCATTTCCTTGCAGTTGTTCACCACTGTTGACTCCAACACTCTTTCTGATTTTTCTTCTCCACTGATCCCTGAACCTTGGGAGGAGGAATCAGCTATGTGATAATATCACATTAGGGCTGGCCATTCCACTGTCTTTTATTCTTTGCATATTGGCTAATAAGAGGCACAGTGTTAATCATCTTGACTTTATAATGATGTCATGTATGAGTTACTTCTCTTGGAGTATTATCAGAGATCTGATAGTTACTACAAAGATATTTGTGGAACTACTGCAAAGGTGGGCATATCTTTCCAGGCCAGTTCTTATTATGGCTCATAGTGTTCACAGCTGGGTGAGACAAATGATTGTTTTTCTCCCTGGTAGCATGCATAGCACATACCAGCAATATGGAAGCTATCCAGCAGGGATTATGTTTCCAGGCCAGTACTATTTTGTGCATGTTCTATGATGCAGATACATGATATCTTCAGAAATAGGTGGTTAGTATCAAATTCTGGAGGGAAACCAAGGGCATTTTTAATATCCTATAATGTTCAACAGGGGTTGTCTGTAGGACTACACTAGCCAGCTGTGGTGACTGCTCTAATTAATTTTTGTCAAACTGATGCAGACTAGAGATACTCGGGAAGAGATAACCCCAGTTGAGGAATTGTTCCCCTCAGATTGTCACATGAGAATGTTGTGGAGGCAATTTTTTCAGACTTGATATAGGAGTGCCCAGTCCACTTTGGGAAATGTCATCCCTGGGCAAGTGGTCCTGGGTTGTATTAGAAATCAAGTTGAGCAGTCCATGGACTGGGAAACTGGGTACCTCAAGATAGAGCCCTGAGCTTCCTAGGAATTGAGTGGTGGGAAGTATTTATAGAGACACAAGAGACAGTAGAAACAGGTTAATTTATAATAACATAATCATCACAACTTGAGAGTCTTAATGTGGTAATCAGGGCAAATCTCTGAGTTAGAAGCCAGTCTGTTCTACAGAGTTAATGCCAGGGTAGTGAAGGAGACAACTGAGATCAGAAAGTTGTGAAGACGTAATTCAACATGGAGGTTATGTCCCATACCCAGTAAGCAGCAGAACTTAGTAACCTTGGACATGTGTTCTGCCTCTAGAGTCAAGGATGAATACTTTGAATCTCTCTCTGGAAGTAAGAAAAGCCACTGAGTCCAGGCATACCTAAGAGGTGTCCCTGAATGGATGTCCAGTAGGCAAGATTGTGAAACTATGAAGTGTAAACTTCGATGCCTTGGAGAACACAAGTTGTTAGAGATGCCAGAGTCATATGATATTTACTGAGGAAAGGTGCTAACAGGGAGTGGAATGAGCCCAAGAGTATTGCAGTCAAGAAAGCTGAAAGGATGAGATCTGAAGAGAATTTTGACATCAGACACAGAAATGCAGAGTTTGTAGTTTGCCCAACCAGTTTTCAGTCCTGCTTTGTTCCAGCATTTCCTTACCATGCTCCCTTTCCTCCCTTTTCAATAGTAATAGTAGTAATAGTAGCCTGGGGAAGAACTCCCACAAAGGTCAGTTTCCCCAGCCCCCTCTGGGTGGGAGGAGTTTTCCTTTACTGGGGCCTTTATTCTCCTTCCTGCTCCTGGATGGGAGGAGGCTTTGTCCTTTTTGATCCCAGTTGCCCACTGGTATAAATACCTGACTTGAGTTTAATAAAGTGGCCATTTACTCTTGGTAAATGAGCAAAGGTCTCTTTTTTGTGTGTGTCTGTTTTTAACCCTCAGGACAGTCGTCCATTCTCGTGGGCCCGAGTTCGGGAAGGTGGCCTGGGTCGGGTGTGGATATCCACTGGAAGGCGGGTCTAACACTACCTCACCCTTTACATTGCTAAAATGTCTTTCCTTTTCTAATATTTCTTCCTCTACCCTCAAGTGCTGGAATTACAGGTGTGTGTGTGTGTGTATGTGTGTGTGTGTGTGTGTGTGTATATGTGTGTGCGCGCACACTTGTGCCATGTCCAGTTTACACATGCTGGCAGCCAAACCACTATCTTGGAGGTGCACTCTAGTGACTGAACTACATCCTCAGTCCTTTCTGGAGACTTTATAGAATATAAACCATTGCCTACTGTTGGACTGTGATTGGACTTGTAATGATGTCACACATACACACAGTCCTCTCTGTGCTATAGCTTCCTCATGGCCTCTTAACTCCTATTATTTATAGCCCAGAGGCTCTCGGCTTTCACAGATGCTGTTTCATTTATTCTTCACTTCCAGTTGATGCCTTGTTGATATCAACATAAAAGCCAAACTGAGTTTAATATTTGTATATCATCTATGAAATTACATATGAGGAAGATATTAAAAGTTTTTCCAAACTCAGAATGAAAGCCATCAAAATGCTAATTCTTTAAGGTATGTGTCCTGTACAAGCTTCAGAATGTGTTCTACCCTCTCTCATCCACCTGAAGACCAAAACCTTTCCAGAGCAGATCATTTTACTAACTTCTAATTTTTTTCCCACAGGTATATTCTTAGATTTATTAACTTGATCTTTGTTTATAAGAATACAATGAGATTTGCATGACTGTAGCACATATACAGAGGGCCTAGGTCAGACCCATGCAGGCTTCCTGGGTGTCTGTTTAGTTCTGTGAGTGTCTATGAGCCCAGGTTAGTTTATTCTGTCGGTTTTCTTGTGGTGTCCTTGATCCGTCTGGCTCCTACAATCCTTACTCCAAGTACTCCACAGGATTCCTTGAGCTCTGCCTAATATTTGACTGTGGGTTTCTTCCTCTGTTTTCATCAGTTACTGGGTGAAGTTTCTCTGATGACACCTGGGCTAGGCAACTATCAATGAGTACAGCAGAATATCATTAGGAATCATTTCATTGACTTTATTTTTCAGACATGTTTGCTCCTATTCTAGATCTCTGGGTTATCAAGACTCTGGGTTGTGGCCTTCCAGGCAGTGAAAAGGATGGGTTCCTTTTAATGGTATCTGTCTCAAGCTGGACCAGTCATTGGCTGGTCGCTTCCACAATTTCTTTGTGACATTTACCCATGAACTTTTTGAAGGATGGACAAATTGTAGGTCTAAGGTTTTATGAATGGATTGGTGTCCAAGTCCCTCCACTCAAAGTTTTACCTGGTTACAGGAGATGGGCAGTTAAGGCACTGTTTTACCCATTGCTCGGAGTCTTAGTTAGGGTCACCCTCACAGATTCCTGGGAGTTTCCATTGCACTAAGTTTCTAACTTGCCCGAGAGATACCTCCTGATTCCAATTGTCTCTACCAATAATCTCTCCCTCCATCCCCTACTACCTGATTCCTCCCATTCCCTTCCTCCATCCAGAGTCCTTCCCCGTCTACCATTAAAGATCTGTCCTATTTCATCTTCACAGTGAGCTTCATGCCTTCCCCCTTTAGCCCTACTTGCTACTTATCTTTTCAGGATCTGTGAAGTATAGTATGGTTATTCTTTATTTAATGACTGTCTTAGTTACGGTTTCTATTACTGTGAAGAGATACCATGAACATGGCAACTGTTATAAAGAAAATATTTAATTGGGGTAGCTCACTTACAATTCAAAAATTCATTCTATTATTATCATGGCAGGGAGCATGGCAGTGTATAGGCAGATATGGTGCTGGCTACACCTTACGCAGAAGACAGCAGAAAGTGGACTGCCATGCTACCCATGGTTTGTGCAGATATGAGACCTCAAAACCTTCCTCCACAATAACACACTTTCTCTAACAAGACCATATCTACTCAAAGAAGACCACAAGTCCTAATAGTGGCATTGCCTATGAGATTATGGTTTCCAATTCCCTTCAAACTACCACAATGACTACTAGCTACTTATAAATGAGTACATATCATGTTTGTCTGGGTCAGGGTTACCTCATTCAGGATTATCATCCCTCGTTCCGCCCATTTACCAACAAATTTCATGTTGTTGTTGTTGTTAACAGCTGAGTAATGCTCCATGGTGTAAATAAAGAGTGGTTACTTAAAAGTTACACTATAGTTCATACTGTGATAATAAGATAAGATCTTGGGGATCAACAAGAAAGGAAAGATTATGGCTAAATATTGCTGTTTTTATGTGTCAGGTTGGCAAAGGGTAGGTTGTGATGGTTAACTTTTGTCAGCTTGACACAAACTAGAGATACCCAGGAAGAGGGAACATCAATCAAAAAATTTTACTTGCAATGCTTGTTTAGAGGCATATATGTGGATCTTTTCTCTATTAACAATTGACATTGGAGGGCCCAGCTCCAATTAGGGCATTGTCAACCCTGGGCAGAAGGTCCTGGGTTGTGTAAAAACCAAAATGATCACACGGGCTGTGGTGGCACATGCTTTTGGTCCCAGCTCAGAGGCAGAGACAGGTGGATTTCTATGAGTTCAAGGCCAGCCTGGTCTTCAAGACTACTTTCAGGACAGGCTCCAAAGCTACAGAGAAGCTTTGTCCCAAAAAAGGAAGGAAAGAGAAGAAAAAGATACCAAAAAACAAGATGAGCAAGCCAGAGGCACAACCAGTGAGCAGCTCTCTTGCATGTTTTTTGTTGCGTGTTTCCTGCCACTATTTCACTCAAATTGCTGACTTGGCTGACTTCAGTGGTAGACTATGATCAGATATGTAAACCAAGTAAATTGTTCCCTCCTTAAGTTTAGTCTGCCCTTTCTTTATTCATCTTAGTAATAGAGAGCAATGTAATTCAAACACCAAAAGAGGCAACCCATTCCCTGCACTGGCATTTTTATTTGTTAGCCTGTGGTGTCTAGTAGGCTTACTCTTAGTTTATAATAGGCTAATTCCACTTTAACACTTTTTAACATGCGGTTTTATATAAGTTTCTAAAATGGAGAAAATTTAAATTGTTTTTTCTTTAATCATATAATAATTGTCAGCACACATACATTGTGCAAATTAGTGGTTTTCTTGTAATATTTTAATATATGCATTTGCAATGATTTACTCATGTTCATCTCTCCTTCAGCCGCTGTTTTCCTCTCCTTTGTCCTGGTCCTCACTCACCATCCTTTTACTCATTTGTATAGCTTCTATTTTCAGATCATCTTTATTTTCATTTATTTCCTTCTTTTAAAAAATACATATGAGAACACATATGTGTTGTGTATCTCTACATGTCTTTCAATACCATTCATTTTCCTATGGACAGCAAGTTAATTTTCCTTTGTGGTTAAATATTACTCTGTTGTTTCAGGTACAATATCTTCTTCATTTATCATTTAACAGATCGTACTTAGGCTGCATCTGCATATGTTCAGGCCTGTGGGTACGGGATTGCAAAACCTACATGGGTGGTTGTCCCTGGGAGAAACTGATTCTACTTCTGACCACAGGTTTGACCACTTAAGGTTCTTTATCTACAAGGTGAAGCATCATACTTCTTATCCATGTTGGCATGCCAACTGTTGTTGCCATGACATTAACTTTGCTCAGGCCACCATATTTTTTAAATTTATTGGAGCATTTCCTTGTACTTTATAGAGGAACATATCTAGTAGCAGGCATTTTAGTCCTCTGGCGCTTTTGATCTTTCTGCCACCTCTTCTGGGATTCTCTTGAGTCTTAGATATAAGTGTTGCATTGCAGATGTATTAGTTGGATTCTGCACCATAGGATCACTTACTCTTTGTATTTTGTCCAGTTGTGGTTTCCTAACCCATGGGGAAGAACAAGGTACATAGATTTGTCTATGGGGGTTGTCTTGATTGTTAATATGTGTAGGGAAGTCAAGACTGCTATGTTCCAAAACATCCTAGGCAGGTGGTCATAAATTGCATAAAAAATCTAGATTAGTATTAATTCACCTGCAAGCCAGATAGTAAGTCACATTCTCCGTTATCCTTGTTGTATCTCATTAGCTGTAAAGTACATTCCTTTGCTAGAGGTAATAGAGTATAGAATAGCAAACAGTCCTTGTTTCAAGTTTCTGCACTGACTTCCATAAGTGATAGCATGTAATCTGACACCATAAGCAAAAATTTAGATTTTCATCTCCAAATTGCATTTTGTCAAGATATTAGCCATAGTAATGGAAAGAAAACTAAGATATCGAGTCCAATAAATATCGTCAGTATGTGTATGGGTGTGGGTCATCCACAGAAACATGGGGAAGCTACAAATATCTACCCCTTTAAGAAGAGTGATTTGTCCTCCTCCAGCAGCTATCAACTGGTCATAGTCTTCTGCATTGAGTAGGACCTACCTAGGGCACCTTCCCATTTGTGTGAGCAATTGGCTATCTTAGTTTTATGTAAGTGATTCTCATGTAAACATCCACATAGGTCAACTGAGGCAGAGCACCATGTGATCACTTGTTCTCTGCATTTTATTAATTGCAGTTGTTGTTTGAGGGCTACACTTATGTGTGGTACAATGATTGATATTTAGAATGTAATTAGTGATTATGCTGGTTTAGTAAGATGGTGGCTGTAGGTTCCTAACCTCACTAGCCCTGAGAAGTTAGCTTTTACAGTTCCAGGCATTATTTTCCTCTTGTTGAGTTGGTTCTTATGTTCAATTAGAGAGCTATTAATTGCCACCAAGATATGAGTCCCACTATTGTAACCTTAGGTTTTCAAACCATATTGGTCATTGTAGATGTTATGCATAACAACTGGGGAAGATTCTCTTTCTTGGAAACTTGCATGTTACCCTCTGGTACCATGAAAGTTAGTAATCAGGGAGCAGGACTTTAAGTCAGATCAAGCTGGGATCCTTCTGATACTATATTTTTTAAATGATGTCATCATCAATAAAGACTCAGTGCATTGCTGGGATGCAAACAAGGTCAAGAATAATAGTCTATAATATTTTAGGAATCTCTTGAATTTTCCTGACCTACAACTTTAATGAGAGATTCCCAAGACAGATAATGAGTTTTGTATTTTTATTTTTAAGATATCTATGGCTTTTGGGAGAAGCATTTTCAGCAAGGTGGAAACATTTAATTTGAACTGTGTATAATATCCACACACACATATACCTATACTTATGTACTTTGTGTAATTTTAGATAAGTGGATATTAATGTGATTCCTTTTTTATTTTTTATTCATTTATTATGTATACAGTGTTCTGCCTGCATGTACATCTGCAGGACAGAAGAGGGTACCAGACCTCATTACAAATGGTTATGAACCACCATGTGGTTGCTTGGAATTGAACTCAGGACCTCTGGAAGAACAGCCAGTACGCTTAACCACTGAGTCATCTTTCCAGTCTCTTAAAAGTTTTTAAAACATGGTTATTCTAATTCCACCCTACTCCATCTTTCTCCTTCAATGTTGACCTCCTTTCCCCTAATTTTTCCTATTTCTCCCATTAAATTATGTTTATCTTGCTTCCCACAACCACAAGTTCTCTTTGGCATCTTTCTGGCTTCTGTGGTTACTCCAGGTTATGTTTTCACATTTGAAGATTTGAAAATTTTATCTCTATAATTTTCATTAGAGTTAAGAGTTCAGTGGCGGAATATGTGGCATCTTTCTTTCTGCATCTTAGTCAACTCATTTAAAACTGAAAAGTTTATGATGCATCTTTTCATTACGTTAAAGAATATTCCATAGTTTATAGGAGCCACATATTTACTATCCGTTCATCAGTTGAAGGAAATTTACGTCGTTTCCATTTCCTAGTTACTGTAAGTATAACAGCAATAGAACATCGTTAAACAATTGTCTGTAGAGGAGGATGTAGCGTTATTTGGACACAGACTGAAAAATAGCCTAGCTGGGTCATGTGGAAGACTTATCTTAGTGTTCAGAAGATTCTCCACACCTATTTCCTGAGTAGCTGTATCAGTATGCATTTTCCTGAGAGTAAATATGGATTCCTAATCCCCCAAACACTTCCCCAGTATTTGTTTTTACTGGTTTTAGATATTCTGACTGGGGTGAAATAACATCTCAAAGTAGTCTTAATTTATATTTCCCTAATTGCTAAAGATGACAAACAATTTTGAGGTTTTTTAACCATTTTTTTCTTCTGAGAATTCCATCTAGACTTTCATGTTTTCCTACCATCTGCATTTCCTTCATCAGGAAGAGATCTAATGAAAAGGGTGGGTTTAGTGAGAGTTGTGCAGATGGCCTTGAGTCACTTTTGTTAGGGGTGTGCATCCACTAGGGGGCACTGCAGGACTCCTAGAAATTAATTTTTGTTTTTGTTTTTGTTTTCGAGACAGGGTTTCTTTGTAGTTTTGAAGCAAAATTACTTTGTTCTTAGAGGTTGATCATCAGAGAAACATAAGGCAATCCACTTACAAAGCAAGGAGTAGGGGTGACTATGTGGAGTTTCCCAGTCCCGGATCCCAGATATTTAGATATCAATCATTACATATAAAACCACAGATATATAGAGTCTGTTCACGAGACCTTATGTGCTTATAAATTCACTTTAAAATAATTCTCTGAATAGATGCAAGCAAAACAGAATCTCACCAAGAATTATGAGAATGGACATTCAAGAGAAAACATCTTCACTGCTTTCATTCTTGTTAGTTTTATTTTTAAAAATTCCCAAATTCAAAAACTGGAAACTGCTCCAATTTTATTTATGTCAATATAATTTATAAATTATCTATCTATCTATCTATCTATCTATCTATCTATCTACTTATCTATCTATCTGTCTATCTATCTATCATCTATCTACCCATCTATCCTCTGAACTAGAAAGAAAGAGAATAACTACTTAAGTCATTAGAAGTCATTATATTTCTGCATATGTTTAGTGGGACAACGATATTTTTGGCCACTGAAACAGTCTTAAGCATGAATTCCATTTCATGGAGTATGCCCTAAGTTTATTCAGAATGTGGTAGATCACACCAATATCAATTGTGTCTTTATCATACCACTGCACCATGTATGGAGATCACTACTGTAGATCAAAGGACTTATAGATGAGTTGGTGTTTACCTTTCTCCTCTGATACCATTATACATAAGCTTTGTTAGATTTAAAGATAGGAAACAAGCTCACTAGTGTATTCAAATGCCATTCTTGATCTATCAACACTGAAATACACTTGATATGACATATTCGTGTGTTATGTGTCTGAGTCCCTCACAGGTCAGAGAGCACTTAAGCAGAGGCCTCACTGGGTAAGGTGAGGTAGTAGACCTCAGCTACTGGGGAGAATACACAGGACTCACTTTCTTGAATGCTGATTGTGCAGGCTTAGGGCAGAAGCACAACCTTTTTCTTAGTGGCTGAGTGGATGACTCAAGAGGTAGAATTGTTTCTTAGAAAGAACAACATCCTGATAGCAGTAGCTGACCAGCTAGTCATCACAATTTATACTGGGACTTAATTTATTTGGAATAATGAAGAAAATAATAATGAAGACATATATTCCTTCTTTATTCATGTTTTTTGTGGCTGCAGTGACATGGTGAGTTAAGATTTTACAGCCAAAGAGTAATCTGTGGGCATTTCTGACACATCCAGGAGGAACTCTATTTTAGTCAAATTTTCTCAGTTACTATTTAAAAAAATAAGAGATAATTCGGTAAAGTTATGACCTGACCAACTTTCTCCATTATTTCTGTCTTTCTGCTTAGGGGTGAGCCAAGGAGAGCAGGTGGAGCAACATCCTTCTACCCTGAGATTCCATGAGGGAGCCAGCACTGTCATCAACTGCACGTACTTAGACAGTGCCTCGTACAACTTCCTTTGGTATAAACAAGGACCTGGAGAGCATCCTAAGCTCATTGTTGACATTCATCCAAATATGGAAAGAAAGCATGATGAAAGACTGGTAGTTTTACTGGATAAGAAATTTAAACACTTCTCCCTACACATCACGGACGCCCAGCCTGAAGACTCAGCCATGTACTTCTGTGCCACAGATACACAATGCTCCCCAGGCACCTGCAGTCTGTCCTCTAACCTGTCATAGAGCCTGGAGCCCCATCCACACCCTGGGTCACAGGTTTCCAATGGAGAATATGCCAATTGTTAGTGGGCAAGTGCCAACTATAATGTCTACATTAAAAAAACACAAAAGAAGAAAGTTAGCTTCAAGTAACTGAAGAACTTTTGGACAATTTTTTCCTTTGTTTTCAAAAAGCATTCTAAAATTTGAAACACAATTTTGTCCTTCCCTTTCCCTGGTTATAGCGCTTAACTGCCACCACAGATAATCAGAACTCACTGCTTTTCAGAGAAGATGATGCTGTAGCATACTCAGCCCCCAGATGGCAGATCTCCATCACACAACCTCCTCCCAAGGTCAGAGGTCACTGAGGAAGAGGGGATGGAAAAAAATGTCAGAACCATAGGTGGGGGATGACTACAAGGAGCCAGTGTTTTCTGGACATAGCAGGGCAGCTGCACACATGAACTCACAGAGGTTTACAGCTCACATATATTTTGCAAATGACCAAGTCAGACAAAATTTGATCAAGAAGTCAAGGTGCTCATTCCTACCTTTAGCTAAGAAGCTTTGTGAAGATGGTAGCTGCTGGGAGAGAGACTCAGTTTTCTCTCAAGGTAAACCTCCTAGGGCATAGACCACCCTCTAGTGAAGGCCGCACTTCCAAGAGTATATGGGTAGCACATCCTGTAATGCAAACTTTGATGCATTTTATTTTTTAAATGGGTGAACGAAACTAGGTTTGTAGTGAAGAGTGGATGGGTCTGGCAGGATTGAAGGGAGCAGGTGTGCATGATCAAAATCAATTGCATAATATATTCTAAGAACTAATAAAATGAGGAAAAGTAGATAAATTTTATCAGAAATGTGTATGTTTGTATGTGTGTTTGTTGTGTCTTATTTTATGTATATTCAATACACTAAATACCAAAGAATACACATAGTTCAGAAACACTGGTGATTTCAGGCACCCACTGGGGACTTGAAACCTGTCTCCTTTGAATGAGGTTTCAAGTTCATTCACCATGTGTTGTGCAGACATCTGTGGTGTGGTTTGAACAGAAATCAGCAGACGGCGATGTCTCGTCAGGTGGGTTAATGTCTCATCCAGATGGTGGGTTTGCATCACAGACTGTCACTGTGCAGAAGGAAGTCCTTGCTTATTAGTTTCAATAAGGTGCTGAGGACACTAATCCTGGTGAGTTTAGTGAACTCAAGAACCAAGTGTCATTTTCTTTTATGGACATGCTTCCTGACACCTGCTCAGTCCTGGTGCTTCTGCTACTGCTCAGTAAGTTACATTTACCCTAAGTTCTGATGATGTCATTTTCTTACAACTATGAAAAGTTTTACCCACTTCCTTGTATGAACAGTGATTTCTTCTTATTGCTTTATTATTTATTTTCAGGGAGGAGCAATGGAGACTCAGTGACCCAGACAGAAGGCCTGGTTGCTGTCACAGAGGGGTCACCTGTGATGCTGAACTGCACCTATCAGGCTTCTTACACAAGTTTTTTTCCTTCTGTGGTACGTGCAATATCCCAACAGAGCCCCTCAGCTTCTTTTGAGGAGCTCCACAGACAACAAGAGGACAGAGCACCAAGGGTTCCACGCCACTCTCCACAAGAGCAACAGCTCCTTCCACCTGCAGAAGTCCTCAGTGCAGCTGTCAGACTCTGCCCTGTACTACTGTGCTGTGAGTGACACAGTGAGGGAGACTTCAGGGGAAGCTGCACACAAACCAAGGGTGTAAAGAGGGCTGAGGGGAGTGGCCCTGTGAGGGGGTTGGCTGTGTGTCTTCTCTTAGTTGGATTTACTCAGCCTTCTAAAATACAGCAACAACTTTCAGATCAACGTCCTAGAAAACTTGGAATTTGTGGCTACTCTGACAGGATAGGATGGACGTCATTGCCAGAGGCAACTCAAGCTTTGTTCCACAGAAATACTGTTCTCTCCCTAAATGGAAAACCTCTCAAAGAAAACATCTCTAGGAAAATTCTGACAGGATTTATCTCTACCAATATGTCTTACAAAATTTAGTGATTGATCTTCTCCTACAATATTTTGTTACTAGCCTGCAAATTTATGAGCAAATGAGGAACATAGACCGTAGTCTTTGAAAAACTCCTTCAGTCTCACTCCACAAGTTATGTAGATTCTTCCTCTACCTGGTCCATCTTACAGAGAGTTCATGCTGACTTGCAGTCTCAGTTACTATTCTATTGCTGTAAATATAACCATCACCAAGACAACTTACAGAAGGAATCATTTAATCGAAGTCTTGATTACAGTTTCAGAGAGTGAGTCCATGACCATCATTGTGGTGAGCATAGTAGCAGGCAGAAAATCACGGAGCAGTAGGTGAACGCTTCTTTCTGATCATAAGCAATAGGCTGAGAGAGGATGGTAGCTTTGAGATTCCCAAGCCACCAGCAGTGACACCTCCTCTGATGAGGCCATACTTACTGACCCTTACTACACAGTCCACCAACTGGGAATCAAACATTCAGATCCTATGAGGGCCATTCTCACTGTAACCTTCACACTCCCCAACAGCCTTCACTTTGTGCAGCTGCTCAGGAAATAGAGATGTTGGCACTCTCAATATGATGCCCTGAGAGCAGTACCTTCTCTTTCCTGCACACCATGTAGGAGGAAGTATGGTCATGAAAGACTCTATTGAGAAATCTTTTCCCTTTCGAATCCTCTCTCATCCCCCACTGCACTTTGCTTAAATTCTAAACACATGGTGTAGTCACTCATCTGGGATTAGAGTACTCTGATAATTAGTGTTCTCTGATAATTCTGTGAAATATGAAAAAGGTTTTGATCCATTTTAGTTCTGGAATGAAAATACTGATGTAGAGTAACATGCTCTAGTACTCATATTTATCTCTCTATAAAGGAAGAAAGATCTGAAATCAAAGGCAATGAGGTCCCTCAAGAAAATTTCATGTTTGTGTACACAAAGAGCTGCAAAAAATACACATCCTGAACTGAATGAAATCTAGCAGAATGATCATCAAAGGGATCAGAGAGTCTGCACTTAGTAGCTGATGGGAGCAGATGCAGAGCCCCACAGCCAAATATTGGGGGAAGTAGGGGAGTCCTGCAGAGGAGGGGGAGAAATGACCAGAGGAATCAAAGTGGTCAGGGACACCACAAGAATACAGCCCACAGAATCAACTGACTGGATCTCATGCAGGTTCACAGAGATCAGGGAGCCTATAGGGGTCTAACCCTCTGCATATGTTATGGCTGAGTAACTTAGTGTCTTTGTAGCATCCATAACAGTGGGAGTGGGAGCTGTCTCTGACCCCTTTGCCTGCTTATGGGACAATTTTTCTTGTGCTGGGTTGTCTCATCCAGTCTTGACGTAATGGTCTGTGTCTGGGCTTACTGTAGTTTGTTGTGCCATGTTTGGTTGATGTCCCTGGAAGGGCTGCTCCTTTCTGAGGAAGGACAGAATGGGGTGTATCCTGGGAAGGGGAGTTGTGGGGAAACTTTTCATGGGGGAGAAGGAAGGGAACTGTTGTAGGAATGTAGTATATGGGAGAAGAATTTAGTAAAACAATAAACTCATAGAATGTGTAATGATCATAGCACAGTAACTGGTCTATCTGCTTAAAAGTAAGTACACTCTGTCTTACTGGTTAAGGATAAAAATAGAATGTTAAAATGTTAATTGCATTTCTAAACTCTGAAATCTACTTCAAATGGCAGAGCACAGAACACAATCTCGAGATGAGTACTTGATAGACCAAGAAGAAGGCTAAATCTAATAATAGCCCCAGTGTCAGGCATGAAAACTTCCCTTCAAGTTGCTAGTAAGGGGTTTTAAGAGTCTCTTCCAAACAAAACAGGCTACTTCCATTACCCTTGATTGGTTCATAGAATTTGAAAGTAAGACCCTTTTGCTAAGAGTACCACATCCTTCAGACACAGGATTGGAGGAATTTACCTAGATATGATCCGAAGACTTTCATTTAAAAACAAGTATATTCAAGATTCCAAAGGATAAAAGTAATAAATAATCCTACCAAGTCTTAAAGACTTTGAACCAGAAGAATGATCTCAATGGCAAGATATCTACCAGGATGCAGTAGTAGCACTTTTACCTTGGTAAAAACTGATATCTATCTTATCGGACATGAAGTCCACTCAAGGAAGGATATTAGGCCTAGTAATGTAAATCTAGTTAACTACCTACATCTGAGGAATTTATAGACCCTAGAGAACCTACTGTGGCCACTTTCCTAAATCAGTGCAGCTTCTAAATTATATTCTAAATACAAGTAATTATACACACATATAAGTGTGCGTCTCAGTCCTAATGAAAGAAAATTCATTTTGAAGCAAATAGAGGCCACTGTAGTGTTTGAGAACTGATCAAAATGCAAAAAAATGTCTGTGAAGCCTCTAGTCCCAGTTAATTCATCTACAATGCAATTGCTACACCTCAGGCTTGGGAACACCACACAAATGGAGCAGGAGGGACTGTAAGAACCAGAGGACCAGAACACCAGCTGAGAGGAGGACATGAAGGAGAAAACTTACTCATTGCTGATTGTAGCGAGGAGCTGCGTGAAGGCCTGCTTTTTGTCCCACTCGGCTCCCACATGGCTAGCTTAGTCCCAGAAATAACAACACACAAATTGTATTCGTTTAAACACTGCCTAGCCCATTATCTCTAGAGAGTTAGTTACTGGCTAACTCTCACATCTTGATTAACCCATTTCTAATAATCTGTGTAGCACCACGAGGTGGTGGCTTACCAGGAAAGATTCAGCATGTCTGACCTGGTGGCTGGTTCCGTGGCATCTCTCTCATTGCCCTCTTCCCAGCATTCTGTTCTGTTTACTCCGCCTACCTAATTTTCTGTCCTATCAGAGGGCCAGGGCAGTCTCTTTATTAACCAATGAAAGTAATACATAGAAAGACATACCTACATCATTTCCCCTTTTTCTGTTTAAACAAAAAAGAAGGGCTTTCACTTTAACATAGTAAAATTGCATGTAACAAAACAGTTATCAAGTAAGAATTACAGTTACAATATTTATATCTATTTTATCTTTATCATAATAATGGAAAACTATAACTAACCATTCTTCAACTCCATCAAAGACTCCAGAAAGATATAATATTACCTAAGTAAACAAGAAGTAAGCAACTTCCAAAACTCTAGAAATGACAGAGACATCTTGCTGCCTGGACAGTCACCCAAAATTCCTCTGTACCATTGAGGCATCCATCTTCACCCTACATGCCCATAGTATCCAGAGACATTTCCATGAAGCAGGAAATTTCAAAGGCAGTTCAGTCATTATCTGCTGTGTCCTGCAGAATGTCTCACAGACTCTTTCATGAATCAGTAACCCCGAAAAACCATCTCACCTTTAGGCAAGTTCAGCAGTCCTCTCTCTGCAGGTTCTCTGTGTCCGGTTTATACAATAGTCCAGGCAAGAGCAGTTTCTTGCCCAAATGGCTAACCAACTCCATAAGGAGCCTCTTTGATGCCCATCTTCCTCTTGAAGTAGAATGGTGCTGCCAGGAGCAGATGTGTCTCATTGTCATGAAAAGCCCCAAGTTATTAAAACATTAAATGTCATATTCTGTAGTCTTTGAAAGATATGAAGAATGCCTAGCTGAAAGATATCTATGCACATCTAGAAAGTCTTACTAACATGACTACAAACTTGATTATAAATGATTATCCATTAACAACCTATATTTCTTAATTATACGTTGCATTTTTAAATGAGCTACACAATCACAATACCTCAATCAAGATCAGAAATATATATACATATAACAAAATTGACCTTAAAATCCATACCAATGCAAATTATTCATATCTATATCATATCCCCCTTTAAATGTAAAATAACATTTATAAGCAATATTTGGGAATATGGACATAGTTATTTCTCTCCAAACTTCTTCCTGCTGTATAGGGGCGCTGTTAATCAGGTTTTTCATGGTATAAACTGTGTGCTAGATTCATCTCAGTCGGCAGTTGAGCAAAGTAATTTCTTGAGGGTATTGATAGCAACCTTTCAGGAGGACGGGGTCTATCATACCATATTGGGATAGAAGCAATTCACAGGGTCTCATCCTCTGTGAAAACAAAAGAACTTTTCCAAAGCATCATAACCTTAGATCCAAATTTTGAAGTCAAGATATTTTCAAAATATCTATCTTGAATTAGTTCAGCAGCATTTCTAAACAAATATTTTTAGCAGCTGTTGCTTCTTCCTGAGCCTTCAAACAATTCAAAAAGAGCATAATAGCATACAGTATCAAGATTCTCTGTGTATTTTCTATCTTTATGTGGCTTTATTTTAACCTCTATTTCTTTTATTTTTACTTTTACTTTTTAAGACAGGTTCTCTGTATATCTTTGTCCTGGAATAACTCTGTAGACCAGGCTGTCGTTGAACTCACAGAGATCCACCCCAGTCTCTGCCTCCCCAGTGCTAGGATTAAACGTATGTGCTACCACACCTTGAAGTCACAGAGGTCAATCTACCTCTGCCCCTTGAAGTCACAGAGGTCAATCTACCTCTGCCTCCCAAGTGTTGGGATTAAAGTTGTGTATCACCACACCCCACTACTTTCTTTCTTCCTTTTTTACCCTAAGAACTTTAACATTTAGCCTGCATATTTTTAACACATAGTAAACCATTTAGAGGTTTTTTTCATCTTTGAATCTCTCTTTACTATCTCTCTCTCTCTTTTTCTGACCACATGAGTCTAAAACCGTGGCTTTGATGGCTGGATCCAGCCTATTCCTTAGCTTTCCAGCCTCATGGCGGAGGTACTGGCCATTTTTATTGTCACAACTCTATGGCGTTTCAAGGTCTCTGCCAGCAAGCAAGCTGCAGCATTTTGCTCACAGATAACACTCAGTCGGACTGCCTGCCTGAAAGAGCCAGAGTTTGCCCTGGCAGGACAGCCCAGAAAGTCGGCATTTCAAAATGGTGCAGCTTTCTTCCTACTATGGCTGAAAACTGAAAAGCATGCATTCAGCTTTTCATCAACACCCTTTAAGTGCTTCGTGGCAGGACCTCTTAAAAGAGCTGCAGGGTTTTGCAGCTAAAGCTGAGTCAGGAAGCCTCTCTTAGATGAGAGTGCTTGCTTGCCTCTAGCAAGCAGGGCAGACTCGGGAAATTGCTGCTACCAAGAAAACATGTTTTACTCTGTTCTTTCCCAAGCTTTCTCAGGGTTTCTGTGGATCCAGTTATCCACATCTGGGCGCCATTTGTAGTGTGGTGCTGCGGGAAGGCCTGCTTTTCAACCCGCCCGCTCCTGCCCGTCTAGCTTAGCCCCAGAAATAACAACACACAAATTGTATTCATTTAAGCACTGCCTGGCCCATTATCTCTAGAGAGTTAGTTACTGACTAACTCTCACATCTTGATTAACCCATTTCTAATAATCTGTGTAACACCACAAGGTGGTGGCTTACCAGGAAAGATTCAGCATGTCTGACTTGGTGGTTGGCTCCATGGCGTCTCTCTCATTGCCCTCTTCCCAGCATTCTGTTCTGTTTACTCCGCCTATCTAATTTTCTGTCCTATTAGAGAGCCAAGGCAGTCTCTTTATTAACCAATGAAAGTAACACACAGAAAGACACACCTACATCAGCTGATGTGAATGCAAATGGGCACAAACAATATGGAAATCAGCAAGGAGGTTTCTCCAAATGCTGACCATAGATCTACCACAAGATCTTGCTACATCACTCTTTAGAATTTAATCAAGAGTCTATATCTTTCTACAGGGTTATTTGTTCTTCTTTGTTCATTAATGCGCTATTCATAATCACTAGGAATTGGAAACACTTTAGATACCCATCAACTGATGAGCGAATTGTGAAAATATGGTACATTCACACAATGGAATATTATTCAACTTTTAAGAAAAGTGGAATTTTCAGGTAAGTGGGTGGAAGAAAGAACGTGGGATGAATTACTAACACTAAAAGCATTTTGAAAAAAGACATTATAAAAATCCTTAGTTATAGAAATTTCTAAGATACATACTTTAACCAAAGTGGATGCTGTGAGTATAAACACACACTTAAAAGGTGGTTTGACATGACCATTGAGCAAAATGACAATAGTAATTTCCAGTAGGACCTATGACCTCTTGAGTTTTAACTTACACTCAAGAAGTAAAACATTTTGAAGGCTGTTCTTCACCAAATACCCCTGAATTATAAGTTTCATTTTCCAGGTGATGATAAAGAGGGCATAAACATATTTTGTATCTGGCCTGGCTGAATGATTAGATTAAACTTTCTCATGCAACCCGTGATCTCCTTGTTGTACACATATGTTTGGCCATCAAGATTTCACAGCCTTTAACTATAGCTGTTTTACATTACAACTATTTGTTTTTTCATTCCTTAACTTGAAGTCATGTTCATTCATTTCCAGACAGTTTCTGGTGTTGGAATCTGTAACTCCCTTCCGTATATTACTGAGTATAACACTGCTTCGAATTTTTTTTTCTGATCTCTCTGTTCGTTGCTACTACACTGTGCACTCTGATCTGTCTGGAAAAACAATCTGTCCTTTCTTTTCTTTCTTTGACACAAAGTTGCCCCACTGAATGGTAACTGTTACGGTTCCCAATTAATTCATTATAATTGACAGCACACACAAGTACACATAGGGAGGGAGAAAGACAGATAGGCAGACAGACAGAGACAGACATAAGTGACAGAGACAGACACAACACACACATACACACACACAGAGAGAGAGAAAGAGAGAGAGAGAGAGAGAGAGAGAGAGAGAGAGGTAGTAGTAGAATTGAAAAGTCATGCTAATATCTCCTGGCCCCTGGTGTTCATGCATGGCATGACCAAGAAATCGCAGGTGACATTTCTGAATTATGTTGTATTTTATAGGAAAAGCAAAGGGACCACACAGGTAACTAAGTCATCAGTTTGACGTATGTGGAAATTGATCTGAGTTCATTAAAGTGAAGATTGTCCCTCATAGTTCTTTCTCGCATATACAATACTGTCCCCTGGGTCTCCAGCACCTGCTGATGCTGACAGCAGGAAGCCAGACTGTCTCAGACATGGAGGGTCTTCAGAATGAGTGCAGGAAGGATTAAAACTCATGCCACCTGAAGATACTCTGGCAATGGAACCGAAGGACTGGGTGTTCTTCTGCCCTGAGTCACAACTGCAAAGCTGGATAAAACAACCTGAAACTACAGAGTAAGAGACCAGAGTCCCAGTCTAGGGCACTTTTAGGAAGAAGGCACATTCCATAAATGCAATAGTATAGAGAGTGTAAACTCTTGAGAAATGCTTTATTCCTGTGAGATAGATTTCAGTTGTCATTTATTTCTCATTTTGAAAAGAAAAGTTCTGAGGAGTAGCTGCCTCTAAGCCCCAGAACAGCTACTGCAAATGCACAGATTCAGCCATCAGGCTGAGGCACCAACTGGGCTCTGAATGCACCTGCAGCATCAGTGCTGTGTGGGAAACTCAGCTCTAGGGAGGGTCTCTGTGTTCAGAGGGAAACAGCACAGGTTTTTTTTGATTGGGGACAGCATTTTTGAACTCATTTCTAATTTCATTCAAAATTATACCACAGGATTGGAGGACAATAGCTGTTGTAATACCATGTGAGACAGTGATGGGCTGAGATGGTGTAAGGTTGACTGTGGTTTATATTTGAGAAGATGATGTGTTTTTGTTTTTTCATTACTTGTCTCATTACTCAAGTGATGGTGTAAGGACCAGCCTTTAGCAGATCAGGAATTTGATGGGGGGCACCATGGAGTCAGCAAACTAATCATTCAATTTGACTTTTCTATCTGAGGGACTAAAACTCAATTCTCTGGGGCAACAAGTAGAGCAAAGCTTAACTGTCTCAGGCTGATGAAAAATGAAACACACACATACACACACACACATACACACACACACACACACACACACACACACCACCACCACCACCACCACCACCACCACCAAAGTGTAATCTCTTTATCATCTTTTTATTTCTTTTCTTACATCTCTCCAGATGTCTACCTTCTGTACATCATTAAATTTTTTCCTTACATTTTATATACCATAGCAAAATCTTTCAAGCAGTATAAAATTTACAATGTCATTATAATCATTTTTCAAGTAAATTACTACAACAAACAAAGGCAGGAAACATGTTTCCCATTCCCCTTACATGATTAAGCATTTTACTTATCACAGGTGGAAAAGAAATTATTACCAAGAACGCACATACATTCATGCAGAAACAATTTATTACAGGTTAACAGAGTGTAAGCAAGCAACTTTTTCTTCAGCCAGTTCTTTCATGGCAGACTGCACTTTGTGGTTATAAAGAAAGGAGCAATCCCTTTATTATCTATCTTAAAAATATTAAAAGAGTAACAAAATTAAGTTGGGTGTGGTAGATCATGCCTTTCATCCCAGCACCAGGGAGGCAGATTCAAACAAATTTCTGTATGAGGCCAGCCTAGTCTACAAAGTGAGTACCAGGACATCAAGTTCTACATAGAGAAATCCTGCCTTGAAAAATCCCAGAAAAGAAAGAAAGAAATAAAAGAAGGAAATACAGAAGGGAATAAAGAAAGAAAAAAAACACAAAACTAAATTTTTATATGTGAAACACAATTTGTCAGCTCTATTTTAAATTCTCAGGGTGCATACCCGTTAATCAACCAATCTGAGTGGCCTGTTCTTCTACCCAGAACTAAGATGTTGTCCAGACTCTAGCTGCTGACAAGGATCATGTCTTTGTTCATGATCCTGCTGCAGCTGGAGACTATGCTGATATCTGTGGCGTGTGTCACCTAAGGGGGGCATAGGAACCATGTATGATGAAATCAGAAGGTCATGTTCAGTCAGCTCTTCACTGACTCTTGGAAATCTGGTCCTGCTCTTCAATGAACACTGTAGCAAGAGAGCTGGTCCCAACCCTCAAGGGAGAGCTATGCTCCCTCCGCTGCATTCAGGAGAGATGGCCCCCATCCCACACCAAAGGTGACGAAGATCTGACTCTGATGGCATGAGAGTAAGGGAGCTGGCTTGTTGGAAGAGGGGGCTTCTTATTGGTCCCAGCAACCCAGCCACAAAATAATCACACAGAAATTGTATTAATTAAATCACTGCTTGGTCCATTAACCCTAGGTTCTTATTGGATAACTCTTAAATATTAATTTGACCCATATCTATTAATCTGTGTATTGCCACATGGCTGTGGCTTACTGGCTAAAGTTCCGGCATCTGTCTCCAGCCGGGCTACATGGCATCTCTCTGACTCTGCACTTCTTTCTCCCAGCCAGCACACAGCTTAGATTTCCCCACCTAGTTCTGTTCTTCCCTGTCATAGGCTCAAAGCAGTTCTTTATTCATTAACCAATAGAAGCAACATGCAGACAGAGGTACCTCCCACATCACTGGCTCCACCCGACACCCGAGATGGACAGCCCCATTGGCCCAAACTTGTCAACCCAGGCCTACAACCAGGCCTTCGGTTGACCTACCCTAGCATCTACCATATCTGCCTGAGCTCATGAAGAAACTCTTCCTGGTGAAAGACACCCACAGAATCTCTATGACTCCTAGCAGCTGTGGGATATCTGAAAAGAGTTTTGGTGAGTGTCCAGAAATGATGGTACCAGAAACAAGAGGCTTTGAACCTAACCAAAGACTCATTGAGAAACCAAAGACTCATGTAGTTTGCAAGTAGAGTCAATTGGACAAAGGAGATACTGCATGACACACCATGACTGCCAAAACCACGAGGACAAATGAAGAGGTGTTGGAGAGGTGGGAAAGATGAAGGAGTGGAATCGGATTTTTGTTTCATGTTGTTTGGTTTGGTTTGTTTTTTGTTGACTTTGTTTTTATTTGTTTTCTTATTATGATTTGGCTTAGTTAGGTTTGATCTTCGAAAACTTTCTTTAGGTGATGGTGTTGCAGGAGTGAGGAGGGTATGGGGCGGCTAAGTTGAGGAGAATTAGGGGGCATGATGTAAAACTTGCAATTAATCAATAAGGAAACTAAATAAAAATTAAACAAAAGAGAAATTTTTATGGACAAAATTATTCTTTTTGGAACATGAAGTTAAAAAGAAATCCAAAGTAAATAGAAATCCAGAATATTTCCTATGTTTGGAGAAAGTTTTGATGTGAACATAATGGAGCATATGCTTTAGACTCTTGACTCAAACAGGTCAAAGGCCTGAAAAGAACCCAGAAGTGTAATTATGTGGTCTAAAGTGGTGTATTGTTCTCAAAAAGTAAGATACTTTGAAGGATTTTCCTCTCTACATTTCTCTCTATTCTAATTTTGTTTGTCCAGTGATAATAAAGTGAACATAAATATGTTTTGGATCTGACTGAGGTGGATGATAGATATGGGTTAATACATGTGACCCACAATCCATTCATTGTACACTTAGGTGTGGCCACCAAGATTTCACAGCCTTTAGGTATGGCTATTTTACATTGTGGCTGCTTTGTTGTCTGATTACTTAACTCAGAGGCATGGTCTATTTCCAGTCAGTTTACAGTGTTAGAATCTGTGTCTCTCCTCTCTAACTGCTTCCATGTTCTTTTCTGCTCTCACTGCTGCCACACTGTGTAGCCTGCTCTGTCTAAAGAGGACTCTGTGCTTTGTGTTCTTACTTTGGCACAAAATTGACTCATTGAATACTATCTGGCAAGGATTAGGATGACATCTTTTTATAGGGCACAATATATATACATTTTTACTATTATGTAGCATTCAAACTACCTCCAAAGAATGAGAACACTAAAATCAGTAGTGGAATTAGGTGATGCTCAGATTACCTGCCCCCTGGTGGGCATGCAGGGCATAGTCTCCTGTAGGAAGGGCCTAGACTATGACAGGTGCCACTCCTGGGATTAGGTTACATTTCATAGGAAAGACAGCACGATTCTGCATAAGTAATTACATCTCTAATCAGTCTGACACACGATGGCTTTGACTTTGAGTTTATTGAAATGATTATCTGTAGCAAGCCATCTAAACATGTTATTTTCTTGAGACATTTTTACAATTGATTTGACTCAGTACTCCCTAGCTGGCTTTTCTTACAACATAACATTTGTCACATTTGCTGTGGAGAGAAAAAGGAAATGTAGTCTTTATTCCTCACAGCATCCATCAAACTATGCACTCATGGTGCCGTTTGATTATGTCATTCAGATTTTAGCAGTAAAATAGCATGTGATTTCCCAAAAACTGAGGCCTTCTGAGAGTTTCCTTTAAAACATGTAAAAGTATTGGAGTTGTCTCAAACTAAAACAGTTTGTTTTATGTTTATAAAACAGTTGTTTTTGTTTATATCTTTATACTCTTCTTTTTGTAGTGGTCACAAATATCAAGCCCTAGGAAGGACAGGTCTTGCTCTGCATAAGATCATCAAGCTTTGAGAATCAATCCTAGAAGAACAAGAAAGCCAATGACTGAGAAAGCAGCACATTGAAACTGTGAAATTGAGTTTCTGTTTGGCCCCTAGGGGGCACTGATCTCTAATAGGGAAAGGGCTTTTAAGCAGATTAAATCAAAGACACTAAAACCTAATTTCTCTACTATTTAAATATTTGTTTTGATTGAACATATATTAGATAGTAACAGAAAGATTCCCAGACACCAGCCATAGGCCTATTGCCAACCAAGATTTAAGATTCTTAATAGTTCAATCAGGGTTGCTGTGGAGAAGGTTTCTAAATCCCACTGTCTACCTCTCCACTCTGCAGGCTGTATTCACTTCCCAGGAATCTCCAGGAAGAGTGAGCTGCTTCTTGTTTTCTTCGGTGACCTTGCTGTGCATCCTGAGGCTCAGAGCAGCCCTGCTGCTCACTGTCTCTCTGCTTTAGAGCCTCATACCCAGAAAGAACGCTGTGCTGTTTCACTCCGACCAGAGACCTCCTTTCAGCTGAGCTGCCCGCACAGCACTGATGCTGCAGGAGAATGCAGAGCCCAGTTGGTGTCCCCGCCTGATGGCTGCCTCTGTGCATCTGCAGCAGCTGCTCTGGAGCTGAGGGGCAGCAGCTACTCATCTCTTGTCCCTTAGGGTATTTTCCTGAAACTACAACACCCTCATCTACATCTCCAGAGCCTCCTGAAGGAAGTCAGTCTGTCTCAGTTATAACGGACATTCAAACTGAGTGTGAGAAGGATGGAAACTCCTTCTACCTGAGGATCCTCTCACTGTGGGACTGAAGTAGCTGGGTGCTCCTCTGCCCTGAGTCACAAGTGCAGATCTGGATAAAAACCACCTGAAAATACAGAGTAAGAGACCAGGGTCCCAACCTCAGACACTCTCAGGAAGTTGCCACGTTCCGTAAATTCAACAGCACAGAGAAAGTGGAATCTTGGAAAATGCTACATTTCTATGGGATAGATCTGAGTTACCATGGTCTTGTTTCTCATTTTGCAAAGGAAAGATCAGATTCTTAAAGGACAGCATTTATACCCAAGTCAAAATTCAACCTCAATTACCCTTCAGGATTCTCTTCATACTGGAGGACATTAGTTGCATCAACACCATTTGAGACGGTGATGGGCTGAGATGGCGTAAAGTTGACTCTGAGTTATTTTTGAGGAAACTGTATGTTTGCTTTTCATTATAAGTCTCATTTCTCAAGCAGTCATCTTTATGGTGAATCCTTCAAAATGTATTCCACTATTGTTATGAACTCAAGTGCATTGTCACCTGCATTCACCATATGCAAAAGCACAGCAGCTCCGCTGCCCCTGTCACTCTGCAGGCAGCACGCCTACCTTAACTTCTTCAATCCACTTGCTTCTTATGTGGTCATTTAAAAATCAAACAATTATATCACAAACCTTTGTTATAATGGGAGTGTCTCATTTGTTTGAATGCATTAATAATAGCCTCGGAGTACCCAAAATGTTTCAGTATCATCTTTAAAAAAAGAAGTTTAAAAACACTCCCTTTGGTTTAATTTAAAACAAAGCCTGGATTTGAATTCTCTGCTTCTCCCTTCCCTTGACTTCTGTATCTGTCTGTTGTATGAGTCTAAATTTGTGTCCCCTTGAATGCTGTCTTATGTTGTTTGTTCCTGTATCTGTGTAGGTTTGTCTCCAAGAAAGGGCTCTGATCTATATTTATTGAACAGCACAGAAATCATCATATGGGGAAGGAATGGAAGAAGATGAAGAGAGAAATGAAAAGAGCTTACATAAATCTTTAATTGCGTTCACAAAGGAATAAGTCATTGACTGACAAGCACCAAAGGGCCCAGATAACAATCAAACAAATATCATTAAATAATCTCTATATGCTGCCTTTAACATTTATAGCAGATATTATAAGATTGATTTCAACCTATGTGTGCTGTTCCTAGCAATTGCTACTATAGCATACATGCACATATGCATTACTCTGGGTCAGGAGCATGGAAGTGTACAGAGTTGAGGATTAAGGCTATGCATTCACTTAGGTTGTAAAGCTTGATTACAGTGGAACCCAAGACAAGAAACTTTGGTTGTCGCACTGTTCTCCTAAATGCAGGCTAAATACTGAGTACATGCTAGGGTATCAGCCTTAAGTCTTAAGGAACCTTAAGGTATGCATAATTCTTATGCAAGGTCCAGCGAAAGTTCCAGTCTCATAGAGTGCAAGAGATAATTTAATAGTGATGTATTTGCACAACACATATTTTATCTATTTCAAGATTAGTAAATCATTAAACACAGTTAGATGATTTTTACTTTGCATGATTGGAATACCTCTCTTTTTGCTTAATAAAGTTTTTTATTTAAGGCAGGGGTAGTGTTTTAAGAAAGGATTTCCCCGTGTAATCATGACTTTCCTGACACTCACTTTGTAGACCACGCTAGTCTCGAACTCACAGAGCTCCATTTCCTTCTGCCTCCAGGATGCTGAGATTAAGGGTGTGCCCCAGGACAGCCCAGCCAGTAAAGATTCTTTACTCAGAACATGCAACTGTTTCCTGAAATGATTGTTTAGCTGTTTCTTTTTAAATGTTGTCCAATTACTTGTGAGACAATTGAGACATTTCTCTTCACAAAGAAAAAAATTCTGTTTTTCCTCAAAGGTCACTCACACTGCCTATAAATTCAGGGTCTTCTCAAAATATGCCACAACCCCTCCTACTCTGTTCGACCTAGACTCTCAGCCAGGTCTGGTTTGGGAGGACCTTCAGTCTTGGAAGACAGGGAGAGAACTCAGAAGTTTTGACATGGCAAGGTTCCTGGGTGGGGCTCACTTGTTGCAGGAGGAGGGGCACTACAGCAGTCATCCTGACAGCATAGCCCAGAGGTTGGTTACTTGCTTCTGTCTCCAACATCCAGACAAGCACCATGAAGAGGCTTCTGTGCTCTCTGCTGGGACTGCTGTGCACCCAGATTTGCTGTGAGTCTGGCTGTCCATGTTTAGAGGACAGAGAGGATTCTGTTCAACACATAGAGGGGTGGGGAAGCAACTCAGGGGTCGTGAAAAGCTCACACCTTCTCAAAGGACATGGGGGAATGTTCAGGATTCTGTGGATGCTCAGTGACCTCCACCTGTGTCTCTTTCTCTGTTTCTAATCAGGGGTGAACGGGCAGCAAGTGAAGCAGAGTCCTGTGTCCATGGTTCTGCAGGAGGGAGAGAGCACAGAGCTACAGTGCAACTTTTCCACTAGTGCACAGCAAATGCAGTGGTTTTACCAAAGTCCTGGGGGACATCTCATCAGCCTGTTCATCAATCCTTCCGGAACAAATCAGAGTGGAAGACTGAAGTCTACGACAGTCCCTCAGGAACGCCGCAGCTCTTTGTACATTTCCTCCTCTCAGATCACAGACTTGGGCACTTATTTCTGTGCTGTGGATCCACAGTGCTCCCCACACACCTGCAGCCAGTACACAAACCTTCAGCTGGGTGGGTGTGTCATTCCCCTGTTATCAGACATAAGATTTCCACAAGAGAACATCTGCTTGATTTAATATCCCTGCTTGGTATAGGCAGAGTTTTGAGTTTTAACCCTCAGGTAAGCTTTTGGCCATGTAAATTAAGGATTTAGTTTTTTGAATTCTCAATATACACTCCTTTCTGATGCATAAATGTCCATCTTAGAACTAACAGAGAAGCTAATGGAAGGACTGAACCAATGTCAGGTAACTTGCTGTGGACAGGCTCAGGGTTATGCAGAGAAAACAAACTGCAGCAACAGAAACAACATCAAGTCAAAGAAGATACAGGATGTGCAGACAGCTGGATGGTCTCGCTTCCTTTCTGTTGCTGTGCTAAAGCTCTCAGAGAAAAAGCAACTTAGAAGGTGAAAGGATTTATTTAACTTTCACTGCCAGGCCATAGTCCATCATTAGTGGTAATCAAGGTGGAAACTCAAACAGAAGATTGAAACAGAAACCCTGGGGAAACTCTGTTGCTAGCTCCCTCACAGGCTCACACTTAACTAGCTCCTAATATGACCTAGGCCACTTTCACACAGAATGGTGCCACCCACAATGGGCAGGTCTCCATTCAATTCATCAGTTAAAAAAAGTTAGTGCAATTTTATTGAATTTATAGAAGACGTTGAGGATATTTAAGGTATTTAATCTTCTAATTATTTATTTTTAAGTTATCTTTTATATATTTAACTTTATTCATAATTGCTTTGAAGTTTTCTAAACAGAGATCTCAATGTCTTTAAGAAAATAAAGAGAACATCAACTATGAGAAAATGTTCAAACATATATCTTGTTCAACTAGGCTTAAAGAGAATATCTAAAAAGTCTTACAACTCAATAAAAGAAAATGAGTGACTCATTCTTAAATGAGCTAAGTGAGCCGACCCTGTGCAAAGGAATGTGTACGTGGTAAGGACAAATGATTAGGATGTAGTTAGTGACTGTGCTGAATTAGTAACTGGTGGTTGTAGGCTCTGCTCCATGATCCATGACTTTATGAGTACATGGAGGTCATTGTAAGAAACACAATGAGTAACAATACAGAGTAGTGGAGTCTAGTCATCACAGATAGGTCTACAATATGACTCCTGTACTTAAGACTCAGGAAACACTGAAGAAGAGGGGAAGAAAGACGATAAGAGCCAGGGGATCAGAGAGTTAACTGTGAAATTGTGTATCCTCAGAATGTCAGAAGCCACACACACGAAGACTCACCAACATGCCTCTCTAAACATGAGCCAAAAAAGAAAGCAATAGACATGTTAAGGTTCATGTAGAAGGAGCAAGAAGCATCAATTCTAGCTCATGAGCTACTGACAGCCAGGGAATTCTGATAGTTGGAGACATAGTCATTCCCAGAGAAGAGTATACCAATTGTTTATCCAATACTTACTGGTCAGCCCTGAAAACATATATACATGTAACATTATATAGATGAATGGATTTTATTTATATTTAGGAATAAATATGTTTGTAGATGCATGTGTAACAACCATTAAAGAAAGAAGAGGCCATAAAGTTGAAAGAGAGAAAGAAGGGGAATATAGGAAGTTTTGGAATGAGGGATTGATATGACTGTATTATAATTGAAAAAGTGATAAAAAGTGAGCCAAAGAATAATAAACTTTATGGTTTAATAATTACCACATGTACAGGATGTAAGAGGTCAATAAAATATGACTCTTGTGAAATCCAAACATTTGCCTCTTTTATAAGCTTTATTGTAAATAATGAGCATTGTTATCATCTTTTTCTTATGAATGGCTTCTCTCAGTCTCCAGAGTGAAGTAGTTTTAGGCACAATAGAAAGATAGGGAATCACGAGGATGCATGGAGAAAATTATGCTATAACTGTCCTCAACACAGACACAATCCTTTTCCATATAAAAAATATTATACCAGAGAAAGTTTCCATGCCTTTCTTTCTTCAAGATGTGGGTTTCTAAGCTCAGGAAAACGGTGAGTATGAAGCCCTTCTTATTTATCCACAGAGGGACAGTGCTGCTTCAGGGCAGATGAAGGCTGCTGTTCCTCCACACACTCCTCAATAAGCTATAAATTACTGTTTAGATAAGTAAATTATTTTCTTTGTTGCTTAAGTTTCATTAGAGAACAAATGCTTGAATCTATCTAGCCTATATTTACCTAAATCCTATCTGTTTGTTCTGAGTTTATAGTATTGACTGATGCCGCAGGGCGATCGGTAATGAAAGTCCCCAGACTATCTTAATACAAAATATACAGCTTTAATAAACAGAAGTAAGACTTACACCAGCTTACACCAGAATCCAAACAATCCATCCGGATGCAGGAGCCAGGCGAGCAAGAGCAGAAGTTCACTTGCCAGGTTCATAGGCAAGCTTTAGCCTAAGGGCGACACACCCCACAAACAGAATGTGATTGGCTGAAATCCCCTATCGTCTCCCCCTTTTTTCTAAAATAAGACAGAACCAAACCAAATACAACTATATACAATAGAAGCAAATAATAAATATAAAGTTACAAACAACAAACAATGTTAAGCAAGAAACATATAACAAAAGTTTTACTAAACATTCTATTTTAGGGAGTCTAAATAATGTAGATGGTAACTACAACTATCTAATCTTCAACTCCATCAAAGATCTGAGAAGGAAAATAATTTTACTCAAGCAGCCTGGAAGTACAAGCAGGAAACTTCCAAAATGTGCAACGAACGGAAGAGACAACTGACTACCTGGGCGATCACTCAAAGTCTCGTATGCAAAGTTGAGTTAACCAACTTTGGCTAAGGCCTGATGTAACTGACATGCCATTTTTCAAAGGCAAGAAACCTTTTAGGACTCTCTCACCCTGTCTTGGCAAGATAAGACAATCCTGCTTTTATCCATTTATGGATATTCTGTAATTCTGTCAGTGGTCGAGGTATGGGCCTTTTCTTTGCCCAAAGGCCAGTTCTGCCAGGAGGAAGACAAGCTCCAGGTGGAGTGTCTTTGGTGCTCAACATTCTCTCAGGAGTAGAGCGGTGATGCCAGGAGTGATTGTGTCTCACTACTATAGAACTATGATTCTAGATTTAGATTAAAGGCCATTTTCCACAGCTCTTCGAAGAGGTTGAAGATTATACTATCTATACTAAGTATGATCTCTATGCACCTAAATAACCTGATTAGCCTAAATATAAATATATGACTATTGATTTCTATCTATCTAACTTAAAGACTAAGAGAATGAACAACTGTGCAATGAGTGAGGACAATGACCTCCAAATGTAAACAATGTATATCATTACATAAATATCTTAATCAGGAATGTAAATATATGTATATATAGCAATACAAATAGAGGTAGAAGCATACTCACATACAATATTCAGTATATCAATGTACAAAAATCAACACCAATACAATTTTCTAAAAACAATTACTCACAAACACCAATATATTATTATCCCAATCAATCCCCTTTTTTTTGATAAACATCCCTGAGCTTACAAAATACCTCCCCCATTCCCTCATCCCTATATCAATTATAACCAACCCCTAAATGATGTCCCTAAATGTGAGGGCAAATTCTACTGGGAGAGGGGACATCTTCCTCGAAAATTGCTTCCAGCTGTCATGGGGGCGATGTTTCTCTTAGGGGGTCCTGTGAAAATAATTGATGGTAAAATTCCCATATAAACATTTGGTGTGAGAAAGTTGTAAATAGTCTCTAAGTAGTTTGAGGAGGTCTGACCAGAGTGTTGTCAAATTTTATGCATCATTCGGAACTGTTTTGCATAGCTGGTACCAAAAAAAACAGGTCTAAAAAATAGTACTATCAACATTATGACGTCATCGTAACCAGGTGGAGTTGGTGTTGTGGGGCCCTATCTTCATCCTAGAAGCTTTAAAGATTACTGCAGGAAAATTTATTGTTTCTCATGGGAAAGTTAAACATTATCTACGAAGACATATACAGACATATATATATATATGTGTGTGTGTGTGTGTGTGTGTGTGTGTGTGTGTGTGTGTGTGTATTAATAAAGATAGAAACAGATGTGGGGAAAGGCAAAGAAAATTCATCAATTATAGTTATTCTGTCCCGTATCTTGGCTCTTGACATGAGACAGAAACTGTGGCATATCTCTTATCAAAAGGCTTGGAAATGAAGAGGGACTGAGCCATAGTTCAACTCTAAAACCAGCTCTACATATTTATAAATAAATGCACATTAGCACATATTTAAAAAATAGTAATACTTACCTAAACTGTTTGGATTCATTGTTGATCCTCTTTGGGTCATAGGTGGTTTCTATATTCAATTATCCAGGGTCCCTTGAATCCTTTGAAAATGGGCGTTCTCCTGTGGAGACAAGAAGAGAACCCTGCCCTGAACCTATACATTTCTCTTACCTTTGGTGTGATTATTATCCTTGTAAGTGAGTTATCATTTATCTCTTCCAAGAGGCTTCTCCTCTTCAAACTGAACCTTTATTAATTTTGATGGTATCCACATTTTTTCCTCTCCTGTGGAAACAAGAGCAAAACCACTTCCCCAACGCAGCACATCTCCTGGCTTCCACTGTGAGGTCAGCACATCCTTGAAATAAATTGGTTGATTTAATTCAGCAGACTTTTCCAATATCCAATGTCTTTCTGCAGCCGTTGTCCCCTTCTCATTAGTGTTGAGAAAATTCAAGGTTAGTAAAGTATTATGTAACCTACTCCTGGGGGTATTTTCCACCCCTTTCTGTTTGTTCAACATATCTTTTATAGTTCAATTTGATCTTTCTATAACTGCTTGACCTGTAGGATTGTATGGTATACCTGTAACATGCTTAATATTATAATAAGCAAAAAATCGTTTCATTTTCCTAGAAACGTAAGCTGGACCATTATCCGTCTTTATCTGTGTAGGTATACCCATGATGGCCATAACTTCTAATAAATGAGTGATTACTGTATCAGCTTTTTCTGAGCTTAAAACAGTTGCCCATTGGAAATCTGAGTACGTGTCAATGGTGTGATATACATATTTTAATTTGCCAAATTCTGGAAATTGGAACACATCCATCTGCCAAATTTCATTCCTTTTAATACCCTTTGGATTAGTCCCTGCAGGCAATGGTGTTTGGTTATAAAAAGAGCAAGTAGGGCATTTCTTTACAATCTCCTTAGCTTGTTGCCATGTAATATAAAACTCTTTTTTCAAGCCTTTGCTATTGACATGGTGTTTTTTATGAAATTCAGAAGACTGCAGCACACTACCAATCAATAAGTGATCAATATCTGCATCACCTTGCGCTAGAGGACCTGGCAGACCCATATGGGATCAGATGTGTGTTATATACATAGGGCAAAACCTGTTCCTGATCATGTCTTGTACCTGGATAAACAATGAGGTCAGTTCTGTATCATCAGGTATAAATTCAGCAGTTTAAATATGCAAGATAACTCTTTCTGCATATTGTGAATCAGTAATTATATTAAGAGGTTCTTTAAAATCCCTAAGCACCATAAAAATGGCATATAATTCTGCCTTCTGGACAGAATCATAAGGACTTTCCACTTTACTCAATTCTTCTGATTTGTAACCTGCTTTCCCTGATTTATTAGCATCAGTATAAAATGTACAGGCTCTGGTTATTGGAGCATCACGGATGATTCGAGGAAGGATCCAAGAAGTTCTCTTTATAAAGTTAAGTCTCTTGCTTTTTGGGTAATTGTTATTGATTTCTCCCAAAAAAATTAGAACAATCTCTTTGCCATGGTTCATTGTCTTACCACAGCTTTTTTATCTCATCAGCAGTGAAAGGCACTATAATTTCTGCTGGATCTATACCTGCTAATTGATGAAGTCTCAATTTTCCTTTTATAATCAATTCACAGACTTTTCCACAAAAATTTTTATTTTTTACTTGGTTTATGTTGCAAAAAATCCATTCCAAGATAGTATCATCTATTTGCATCAAGATTCCTGTAGGATAAATTCTGCATGGCAATATGACAAGAATACAACTAAACTTTGGATTTACCCTGTCCACATGAGCCTCCTGTAATTTTTCTTCAACTATTGTCAGTTCTTTTTCTGCTTTAACTGTTAATTCTCTGGGACTGTTCAAGTCTTTATCACCATCCAAGGTTTTGTTTAAATGAATTATTAGGTCAGGTGTTATCCCAACAGCTGGTCATAGGCTGGAGATGTCTCCTAATAATCTTTGAAAGTCATTAAGAGTTCGTAGTCAGTCTCTCCTGATTTGTGCCTTTTGTGTCTTAATTATTTGTAAACCTATTTTATAACCTAAATAATTAACAGAATCTCCTCTATGAATTTTTCAGGAGCAATTAGCGATCCCCATTTAGGTAACACTATTTTTACTTCTTCAAACAGCCTTTCTAAGGTATCTTTGTTTTGATCAGATATCAGGATATCATCCATATAGTGGTATATTATGGACTTAGGAAATTGTTTGCGTATAATTTTCAATGATTGGCTTACAAAATATTGGCACAGTGTGGGAGAGTTTAACATTCCCTGTGGGAGGACGGTCCACTGGTACCTCCTAGCAGGCTGAGAGTTATTATAAGTAGGCACTGTGAAGGCAAACTTTTCTCTATCTTTTTCTTGTAAAGGTATAGTGAAGAAACAATTTTTTATTATTATTTTATTTGTTATTTTCAGACAAATAACTATAAGAGGCCATCCCTTTGGTAACAGGGAGGGCAGAGGAATTCCAGATTGCAGAGGACCCATAGGTTGAATAACCTTGTTGATAGCTCTAAGATCTGTCACCATTCTCCATTTACCAGATTTTTTTCTTAACAACAAATACAGGAGAATTCCAATGGCTGGTAGATTCTTCTATATGTTGAGCATCTAATTGCTCTTGTACCAGCTATTCTACATCCTATAACTTTTCCTCAGCTAAAGGCCATTGTTTAGTCCATATTGGTTTTTCAGTCAACCATTGTAGAGCCATGGCTGTTGGTACCTCTGAAGGGCCATCAATTGTGTTGTGTTCTTGTATAGCTCTAATGGCCAGTTTCTGCCATCTGTAATATCTTGTAATATTTTCCTCAGAAATAAAGGCTCTAGAAGCAGCAGGAATGTTAATTTGGGTATTCCATTGCTGCAATAGGTCACAGCCCCATAAATTCACTGCAATATTGGCTACATATGGCCTTAGTTTTCCTATTTGTCCGTCTGGACCTATACAATTGACCCATCTTGTGCTTTGTCTTACTCGAGATAGGGTTCCAATTCCTAGGAACTGAATATCTACCTCCTGAAGAGGCCAATGAAGATGCCAAGATTCTGGAGTAATGATACTTACATCCGCACCTGTATCCAGTAAGCCAGTAATAAATTTGCCATTTACACACACTCTTAGCTTTAGTCTTTGTTCATTTATAGAAGTCTGCCAGAATATATGTTTACTTGACTTTTTAGATTTCTTGATTCAGTCACCACATTTAACTCATCCTTTAGTCCCTTATTTCTTTTAACAGCACGCATGGGGCATTCTAATTTCTCTGGAAAGGCATGTTCTCTGCATTGACTGGAAATGACTGGACCACATTCGCCATGGGGGCCTGCAAGAGGCCCCTCATTTCATTTCCTGATGGCAACGGGGTGCCCTGTTTATCTCTTGTTGACCTACACTCATTCGTCCAATGTCTGCCCTTTCCACATCTCCTACATAAACCTGAAGGCTGAGTCCTTCTATTTCTGTTATTCCTAGAAGAGGCATTATTCCTGGAATTCCATTGTCTGCAGTTCCTTTTCATGTGTCCCATTTTGCCACAATGAAAACATTCTGTGATCTGATGTCTCCTTTTACCTTTGGAAATTGCTTCTTGTACCCATGTTTCATTGCCATAATCAAATGTATCAACATTCATTATATGTCATACCCATTCATCCAAAGGTGCTGATCTAATCTTTAAAGGCCCCAGGATGCTTTTGCATTCTATGTTGGCATTCTCATAAGCCAAAGACTCAATTACTATATTTCTTGCTTCTGGATCAGGTATCCCTATTTGTACAGCCTTAGTTAGTCTTTGTAAGAAGTTACTAAAGGGTTCTCTCTGATTGTGTTTTTACCCTGATATATGATTCTACTCTCTGACCTGAGTCTTGAACCCTGTCCCAGACCCTTAGAGCTGCTGTGACACATATAGATAAAATGTTTTCACCATAAAGAGCTTGTTCCTGAGGATCAGAGTAAAGTCCTTCCCCTAGAATTTGATCTAGAGAAACCTCAATTCCTTTAGCTGATTCTTGTTGTTGTAAAATTCTGGCCTCTTGCTTGAAGAGGCATTTGAAATGCCATAAATGTCTGTTCTCCTAGACTGCTGACATTAATTGATTCCAATCTTGAGGGGTTGCCCTGCTGCTGAGAGCCCAGGATTTTAACATCTCTCTAACAAAGGATGAATGTAGTCCACAATTCACAATTGCTTGTTTAAATTCTTTCAGATCACTCATGCGTATAGGCTCCCATGTATGTTCTCAAATGACCTTAGGGTTTTGGGAGCCAGTTATCTTTTCTGATGTTATTACTGGAAAGGCAGGTATAACTCTGTGTAGACTCAGAGTTTTCAGAGGTAAATGTTGCCTTTCTACCTTTTGCCCCTGTTCATCAGAGTCTATGATTTCCTCAATCTTATTAAATCTGCTCACCATTGCCTCTGTAAGGCCTGAATCTCCTGTCCAGTATTATGCTTCAAAGCCTTCATTAACGATTCTAAGGCATGGAGCTTGTCTGTCAGAGAGACCATTTCCTCCCTGGACACTATCGCCTTCATTGATAATTCTAAGGCGTGGAGCTTGTCCGTTAGAGATACCATATCCTCCCTGGACATAATCCTCATGGCATGTACTGTGCCTTCTTGTATGGAAATTCTGTCAATTAATCTATCATACCCTTTTGATAAAGTCCAATTTTCACATTCAATGGTTTTAATCCTCTCAGCTAATGTTTCAACATTTACAGTCATGGACTGGAGGTTACGAGTCATTTTGGTTGTCCCCTCCTCCAGAGCAGTGAAGTTCCCTTCTAAAGAAGTAATATCAGACTCTAACTTCTGGATATTTTGGTCAGTCGACCGAGTCATATCAGACAAAGATCTAGTCTCCTCCTTGAGAACTCCAAACTCTGATCTAGTCTCCTCCTTGAAAACTCCAAACTCTTTTTTGAGGAGGTTGGTGTCAGTCTGAATTGTCCTAAGTTTTAATCTCTGACCTCAGCATTGTGGATTCAATCTGTAAGGACTGCATCATCCTTATAAAATAGCCAAACACCAGAAAACTGACAGATCCCAGAAATATCCAAGTAAGAAGAATATCAGAGACATCCTTCAGAATATCCTCCATAGGGCAATTAAAAAAGCCATTGAACTTTTGGATAGTAATATTTTCTGACATTTTCAATCAAAAGAAATTGTACTTGTATGTATGTATGTATTTATTTATTTATTTTCAATCAAAAAGAAAAATCTTACCTGTAATGACCATTGCCTGCCAGTAGGTGACTGGGGTGCACCTGAATCCACATGGCAATGGAGTCAAACCATTAAGCAAACTCTAAAATATATACACTCAAATTCAGAGGTTAAATTCACAGATCATGTGCACCTGCTCAGGTGGGGAAGTCACTGCACGAGGTGGGTAGCAGAAGCCAAGAAGTCCCCTCCCCGGTCCGCCCGAGGTCAGGGCCACTCGGGAGCCAGTAGCGGTATGTGGCTCTGGGATCTAGTGTGCAGGTTTTAAGGTGTATGCAAGGAAGTTAGCTGCCTGCTGATTCGGCGGCAGCCCCACAAATGTGGTTCGCACTTAAGCTATGAGCTGGCTAGTCAGGGTAAAAGCCGTGGGGCTACAGAGAGACCCCAGGTGCACGCTCAGGCTGCTAGGCCCTTGCCACGAGGGGGGAAAAGGCCCCCACGTTGGGCGTCAGATGATGCCACAGGGCGATCGGTAATGAAAGTCCCCAGACTATCTTAATACAAAATATACAGCTTTAATAAACAGAAGTAAGACTTACACCAGCTTACACCAGAATCCAAACGATCCATCCAGACACAGGAGCCAGGCGATCAAGAACTGAAGCGCATTTGCCAGGTTTATAGGCAAGCTTTAGCCTAAGGGCGACACGCCCCACAAACAGAATGTGATTGGCTGAACTCCCCTATCAGTTGACAAACAAGAATTTGCAAGTGAACACTATAAAGATGCTTGCTATCCTTGAAGGTCTGGGTCACATTAACTTAACTAATATACATCAAAGGTTGTCAGCCACACTTGGTTCAATCTCCAGTCACATTGATATAATCTGAGCCTAGTATTACGTTAGGTGTTCTATCCACTTTCTACTCATGGTTTGAAGACAGTTCAATTTTTTTCCTTCATCAGGATCTTCTCTGACTGGATCGGGAAGCAGTGTCCACACCCTTTTCTTCATTATCTTGTCTGGACACACAGGTGTCCTTGGTAGGCTTTAGTTTTTTTGTTCTTGAATGATAATTTCCCAAATGAAGATTAGAACAGTGTGTGTCAGGAAAAACACCTGAGCTCTACCCAACCATAGGCAATAAGGCTCCCAGCAAATACATAGAACATCGTCCTCATCCTAGTTTGACTTTTTCAGTTCTCAATCATTTGACATTTTAATAACAAATAAAAATTTCATAAATAAACAGTCTGTTCATTTTAAACCGCCTGTTCTTCCTGGCAGTATCAGAGATTCCCACCAGTATTTGTAAACATCTTTGTCCAGCATCTCACGGCTGTCCATGAACTTGTGATCTGTTCTCACTGAGCAGCAATCTGAGTTATCAGAGTTACTCTGCACATATCATAGTGCTGTGTGTTGCAGCAATTTAGATATGCAAAAGAAAAGGCATGTGTGCTTCACTTCAGTAAAAGAGTTGAAGCTTTTATGTACAGGAGAAAACATAATATGTGTGTGGTTCAGTAATATTTGTGATTTGAGGTTGAAGGGCATTTTGAAATGTATTCTCCATAGATTATGAATGCAGTATATGTTGGATAGGTGTCTATCAAAAAGGAGTAAAGAAAAACTAGAAGACCCTGAAGTGTTAAAAAAAAGAACCAAGAGTCCTAGGATGTTGAAGTATAATCTGTTCAGATAGAATTTTATTTTCTCTTTTCTCTGACTCTATTTCTCTCTCTCTCTCTCTCTCTCTCTCTCTCTCTCTCTCTTTCTGTTTTTTTTCTCTCTCTCTCTTCATAGCTAAAATGTCTGTTCATTTATGATCTTCTTGCCTCCAACCTCAAATGTGCACCATGGACAATTTGCACATTCTGGCAAACAAACAAGGGTCTTAGAGGTGCACTCTACTGACTCAACTACATCCTCAGTCTTTCTGGAAACTTTGTGGAACATGAAACATAGCCTGATGTTAGACTGTGATTGGGCCTATAATGATGTCACATATGCAACATGATCCTCTCTGTGCTATAACTTCCTCTTGGTCTCGTAACTCCTATTATTTATAGCACAGAGGCTCTCTGTTTTAGCAGAAGCTTATTTATTTATTCTCGACTTTAACTTGATGGCTTGATGCCTTGTTGATATCAATATATGAAGCCAAACTGATTTTAATATTTGTATTTCATCTATGAAATTAAATATAAGGAAGATATGAAACGCTTTTTTCAAATTTCAAGATGAGAGCAGTCAAAATGCTGCATTACTGAAGGTGTGTGTCCTGTGAAGGTTGCAGAATGTTGCTGAATATGAAAGCCTTTCCAGAGTACTAACTTCTACTTTCTTTTCCACTGGATTATTTTTAGATACTTTTAGTTGATCTGGTCTTTATTTTATAAAGATAAGATGAAATTTCAATTAATACAAATCTATCATTTGTAAGATCATACACACCATGGAAATGTAAACAATTATAATAAAATTTAAGTTCACTTAAGTGAGTGGATCACCTATTATTAATGTTTCACTTGTTCATGACCTTATCTCATAGTGGGATATTATATTCATTGTGTGTCTTGATATATCTCATTAATATTTGCAGTAAAACTCAAATGCTCTGGGCCTGAACAGATGACTACAAGGTCAAGTGTACTTGGTGTATTGATGCTCACCTTGCCTGTGCATGCTATGGTTTTGTTTGACTTAAACTAGCACAGGTCTTGTAAAATCTACCACAAAATTGTGGCTTCATATGTGCAGCTGCGCTGCTGGGTCCAGAAGTCATCATTTCCTTGCAGTTGTTCACCACTGTTGACTCCAACACTCTTTCTGATTTTTCTTCTCCACTGATCCCTGAACCTTGGGAGGTGGAATCAGCTATGTGATAATATCACATTAGGGCTGGCCATTCCACTGTCTTTTATTCTTTGCATATTGGCTAATAAGAGGCACAGTGTTAATCATCTTGACTTTATAATGATGTCATGTATGAGTTACTTCTCTTGGAGTATTATCAGAGATCTGATAGTTACTACAAAGATTTTTGTGGAACTACTGCAAAGGTGGGCATATCTTTCCAGGCCAGTTCTTATTATGGCTCACAGTGTTCACAGCTGGGTGAGACAAATGATTGCTTTTCTCCCTGGTAGCATACGTAGCACATACCAGCAATATGGAAGCTATCCAGCAGGGATTATGTTTCCAGGCCAGTACTAGCTTACTTTGTGCATGTTCTATGATGCAGATACATGATATTTTCAGAAATAGGTGGTTAGTATCAAATTCTGGAGGGAAACCAAGGGCATTTTTAATATCCTATAATGTTCAACAGGGGTTGTCTGTAGGACTACACTAGCCAGCTGTGGTGACTGCTCCAATTAATTTTTGTCAAACTGATGCGGACTAGAGATACTCAGGAAGAGATAACCCCAGTTGAGGAATTGTTCCCCTCAGATTGTCACATGAGAATGCTATGGAGGCAATTTTTTCAGACTTGGTGTAGGAGTGCCCAGTCCACTTTGGGAAATGCCATCCCTGGGCAAGTGGTCCTGGGTTGTATTAGAAATCAAGTTGAGCAGTCCATGGACTGGGAAACTGGGCACCTCAAGATAGATCCCTGAGCTTCCTAGGAATTGAGTGGTGGAAAGTATTTATAGAGACACAAGAGACAGTAGAAACAGGTTAATTTATAATAACATAATCATCACAACTTGGGAGTCTTAAAGTGGCAATCAGGGCAAATCTCTGAGTTAGAAGCCAGTCTGGTCTACAGAGTTAATGCCAGGGTAGTGAAGGAGACAACTGAGATCAGAAAGTTGTGAAGACGTAATTCAACATGGAGGTTATGTCCCATAACCAGTAAGCAGCAGAACTTAGTAACCTTGGACATGTGTTCTGCCTCTAGAGTCAAGGATGAATACTTTGAATCTCTCTCTGGAAGTAAGAAAATCCACTGAGTCCAGGCATACCTAAGAGGTGTCCCTGAATGGACGTCCAATGGGCAAGATTGTGAAACTATGAAGTGTAAACTTCGATGCCTTGGAGAACACAAGTTGTTAGAGATGCCAGAGTCATGTGATATTTACTGAGGAAAGGTGCTAACAGGGAGTGGAATGAGCCCAGGAGTATTGCAGTCAAGAAAGCTGAAAGGATGAGATCTGAAGAGAATTTTGACATCAGACACAGAAATGCAGAGTTTGTAGTTTGCCCAACCAGTTTTCAGTCCTGCTTTGTTCCAGCATTTCCTTACCATGCTCCCTTTCCTCCCTTTGCAATAGTAATATATATTCCTTGGTATTTTATGTTGGAAGTATGTAATCTGCTTTTTTAAAGTAATTAATTATTTAATTTTTATTTATGTGCATTAGTGTTTTGTTTGCCTGTGTGTCTGTGTGAGGGTGCCAGATACTCTGGAGTCAGAGGGGTAGACAGTTGTGAACTGCCATGTGGGTGCTGAGAATTGAACCCAGGTCCTCTGGAAGAGCAGCCAGTGCTCTTAACCTCTGAGCCATCTCTCTAGCCCCTGTAATCTGCTTTTTTATTTTAAGTTTATATGGGATTACAGTTAAGGGATTGTCTTGAGTCAGAAGAGACTCTGAACTTTGGACTTTTAAACATGTTGAGACTGTAATATCCAATTAGGGTTTTTGAAGATAGGCGTTTTTTGCACTATGATATGTCTGCAAGCCTATGGGGACCAGGAAGAGGAATGTGATGATTTGATAAACAATGCCCCCACAGGCTCATACATCTAAATTCTTAGCCACCAGGAAGTGACAATATTTGAAAAGACTATGAGGATTAGGAAGTGTAACCCTGTTGGAGGAAGTTTGTCACTGTGGGGCAGGGGGTTGCAGTCTCAAAATCCTATGTCAAGCCAATAGTGTGTGTGACTCTCTATGTCTGTCTCTCTGTCTGCTGTCACATAAGGATGTAGGTGTCAGCTACTGACCTATTACCTGCCTGCATGCCACCAAGTTCCCCATCATGATGATTTGTTGACTTTCACTGGCCTATGTGAGTCTATGTGATAGACAAGGGATATAAGGACCTGAAAGAATGGGACCAAATACAGCCTAATGTTGTAGACAACATTACTTCAGTTGGTTTCAGATGATTTTTATTCATGAATATAACAAAGACAGCAATGTTCCAAAGAAAATTGTTTGAGAAAAATAAAAAGAAAACATGATTGGAAAATGTCAATAAATTTCAGAAATCATATACTAAATATTAGCAGAGATGTCATTTCCCAGAACTTTTTCAGGACTGGCCAACTTAAACATATTGCCTGGGATGTGGGATGTACTATATATTACATCCAGGAAATCACAAAAGCAAGGTAGAAAACCACATCGAGATTCAGGGTACAATGAGCACATTGGGTTATAGTGCTATGATCCAAGAGTAAACGTCTTATGAATTGAATGTAAATGTTTAGTATAGAAGGCATCAAATCAAGTCTAAGATCAATCCAAGGAGCACTGTACACTTGAGGTAAAAGTCCCTCTGTCTTGTTTCCTGGAGTTTATTTTATAGCTATCCAAGATAGTGTTCAGCATGCATCATTCTTTTGACCATTACAGTAGCTTTGAAGAAAATTTCCCACCAATGCAAGTGGAACTATTAGGCAGTGTAGTTTTGTTGGAGGTTTGGCTTTGTTCTGGAAAAAGTTGTTACTGTGTGGGTGGCTTTGAGATCTCTATCGCTCAAGATACTCCAAGTGTCGTGGACCATTTTCCTGTTGCCTTCTGATCAAGATGCAGGCAGCATTATGTATGCCTACAGGCAACGATGTTCCTTCTCCATGATGATAATGAACTGAACCTTGAAAACTGTAAGTGATTCACCCCAATGAAAGTTTTCCTTATAAGAGTTGTTGTGGTCATAGTCTCTCTTCACAGCAATATAAACCTTAACCAAGACAATATGTTCCAACAATAATGGACTCAAACTCTGAAACTGTAAGCAATTCCCCAATTAAATGCTGTTTTTATAATAGTTGAGTTGGTCATGATAAATCTTCACAAGAATAAAACGGTGATAGGGATACACACCACCATTATAACTAATCCATATACATGAATAAATAATACCTTCAGCACGATTCCTTAATTATTAAGCCTTATTTTTTTAAAAAATATTTTTATTTACTTTTGGGTGAGTACATGCCCATGTAAGTATACACAAACTTGTGTGTATACATGGGTACACACACCTGTGTGCTTGTAAAGGCCAGAAGATGGTGTCCAATCACACAAAACCTGAAGTTGCAGGCTTTACGGGGCATTCAGCTTGTTAAGTGAGTCCTGAATGTCCATCTTTATGATTAACAGCAATCATAAATTAAGTGTTTTTCACTGCTGAGCCACCTCTCCACCAACCTTAAGCTTTATCTTCATGAGGAATTATTGCTTGTCAATTACATCACAAGGAAGACAAGGCAACATTAAGAATGAGACCAATTGTCCAGCCCTCTCAAACCCAGTGTGCTCCACAGCCCCATCTCAGAGGCTGTGGCTATGCAGCATGGAGAGCATTCTGCTGCTCTGTGGAGAACTAGAGGAGGGCACAGCCCTGCCATCCTGAGCTCCCCAGGCTACTGTGACTTCCATGGTCAACTGCTTAGGCACCGAGACTGCAGTCTAGGGCATGTGCTGACTGTCAGCCCTCAGCAGTGAGATGGGCAGAAGTGTATATCTCAGATACCAGAACCTTGTTCTTGATGCACATGTTGACTGGTTATTTAAACTCATAGTAAGACCTAATATTAGGGGCTTCTGAGTTACAGCCTCAGCATACCCTCAGGGTTCAGAAAAGAGTGCTTACAGCTAGTGAAAACTGGCTAAAATTGTCTGAGGGTGAACAAATAAACTCAAATATGTTTCCTCTTCATGTCTCTTTATTCTTCAAAAAAATTTCTATCCCCCAAGGCTTTCAGATTATATACACATACAGACACAATTAGCAATTCCATCTATAATAACAATGATACCATGCATACATTTCACAGAAGCACAAAATAATTAAGTTTGACAAACCAGACACCTGTTAGCTTATTTACTGTCTCTGAGAGGGCGGGGTTATGAAACTCTCCAGCAGATACTGGGAGGATTAATTAAGGATAGGACTTGAAATCAGTACAGAACTCTTAAGAAGAGGAAAACAGGGGCCTTTCATGTACTAACTACATTTCTAGTGACTAGTTAAGCTAGAAGTTTGTAATAAATGTAGAAAAAGAGGGAAGAAAAATATAGAAGCACTGTTGCATATTCTGAGCACTCCTACTTCCTTCCCTGGCAGCTGGGAACACAGCGTTGTGGTAACCATGACAATCAGTGTAAGCCACTGGGGAAAAGCTATGGTGGTGAATTAAAGAGAATTTCTTTGGAGATGGTCATTACCAGCCCCTGGCTGAGCAGTGGTGTGCCTGCTGGCACCCAAGTGAGAAAAAATTGTTTTCTCTGGGGCTGCTTTAGTGATCCAAGATTTTTTCCTGTACCCCTAGGGGTAAAGACACAAACAGTTAATTTCCTAGATTCAGATCCTGTGACAATTGAAACCAGGGTGAAGGTAAATATAGAATATTAATAACATGTTAGGGTAGAGCAAAGGCCAGTAGGTTACACCACTCTCCTGAGTCTGTTGTTAGAGAGTTCAGGGCCACCAAACCTGTTTATCAGTAAGGGCAGACATGCTGTCTTTCCTGCTCAATGCCTATCTCTTGATGTTCTTTTTTTTTTTTACTTTATTAATACTAGGAATCAAAATTTCCACTTCCTCCCCTCCACCCACTTCCCTCCTGCTCCCCCATTCACCATCTTCTCCTCCCCCTTCAGTCCTAAGAGAGGAGGGCAGGGTACCCTGCCCTGTTGGAAGTCCAAGGCTCTCCACCCTCCATCCAGGCCTAGGAAGGTGTGCATCCATATAGACTAGGATTCCAAAAAGCCAGTACATGTCATAGAGACAAATCTCAGTGCCATTATCATTGGCTTCTCAGTCTGCCCCAATTGTCAGCTACATTCAGAGGGTTCAGTTTGATCCCATGCTCATTCAGTCCCATTCCAGCTGGCTTTAGTGAGTTCCCATTAGTTCAGCAGACAAGATCACTAGGCAAAAGTTAGGAGCTTGGAGGTGGGTGTGGGGTGGGGGAAGTGGAGAGGGAGAGAGAGAAGGGAGAAGCAGAGGGTTGGGGAGAGCCTGGAGGATTGGGATGGTTGGGATGGAGGAAGGACAGATATGTGAGCAGGGAAAGAGATATCTAAATTAAGGGAGGCATTGTTGGGTTGACAAGAGGCTTGACTCTAGAATGGGTCCCAGATGTCCACAGGGAGGCCCCCAGCTTGGACCCTGGGCAGTGGAGGAGAGGATGCCTGAACTGGCTTTGTCCCATAGTCAGACTGATGACTATCTTGAATATCACCTTAGAACCTTTGTCTGGCAACAGATGGAGATAGAGACAGAGTCCCATATGGGAGTACTGTACTGAGCTCCCAAGGTCCAGTTGAAGAGCAGAAGGAGGGAGAATATAACCAAGGAAGTCAGGACTACGAAGGGATGATCCACCCACTGAGACAGTGTGTCTCTTGAAGTTCTTATGGGGTCTATTTGCAAGCCTTTTTTCCTTGTTGGGTGTCCTGCCATTGAGAATAATTTGGGGTGTTATCTTCATGCAGATTTGACTATGTGAACAAAGATTTCTTTGACTGAGTGAATAGTTTCAAAGCAGAGCTCCACAATGAAGAAAAAGTCATCCAGTACCAGTTCAGAGGAAAGTCATGCTCAGTAAATGAGAAATACACTGCTGGGATATTTCAGGATGAATTCCACTATGGAAAAGGGAAACACTATGGCTTCACAAGGTTTTAACAGAAAGGACAGCGACTATTCAAAATACAGATGTTCCCAAAGCTCTGCAAATTTGGTTCCTCACAAGATTTACTCCCATGAGTTAGTCTATTGATCTGTCAGCTGTACTTTCACTGTGTACACTTGTGGACTTGTAGGGACATGGAACTTCAGAGACCTTGTCTGTACTTTTCTCTTCTGATGTCTTTGATTCATTTCATCCATTGGGATAATGAGAGCAAATGAAATATTAAGAGATACAGTCTAAATGATGATAAAAGAGTATACAAAAATTCAACCAACAATTTATGTGGCATTAACATGGCCCTCCCTATGTGTTTTCTCATTATATGTATCATGTGCTTATAATAGGCTTGAGTCAAAGAGAGACCTAGCAAGATTATCATGAGCCCATTTCATACATTAAAATAGACATAGAATTTAACAAGTGAGGCTGAATACTTCAGGGCAATGGTATAGAATCTTCTAGGACTTGTAATAAGTAGAGTCCTTTGTATGGAGAGAATAGGACATCTTCTGAATAAACCTTGATGTTAGACTTTTACAGTTAATCAGGTTTTGTAAGTGTAGATTTTCAAATTAGTGTGACTTCTTTCTGTCTCTGTTCTCTGTTTCTCTCTCTCTCTCTCTCTCCCTCTCCCTCTCCCTCTCCCTCTCCCTCTCCCTCTTTTTGTGTATATAATCCAATGGTCTCTTCTATTGCTCCCCACATTTATTCATTTATGTATTTGTTCATTTATTTATCTATTTATATGGAAGTCTTTATCATTGTAGTTGAAGTTCATCAATTGGACTAGACTGACTGATTAGGAAAACCACAGTATTCCACTGTCTCTGGTTCCCAGAGTTCCGACTTCAGTTGCACCCATGTCCAATAGATTATTATGTGGCTGGAGAATAGCACATAGGTCCTCATGAGTCACAGCAGGAACTGACACAAGAGCATGTCCTCAGTCTCTAAGGCCATTATTTTATTCCTATTACACTGTCACAGAACATGAGCAAATGGGGATCTTCTGCAATTCTGATGGACTGTCCTTCATCATGTGATTTAAAAGTAACTCTGTTAATTGCTGAATTTATAGGAACCCTAGCATTTAGTAAAGGAGGAAGATTCTTTCAGATCCCAGTGTTCCACAGAAAATTCATGGACTCATCATGACTTTATTTATTTTAGTTAAGTTTAATTAGACAACATATGTAGAAAAGTAAACATATAACAATCATATGAGTATATTATAGATTGTACATGGGTCATGTTGAATCTGACTTTTGAGTCACCCAAATATTCCCACTGAATAACAACTATGTGTGCTAAATAGCTTCACCCTCAGCAGGAATGAGTTTTCCCACTCTTCCTTTTAAGTACTGCCTCTTTTAATGGCCAAGAAAGACAGGAAGCAAGAAAAACTCCGTAGTGAGCTACACTCTTTCTCTCTGAACAAGGAACTTGTGCTCTGTGATCATACAAAACCTCATTTCCTGCTTGAGGTGATGTAGAAAACAGAACCAGTACATGAGCGGTGTCAGGCACTGAGACACTTAACACTGATCTAAGGCCCAGGAAACACACCGACATGTGCTCCATGTCTCTCTACAGCCTGATCTCTGTGTTGGTGGCCTTGACTTTCTCTGGTATGTATGTTTCACATATAGTTAAGAATATTAAGCAGGAGGCATTGCCCCAGGAATATGACAGTTCACATTGATATGATGGGGAACAGGAACTAGGAAAAAACAAGCAACATATATCTTCAGTTAAGGTTGTCTTGTGCCTCAAGGTAACAAATTCCAACAGTATTTTGTTCAAACTCTCACAGAATAAGCTTTTTTATTTTTTTCATTTGTTCTTGCAGGATCCAATTTGGGCCAGAAAGTGACTCAGGTCCAATCAACCGTAAGCACGCAGGAGGGGGAAGAAGTCACCCTAGACTGTTCATATGAGACAAGTCGGAGCTTATACTATCTTTATTGGTACAAGCAGCTTCTTAGTGGAGAAATGATTTTTCTTCTTCACCAAACGTCTTTTTCTACTCAGACTGCAAAGAGCAATCGCTACTCTATCACCTTCCGGAAATCAGCCAAGTCCATCAGCCTTGTCATTTCAGTCTCACAGGTGGAAGACTCAGTGAAGTATTTCTGTGCACTCTGGGAACAGATGCACAGTGTTTGAAAAGATAGCACAAGCTGAACAAAAACTGCAGCTCCTTGAGCAGAGCATCTCTCAGGGAGCCCTGATGAGAGGAACATCTGCACACCCAGGCCAGAAGGTCCCAACCATGACTCCTTCATCTGTGGTCTGCTCAGAAGTGGGTTTCTAAGTAAAACCTCATATTATACAATTTAGTAACAGTCTTGGTAAGTGGCTTTCTTTTAATACTTTGTTTTGAAAGAATTTAGCTAAAAAAATAAAACCACAGAGACCATAGGTAGTATTCATTTTTATTTGGCAATCTTGCATCAGAATAATTTAAAGTATTAGTTTTTCTTTAAGTTGGTAATAGCACATACCTCAGAGTAGGCATCTAGAAAAGGAAAGAACATAATTTCCTTGTGAAACTCAGAGAAGCAGGGCTATCATGAGAGAAAAATTCAGAGATCCATTATGAGGAGTTCACCCCATGTAACTGATGTTGGTTCCTTGGGAGTCCCTACAAATCATGGTCTTTGCATCTGGTACTGAGCCTGAGATACTGAAGGTCAGCTAGACCAGAGTAGGGAAGGACAGTTGCATGAAGGCAGCACCTGACTGTACTGATGCTTTTGAAAATACAGTGAGGCTCATAAGACAGCTGGAATCTAGAAAGACAAACCTCCCTCCTATCCTCAGTCTCTCTGGTTTGAGGGAAATTCAGAAGAATCCATGGAACTTTCCAGCATGCTACACTCAGACTTGAACCAAAATAAAGAAACATTCTAGAAGTAAGGAGTAGAGAGTTAATGGTAAATTGAACTGGAACCTCATTGAAATCATGTGTGCCTAGACCTGGATCTACTGAGGCATATAAAAAACAAATATATCATACTTGTTTCTCAACTCTTCTGCTGTTGCTGTTTCCATATCCATCCTACAAACAGAACAGTTTGGGGAATATAATTACATGAAATGTGTTTCCAGATATGTTTTTAAAGATTATCTATCTATTTATTTATTTATTTCATATCTCGTGTTTAACTGTTTTTCCTGCATGTATGTGTATGTACTGTGTGCTTGTCTGATACCCATGGAGGTCAGAGGAGGGCATCAGATCTTCTGTAATTGTGATGATTAAAGAATATGAGATGTCATGTGAGTGCTGGGAACTGAAACTGGATACTATGCAAGAGCTGCAAGTGCTTTTAACAACTGAGTCAATGTCCCAGTCCCTGTTTCCAGGGAGCTTACATTAAGACTACAATGTTACCCTAGGACTTCTGGGCAAGCTGTCAGATTAGATGTTGGGTTTTTGAGATAGCCTGAAAACAGCAAGGAAAAACATAAAAGCACATTAAGTCCTCTCAAAGATATAGTTAAAGAAACAGATGGCAGCTGAGATGGTACTTTCTCCACAAAGAACCACTAAAGCAAGAGAGCTGTCACATGCTTCTCCTGCCAGATGCCACCAGATGTGGCTGCATTAAAGTCTCTGCCTACATGGTCTCTGTGGGAGCCACAAAAAGAAAATTCAACTGTCCTATTGCATTTTTCCCTTGCCTTTGTTTCAGTTCCTGGCTCTAGATTCCTGCCCTGAGCTCTAACTTGGTTCTTTTAATGATGGAGTGTGAGGTAGAAGTATGATCTGAAATATTCTTTTTCTTATCCAGATTGATATTGATCTGTGTTTAGTCACAGAGCCCAAACCAAAATGGAATAGGGCATCATCTCAAAAACTTTTAACAGAAAAATAGTCTTTCATCACAGAAATCCTATTCTGGATGGACCAAATGATAACATGTTTGGATTTATGAAACCTGCAGCCTTTCCCATCTGTAGAGGCTGACATAAAGGTCAACCCAAGCAGAGGAAGAAATCACCTCATCCTGAAAAGGATGAAACATTAAGTATGTGCATGAAGCATTCTACTTTAAGCTATTGGATGTTTTAATATTGTAAATTTATTATTATTGTGCAGTTTTACACACACACACACACACACATTATATGCTTATTGTATTGTATTCCCCAATTATCATCTCTGACTACCCTCTCTCTCCCATCAAACTCCTTCTTCTTTCCAACAAGTCTCATTTTTGTCTTATATTTATATCCTTTGTTCTGCTCCTCTGCCTTTAAGAAGGGTTTCTTACATGAACATGGACCTGGACAGGAAAGTTACTGGAGTAAAGACAACTGCTTATCAGTATTAGACCATTAAGAATATGACTCCCCCTCACCAAGCAAGCACCAATACAATGTAGTTTTTCAGAGATGTTGAACCTCCTGATAACGACAAAATGTTTAAACGTCCAATCTTGTGCTTGTAGACACTGCTTTTGTGATTTCATCAGTGTAATATCCATGCCTTTTCCAGAAAGTTATATTTATTCATATTTCTAGGTTTATATTTTGTTAGGCTACTATTGTATAATTTAATCTTGCTGACAAAGCTTTTATAATTCTAGTCTTAAAGCAGTTTTTCTATTGCCCAAAGCAGTGACTCACATGCTTTCTTTCCTATTTTAATTTTAGTTCTTCTTTTCCTCTTTTTCTTTTCCTTATTCATTTTATGACTTAAAGGTTAGTGCAGAAGAAGTACATTTTCACCTAAACACTGTCATTGAACTATTTGTAAAAGCATACTAGTGTTTTCTACTCTAAGTCAGCACCAGAAATTCTGCTAAGTCGTTATGTGGTGTAGTTCAGGCACATTCCCTGTTAAATAGCAGTAGGCAACATAAATCTAAGAACAAATCACCAGGAAGAAAGTTAGAAGACACATTGATCAGATGCACAAAGCATAGAGAATAAAGAAGAAACATATGGTACAAGCACACATTATGACATCCTCCTAATCTCACAACTCCTCAGTAGTGGACAAAGAACTGGACTACTAAAATATAAGATAGAGACTTTATCCTCTTTTGAAAGAATATGAGTGATTATCTATGGGAGTCAAGTAAGCATAAGAACAGTATATGAGATAGCTCAAGGATTGGTTAGGGAAGTTTTCAAGTGAACAAAATAATCAAGAACTTGAAAAAAAATTTAGAAACTGAGAAAAACTTCAGTAAGAAAATTGATAGTCTGAACAATGAACCAATCATAACTGTCAGAAAAGGAGGAATCAACCAATCAAAAAGAAAACATCAGGAATCACCATTAACACACAAGTACAGGCAGAAGGATGAGTTTCATAGATAAAAGGCAAGGTTGAGACAGCAATAAAATCATAAACTATATAGAAAAATAATGAACATATCCCGACTGTCCAAGAACTGTGGGACACATCTGAAAGATTTGACATGAGTGATCTTGGCAGGTTCCATGGCATGTGTGGGACCATGCAGGAAACAGAATACACCATACGCCATGCAGACAAAGACTTAATGTGAAGTTTCATTAAAGTGGGTGTAGAGGGGGAGAAAGAGAAAGAGAGAAAGAAAAAGAATGAGAAAAAAAGCAAAGAAGAGAGAGGGGGAAGAGAGACAGAAAGCTCTCTCCTCAGAAAAATGGCAGACAGAGAGAGAAAGAGGAAAAAACAGGGCCTAGGTGAGCATGCCTCAGTGGAAAGAGAGAGAAAGGAACACACACACACACACACACAGAGGGGGAGGCCAGGCCTGGGGAGTTGCTGAGCTTGTCTCTTAAAGGTACAGGGTATGGCCTGAATTTATCCTGACAAGTGACAGGGCATGCCAGTAAAATTAAAACAACATACAAAAAACCAAACCCAAGAACCCATGGGGCAGAAGAAGGAGCTGAGATAAAGTTTAAAAACATAGACAGTTTATTCAATCAAAAAGAAAAAACAGAATCTGGCTATTACAAATAGCTGCTATGAACATAGTTGAAAATTGCTTTTGTAGTATGATAGGGCATCTCTTAGGTATATTTCCAAGAGTGGAATTGCTGGGTCCTGAGGTAGGTTGATCCCGAATTTCCTGAAAAACTGCCACACTAATTTCCAAAGTGGCTGCACAAGTTTTCATTCCCACCAACAATGGATGAGTGTTTCCCTTACTCCATATCCTCTCCAGCATAGGCTATCATAGGTGTTTTTGATTTTAGCTATTCTGACAGGTGTAAGATGGTATCTCAAAGTTGTTTTAATTTGCATTTCCCTGATCACTAAGAAGGTTGAGTCAGGACCACGAGGGGTGTGTCCACCTACTGAGACAGTGGGACTGATCTAATGGGAGCTCACCAAGGCCCACTGGACTGGGAGTGATGGAGCATGTGATCAAACTGAACACTCTGAATGTGACTGGCAATGAAGGCTGACTGAGAATCCAAGGAGACAGTGGCACTGGGTTTTAATTCCACTGCATGGACTGATTTTGTGGGAGCCTGGTTTGTTTGGATGCTTACCTTTATAGACCTGGATGGAGGGGGGAGGACCTTGGACTTCCCACAGGGCAGGGAACCATTACTGCTCTTAGGACTAGAGAGGAAGGGTGAGGTGGGTAGAGGAAGGGAAAAGGGAGGTGGGGATAAATAACAGAAGATCCTTCTAACTGAGTGAAAGAAATAGAGATCCAAACTAAAGAGCATTTATCCTAAACAGACATGACCAGAGAAGAAATACTCCTTAGTAAGGAAATGATTAGGAAGTAGAAGAAAAGCTAGGGTGTGAATGCTTCTAATATCATCACTGAAGAGACAGAAGCAGGTGGATCTCTGAGTTTGAGGCTAGCCTGGTCTTTAGACTGAGTTCCAGGACAACCCAGACGACATAGAGAAACGCTAGCTTTAAAATCCAAACTGAAACAGACCAAATAAGACAGTGAAAAAAGCAGCAAGGGCAACAACAACAACAACAACAAAATGCAAAAACCTTTTAAAACTGTGGTAGTGTTGCCTATAATTCCCATACTCTGGAAGTAGAGACAGGGGGATCCCTGAATTTTGGCCCATCTAGTCTACAAAGTGAGTTACAGTACATCCAGGTCTTCACAGAGAATCCCTGTGTCAAAAAAAAACAAAATAAAATAAAATAAACAAGCAAAAACTTCAAAAGAATTACGAGGGAAAACATCAATCCACATTCAGATCTGATAAAACTAGATTGTACTAAAAGCCAAGAAATTATGCCCTGATATGCTTTAAGGTCTGAAAGCAAGTATCAACCAAGACTGCTACACTTGGCAAGTGATTTCTTTCATCCAATAGAGAAATAAAAGCATTTCAACAAAAACACAAATTAAAACAGGTCATAACAACCAATGCAACAATGCAGAAAATACATAGAGAAACACTATAAATGAAAGTAGAAAGGCAGCCTCATCCACAAGGACACAAAGTAATATATTTCATGAGAGGAATGAATAAAGGAGGAGAACCAGGAAGGAATATCACATATCCCACACAACCAACCAACAAACTCTAATATGAACACAGGATGAAGGAAAGAACAGCAATAAGCTCCACAACCAAAATAACAACCAAAAAAATGTGGCAAACTGCAAACCTCTCAATAATAAAGTTAAAAGTACATGGATACTTAGTAAATTAAGATATATTTACAGGCTTAATTCATTCTAAATCTCTGAAGATGGATGTCTACATCAGGGCCAGGAGTTTATACAAATGAATGAATGCAATATAGGAAGTGGAGACATTTGCTGATTAAAACTCCACACAGACACTTTAATAGCAAGCATTACTGTAGAGTGATTGTGTATAGGTATCAATTTCGTCTGTCTTTTTGTGTTAGGGGAAAGACAGAATTAAGAAGTGGACACGTTCTGTAATTTTACCACTAATTGTACATTAGAGCAGACACCAGTGCTGCTTTGGCATTAATCCCAGAAACCACTGGCAGTTATGGGGCATCACCGAGGCAACATGAGCACAGGGACCTTGGGACAAACATGGTTGGCACATTCTACAGCATAATGTTCAGTCACTGTCTTTGAATGGCATTAATATATTAAATAAATTATGTACAATAAAAATGTAAATGGCCTCAGCCAATAACTAAAAGCCACAGGCTAACAGGCTGTGCCAACAAACAATACCAACTATCTGTGTCTCCATCATCAAACACCTCTCATAAACAAAAACATCAAAAACTGACAGTCGGAGAATGGAGGTCAGCAGGTCAAGTAAGTGAAAGCTGTAAGTGTGGCTCAGCAAGCCTCATGTCTAAGAAAGTGAACTTCAGAGAGATGAGGAGAGCCACTACGTAGTCATAGAGGGTAAGCATTGTGCAATATGGGTGCATGGAGCTTTGGAGTTCAACAAAATAAACATTAAATCACATAAAATGTCACATGGAGCTCTAATCAATAATGATCTGAGACTTCAGTGGTTCACTGTGACTTTAACAAATTCTCCCCAAACTAAAACCTACTGAAGAATTTTCAGAGTCTATGGATTCTACAAAGCCACAACTCTTAGTATGGCCAGAGAATTCCAGGAAGGCAAGATAAGACACTTAGAGAACTCACTAAATACAAACAATGAAATCTTTTTATTGAAATTATTGAGCTATACACTTTTTTCTGCTCTCCTTCTCTCCTCTCCCCTTCCCTTCAACCCTCTCTCATGGTCTGCATGCTCCCAATTTACTCAGTAGATTTTACCTTTTTCTACTTCCCTTGTAGATTAGATCCATGTATGTCTCTTTTAGGGTCCTCTTTGTTGTCTAGGTTCTCTGGGATTATCATTTGTAGGTTGGTTTTCTTTGTTTTATGTCTAAAACTCACTTATGAGTGAGTACAAATATTTTTCTTTCTGGGTCTGGATTACCTCACTCAATATAATGTCTCCTGGCTTCATTCATTTGCCTGCAGATTTTAAAATAATTGTTTTTTTCTGCTGTGTAGTACTCCATTGTGTAAATGTACCACATTTTCCTTATCTATTCTTCAGTTGATGAGCACTTAGGTTGTTTCCAGGTTCTGGTTATGACAAACAAAGCTGCTATAAACATAGTTGAGCACATGTCCTTGTGGTACGATTGAGCATCCTTTGGGTATATACCCAAAAGTGGTATTGCTGGGTCCACACTGAGCCTTTGCTTTGCCTAATCATAGTGCTGTCCCATAAAGACCCAACATGGTGATGTTCTATACTGCCTGTAAGGCTTGATGCAGATGCAACAGCCTGTGAAGACTGTCTCAGCCTTTCCATGTTCCTCCTGAAAATCAGGCTCTAGCATACACCTAGTGTGAAAAAGGAAAGTATAAATTTTTAAATTTTATTTATATCTTAAGTTCTTTTATCAGTCTCAAAAATTAAGGCTGAATATAATGAACTTCTGAAAGAGAGAGACTGTGATTTGTGGATGAGAAAGCATAAGCAGACCCTGAGGTGGAAGCTTCCAATTGCTAGAAGACGTGTGAATAGCAGTGATTGGAAGGTGTTGTTACCTAAACTTGACCAACAGAAGAGGAGGACCCAAGAGCTATGAAAAACTCAGCACAGAATCAGTTTAGCGAACCCGTAGCCTTAGGATATATAGTGTTAGGAGTGAGGAGTGGGCCTGCTTTTAGTCCCGGCTGCTCAGCTACATTACATCCAAAATAATTACACAGAAATTGTTATTCCTTTGCGATCACTTTAAGAGCTAGCCACGCCCACGCCAAGCCACTTCTGACCTCCCTTGTCGCCATCTTTCTCTCTCTTGTGTTTGTCTCTTGTCGTGTGCATTGTTCTTTTTAAAAATAATATGATGATGGGATGTCCCGGGCAGCTCACGGAGCAGCTGCTAATGGTTGTGGGTCCCCGCAAGATCTCCAGGATGGCAGCACCATGTGGCCGGAGGAGTCAGGGTCCACGGGCGAGCAGCAGAGTCAGGCGGCTGGATGTGGGGGACGGCAGAGTAAATGGACATAAGGCTATATATAAAGCTAGACATTTATTACTTAAAGAAATGGAGACATAGACAAACATAGAGAGAACAAAGACACATGTACACATGACACGAAACAAACATGCACACACATATGAGAGAAGATGGTGGCAGGGGGGTGGGATCAGAAGTGGCTGGGGTGGGCATGGTTAGTTCTTAAAGTCTTCCAATGGAATAACATTCCTGGATCCTTTTTATAATAAAAAGTAGAAGGTTAGATATTACAGGTTAAAGGAATTGAGGCGGCGAATTCTCAAGACTGCTTCCGGCTGATTTGTGGGCATTGTCTTTGGGGGGGCGTGAGGGAGATCCGAGAGAAGCTGGGTGTTGGTCACATCTTGGCATAGTTGGTCTCTGCTCCCAACAGGACAGGTGTCTGTGGCATGTAAATGTCTGGTGTCCCTTGGACCTGATTAGGGTATTGGCAGAACAGAGGACAAAGTTAAATTGAGAAAAAAAATTTTAGGACCAGGGAATTGAGGGGTTTGTATCTGACCTGTTTATGATAGGTGTTGTAATTTGGCTCCCTGGAACTTATAAGAAAAACAGAAGTTTTAGACATATACATTGTATTAAGAACTCCTTGGGTTTGTAAAAAACAGAAATTATAATGAAAAGTATTTTTATTTGGTGAGACAACCTGGCAAAACATCTCAGCTATCAGACTGTCAGAGATCTTTGAGAAGGATAAGATTTTACTTGAGTTACTAATTAAAAAATGACAGAGAACTTACTTGGTTGGCACCCAGAGCTACTCTTTGGTCCTCCCTGGTCACTGAAGGTTGCATTTGACCTTTGTTGTTTAATGTAGAGCCTGCCAGGCTTTTGAAGATCCTGTGGACTAAGAAATCTTTAGGAAGACAGGCCTACCTTGACCCTGGGCAGGTAGGCTGTCGATTCCAGTGATTTTGTCCATGTTTGGAGGTCTCCAGTTTAGGTGATAGGCAGTTTTTGCCCAATGGTCAGCACTTGGCAGTCGAAGCAAACTGCAGATAGACATTGGTCTTCTGTCTTCTCGGAGGAAACAGAGTGCTTGCTAGAAGCCAACCTGTCTCCTTTTGTTATGAAAAGTTTTTTAAATAATTAAATATTTAAATATCGCATTTCCCAGATCTCTGAGCATTTGAGGGCTGATTATTAGGTATAGCTGCAGTATAGAATCTGTCTGGAAGATTGGGTGTGAGTTTGACTGTATTGACTCTTAACAGGTAAGATCCATATTTGTAAAAAGACAGACATAAAGAAAAAAACTGTTTGGAACATTAAGATTAGTGGCAGAAAAGTACATACCAGTTTAAAATATGAGACTTATAATTTTGTAGTCTGAAACGAGATGAAATGAACAATTATTTTACATAGAAAGATTGAATAGGAATTAGGCAAACTGTATGCTTTTGATGGGCCCTATCAAAAAGCACGTCACTATGCAAAACACCTGTAATCAGAGTTAATGAGAACACCGAGGAGGGGGAGAGGAAAGGCAGGAAATACATAAGAATGAGAAGCTTGGTCATGTGATCTGGCTCTCAATGAATCTAGTGATAAAGTCACCTGAGCCCAATGAGCATGGCGGCAGCCACGTGTTGTGGCTTGAATAGAAAAACCGCGGGGATTTTAAAAGCCAGGGGCTGCCTGGCTGTTGAATCGTGAAAAAACCACATAGGCTGGTATGACTTGTTTTCCCAGGTCAAGACCGTGAAAATTCCTCCAAAATCATGGCATCTCGAGCCTATGGGGAACGGCTCCCTGTTTAGGTGAGATGCAAATCGTAATCGACCACCCAGGACACGTGGGTGAGCATCGTCAATCCATGTGTGGGGGGTATAGGCTGAACCGGATCAGCCTTTTTCATGAGAAAGATGAGATAGAAGAACAGAATGAAATAAGAGAGGAAGACGACTGGAGGCCCCGGGCTTCCAGGTGAGGGAATGCATGGGCTTAACAGGATGCAAGCCGTACGCCAGAGATGGGGCAGAGAAGTATCCCTCCCCGAGCCCAGAAACACCGGTAGGACCGGTCAATCCCGGGTTAAAAAAGTTCAGATAAGCTGGCTGGAGTGAGGAAACTTACAATTAGAAGCTGGTGTTGTTTGTAGGAAGGAGTCCAGGAAGTTGGTGGTGTTGAGGAAGTCCCTCAGTCCGATTCAATCCCAGAAGTTGGTGGTCAGAGTCCCAGATGAAAGGTAAAACTGGAACCCTGACCCTTGGCGGGTGAATCTCTCGAGTCCCGGCACCAATATTGTTCTTTTTAAAAATAATATGATGATGGGATGTCCCGGGCAGCTCACGGAGCAGCTGCTAATGGCTGTGGGTCCCTGCAAGATCTCCAGGATGGCAGTGCCATGCAGCCGGGGGAGTCAGGGTCCCCGGGCGAGCAGCAGAGTCAGGCAGCTGGATGCGGTGGACAGCAGAGTAAATGGACATAAGGCTATACATAAAGCTAGACATTTATTACTTAAAGAAAAGGAGACATAGACAAACATAGAGAGAACAAAGACACACATACACACGACATGAAACCCACACACACACACATACGAGAGAGAAGATGGTGGTGGGGGAGAGGTGGGGTCAGAAGTGGCTGGGGTGGGCATGGTTAGTTCTTAAAGTGTCCCAATGGAATAACAGTGTGTACATGTGTTTTTGTTTCTCTCTATGTTTCTCTCATGTCTCTCTGTTTTCCTCTTCTTTAAGCAATAAATGTCTCCCTCTTTTTTAAATAATACTATGACCTTTTATCTGCCATAACGGCCCGCCTGACTCCCCCGGCCACATGGCACTGCCACCCTGGAGATCTTGCAGGGACCCACAGCCATCCTTGTCGGACTAGCAGCTGCTCCGCGAGCCACCCGAGACATCCCATCATCATATTCTTTTTAAAGAACAATATTTGGTGCCACGGACTCGAGAGATTCACCTGCCAAGGGTCAGGGTCCCAGCTTCGCCTTTCGTTTGGGACTCTGAGCACCAACTTCCGGGATTGAATCGGGACCGAGGGCCTTCTCAACGCTGCCAACTGCCTGGATTCATTCCTACAAACAACACCAGCTTCTAATTGTAAGTTTCCTCACTCCAGTCAGCTTATCTGAGCCTTTTTAACCCTGGATTGACTGGTCCTTCCGGTGTCTCTGGGCTTGGGGGGATACTTCTCCACCAAGTCGCTGGCATTCTTTACGGCTTGCATCCTGTTAAGCCCATGCATTCCCTCACCTGGAGTCCAGGGCCTCCAGTTTTCTTCCTCTCTTATTTCATTCTTTTCTTCCTTCTTATCTTTCTCATGGACGTAAAGGCTGATCCGGTTCAGCCTATACCACCCCACACATGGTATGGGGACGCTCACCTATGTGTCCTGGGTGGTCAATTCATTAGCATCTCACCTAAACAGGGAGCCCTTCCCCATAGGCTCGAGATGCCACAGTTTTTACAGGATCTTCACGGTCTTGACCTGGAAAAGCAAGTCGTACCAGCCTAAATATGCCTTAAATTGTCTGTTTATGCGGGTTTTTCACGATTCAGACTCTGCATAACAACCAGGCGGTCCCCAGTTTTTAAAATTCCCACGGTTTTTCCATTCAGGCTACAACACGTGGCCACCGCCATGTTCATTGGGGTCAGGTGACTTTATTGAAAAATTCACTGAGAGTCAGATCACGCGACCAAGCTCTCTCATTCTTATGAATGTCCTGCCTTCCTTTCCCCCTCCTCAGTGTTCACTGAAATCCTCTCCTTAACTGTGATTACAGGTGTTTTGCATACTGACATGCTTTCTGATAGGGCCCATCAGAAACATACACTTTGCCTAATTCCTGTTCAGTCTCTCTGTATATAATGATTGTTCATTTCATCTTGTTTCAGACTACAAAATCATAAGTCTCATATTTTAAACTGGTATGTACTTTTAAGCTGTTTTCTACCATTGTCAGTTCTGCCACTAATCTTAATATTACAAACAGTTTTTTTCTTTCTGTCTGTCTTTTTACAAATGTGGATCTTACCTATTAAGAGTCAATACAGTCAAACTCAGACCCAATCTTCCAGACAGATTCTATACTGCAGCTATACCTAATAATCAGCCCTCAACTGCTCAGAGATCTGGGAAATGCGATATTTAAATATTTAATTATTTAAAAAACTTTTCATAACAAAAAGAGACAGGTTGGCTCCTAGCAAGCACTCTGTTTCCTCCGAGAAGACATAAGACAAACCGTCAAAGACCAGCATTCATCTGCAGTTTGCTTCGACTGTCAAGCGCTGACCATTGGGCAAAAACTGCCTATCACCTAAACTGGAGACCTCCAAACATGGACAAAATCACTGGAATCGACAGCCTACCTGCCCAGGGTCAAGGTAGGCCTGTCTTCCTAAAGATCTCTTAGTCCACAGGGTCTTCTAAAGCCTGACAGGCACTACACTAAACAACAAAGGTCAAATGCAACCTTCATTGACCAGGGAGGACCCAAAAGAGTAGCTCTAGGTGCCAACCAAGTAAGTTCTCTGTCATTTTTTAATCAGTAACTCAAGTAAAATCTTATCCTTCTCAAAGATCTCTGACAGTCTGATAGCTAAGAGGTTTTGCCAGGTTGTCTCACCAAATAAAAATACTTTTCATTATAATTTCTGTTTTTACAAACCCAAGGAGTTCTTAATACAATGTATATGTCTAAAATTTCTGTTTTTCTTATAAGTTCCAGGGAGCCAAATTACAAACCCCATCATAAACAGGTCAGATACAAACCCCTCAATTCCCTGGTCCTAAAAGTTTTTTTCTCAATTTAACTTTGTCCTCTGTTCTGCCAATACCCTAACCAGGTACAAGGGAGACCAGATATTTCTATGCCACAGACACCTGTCCTGTTGGGAGCAGAGACCAACTATGCCAGGATGTGACCAGCACCCAGCTTCTCTCAGATCTCCCTCACCCCCCCCCAAAGACAATGCCCACAAATCAGCCGGAAGCAGCTTTGAAAATTCGCCGCCCCAATTCCTTCAAACCGTAATATCTAACCTTCTACTTTTTATTATAAAAAGGATCCGGGAATGTTATTCCTTTGCGGTCACTTTAAGAGCTAGCCATGCCCACCCCCCCCAGCCACTTCTGACCCCCCTCGTCGCCATTTTTCTCTCTCTTGTGTTTGTCTCTTGTCATATGTACATGTGTCTTTGTTTCTCTCTATGTTTCTCTTCTGTCTCTCTGTTTTCCTCTTCTTTAAGCAATAAATGTCTTCCTCTTCTTTAAATAATACTATGTCCTGTGAGCCTTTTATCTGCCATAACCACCCGCCTGACTCCCCTGTCCGCATGGCGCTGCCACCCTGGAGATCTTGCAGGGACCCACAGCCATCCTTGTCAGACTAGCAGCTGCTCTGCGAGCCACCCCGGACATCCCATCATCATATTCTTTTTAAAGAACAATAGAAATTGTATTTATTTAAACACTGCCTGGCCCATTATTTCTAGCCTCTTACTGGCTAACTCTCACATCTTGATCTAACCCATTTCTAATTCTCTGTGTTTACCACGAGGTTGTGGCTTACCTAGAAAGAATTAGCATGTCTGACCTGGTAAATGGCTATATGGCAGCAATCTCTGACCCTGTTTCTTCCTCCAAGAATTCAGTTCTGTATACTCTACCCACCTAAGGGCTGCCCTATCAAAAGGCCAAGGCAGTTTTCTTTATTCAACCAATGAAAGCAACAGGTAGAAAGAATACCCTTCTACACCACTTCCCCTTTTTCTGTTTAAATAAGAAGGAAGGCTTTAACTTTAACATAGTAAAATTACATATAACAAAAGTTATCAAACAAGAATTACAGCTATAATATTTATATCTATCTTTTATCATAACAAAGGAAAACTATAATTATCTATCTATTCTTTAATTCCATCAAAGACTCCAGAAGGATACAATATTACCTAAGTAAACAAGAAATAAGCAACTTCGAAAACTCTAGAAATGACAGAGACATGTCGTTGCCTGGACAGTCATCCAAAGTTTTTTATACTGTTGGGGCATCCATCTTTATCCTATAGGCCCATATTATCCAGCAGACATTTTTATGAAGTAGGAAGTTTTAAAGACAGTTTAGTCAATTTTTTTGTATCCTGTTGAATGTCTCACAGATTCTTTCATGAAGCAAGAACCCCAAAGCATCATCTCACCTTTAGGCAAGTTTAGCAGTCCTCTCTCTGTGGGTTCTTTGTGTCCAGTTTATGGATCAGTCTAGGCAAGAGCAGTTTCTTGCATAAATGTCTAGCAAACTCCATAATGAGATTCTTTGATGTCCATCTTTCTGTTGAAGTAGAGTTCTGCAGGGTGGAGCCACTACTGCAGAGTGACCAGAAAGTCGAGGGGGGCGGGGAAAGTCTGAATTCCTCCTAGCCGAAGCCTTCGGGCCAGGAGCAAACTCACCCCTCCTCCAATGGATGTCTGCTAGAAGTTAACTCTGTATATTATATTTTTAAATGAACTATTCAATCATAATACCTTAATCAAGATCAGAAATATGTATATTACAAAACTGACCTTAAACTTGTATTAATAAATTAAGATTTATACCAATGTAAATTATTTATATCTATATCATATCCTCCTTGAAATATAAAAGAACAGTTATAAACAATATTTAGAAATATAGACGTAGTTATTTTCTCTATTTTTTTTTTTGCTGTATGGGAGTGCTGTTAATTAGGTTTTTTATCGTGTATCCTGTTTGTTAGGTTTCTTTTAGTCAACAGTTGGGCAAAGTAATTTTTTGAGGGTGTTCACAGCAATCTTTTAGGAGGGCATGGTCTGCAGTAAGAGGAACAGTGGGCTACTTCCCACTGCCTGGCTCCCTGCCACCTAGCTAGCTTTACCCAAAATAATTACATGGAAATTGTATTCATTTAAACACTGCCTGGCCCATTAGTTCTAGCCTCTTACTGGCTATCACATCTTGATTCAACCCATTTCTAATAACCTGTATGTCACCACGATGTCGTGGCTTACCAGGAAAGATTCAGCATGTCTGACCTGGCAGCTGCCTCCATGGTAGCTCTCTGCCTCTGCCTTCTTTGTCCCAGCATTCTGTTCTGTTTACTCTGCCTATCTAAGCTGCTGTCCTACCTAAAGGTCAAGACAGTCTCTTTATTTAACCAATGAAAGCAACACATAGAAAGAAGACCCTCCTATTGGTTTAGAAGCAATCCACAGGTTCTCATTTTCTGTGCAAACAAAAGAAGAACCTCTTTTCCAAAGCATGATATCCTTAGACCCAAATTTGAAAGTTATGATACCTTTAGAACATACATGCTGTTTTAGCTTGGCAGCCCATATAATGAAATGTCCCTTTCTATTTAGTTCCTTTATAGTCAAAAAAAATTAAAGAAAACATGATAAGACATAGAATCCAGGCTCTCTGTGAATTTTTTATTTTTACATGGCTTATTTTTTATTTATTTTAATTTATGGCTTTCTGTACTCTGTCTCTTTGAATACTTTACTCCTATGACTTTTTAAATTTTTTTCTCTCTCCCAAGCCTATATATGTCTATCTAACATTATGACCCATTTAGAGGTCTTTTATGTCTGAATCTGTCCCTATTGTATTGTCTTTAATTCTCCACTGTTTTGAAGAGCTTTTAAAATGTTAAGCTTTTGAGAATCTAAGCTGTGACAATCCCTGGTCAAACACAGGTACTGCAGGCTTGCCCCACCCAGTCCAATATGGCAGAGCCGTTTGTGCCTCTGAGTCATGCACATTGCACCACTAGCATAGCAGGGTTGCTCTGGATGTTGGCTCCACCTCTCTCCAATTTCAAAATGGTGGATGTACCTGGTGGGGCCACCAGGCAGGAGCTGTGCTCAGCAGTCAAACCTGGAGAATGAGCGTGGCACATATAAATCTTTTTTATTTGAGCTATAGCCAAATATACCACATAGAGCACCACATGCCTGTCTGAGTTATAGCCAAATCTGCCACACAGAGCAGTGCGCAGCCTGGAAACATCTCTCTGTGTGGTGGCAGAAATCCACCATTCTCTTGTTTGTGTATGCCTAGTAGACCTGATGTAATATCAGGAATGAGGAATGGGCCTACCCAACCAGCTTACATCCAAAATAATTATACAGAAATTACAGTTACTTAAACACTGCTTGCCCCATTATTTCTAGCCTCTTATTGGCTAACTCTCACATCTTCATTTAACCCATTTCTAATAATCTATGTTTACTACAAGGTCATGGCTTACTGGAAAAGATTCAGCATGTCTGACCTGGCAGATGACTCTATGGCAGCAATCTCTGACCCTGTTTTTTTTTCTTCCTCCCAGAATTCAGTTCTGTATACTCCGCCCACCTAAGGGCTGCTCTATCAAAAGTCCAAGGCAGTTTTCTTTATTCAACCAATAAAAAGAACAGATAGAAAGAAGACCCTCCTACACCAAGGATATCTCCCATCCATAAAAGATAAAGATTTATTTTTCCCTCTGAGGCTCATCTTCTGTCTCTCCCTGACATCTAGTCCTTTGTCTGTTCCTGGGAATGTACTCTGTAAATCCCTAGATGACCCCCAACAGCACTGTTAAATCTGCTTGCCTAGTCCCCTTCTACTGGCTCTTTGGCTTTCCCTTTGATCCTCCATCTGGTTTCATGTTACCTGTACTCTCTTAATGTATAATTTTCTGCTTCTTTTCTTTCTTCAGACCTCTGCTAGATCTCTTTTTTTCTATTTCATACTTTTTCTATTTCTATTTTAGTGGAATTCTTCCATATTTCTGTGTATGTGTAAACATTAAAATCTAGGGGCTAGTTATGAGAAAAAACATGCAATATTTGTCTCTCTGAAATTTAAAAGAAGTTTCTGACTGAACCTCTGCCACTAGAGGTCTGAAGTATTTAGATATTTGAGCTGAGCTGCTGGTCGCCCTCTAGTGCTTATGAGTTAAATTATGAGAATGCACAGGAGCAGCAGCAGCTATCTTTTCTGGGCTGAAGCTACAACTTTGTGATAATCATGCCAGGCAGGATTCAGATAGAAGATTGTAGAGTTTTCTCTATAGCTGTCAGATATGATTATGATTCATGTAAGATTACCAAATATGGTTTCTCAGTGTTCTGGATTGGAGAGCAGAAACCTGCTTAATATATGGGACCAAGCCTTCTAACCCAAGATAGGGTGCTTTTTGCTTTTGTTTTTTGCTAAGTGAAATTTGTGTTTATATGTTGCCCCATTTATACTCCAGAAATATGCTGGTTGATTAAAAGAAGTCACTGGTGAACAAGAAACCACTGTAGGAAACAAGGAATAATAAACTCTTCTCAAAATCCACTCTGTCTTTACCCTTCCATCATAATGTAAGGATTTGCACTGGGCATTAAGACGTGACATGGACTACATATATCTGGAAGAAACAATAAAAGCTTTCATTAGTATGAACTGTTAGGTAGACCTCAGAAGACTCTATGAGCTTTCTCATGTAAGCAGACACTGCAACCACAGAGTGTGCCTGCTTCTCTTTAATGGAAGACACAGTAAGCAGACTCAGCAAGTGTCTGAGGTAGGGATGCTACTGTGCTGTGTGATATCCATGTGTTTTCCTGTTCAGTATTTAGTGGATATGCTAAAGTTCTTGAATGTTCCCTCCTTGAGCAGCATAGCAACATTCCAAAGACTAAGACTTGGGTTGAAATTCAGGACCTAACACTTATTAACTGAGAAAAATTGGGGAGTTTGCCTTACAATTTTGTGATTTCTGCATTGCTACGTGTGAATAAAGGTAATAAATACTGAAATGATTACTCTGATGGGTAAATTAACTGATAGCTGCTTATTATTAGCCCATGCCAAAAAAATATGTAGGTTATTTACAGAAATGGAAATTGTATGTGATGGTGATTAAATACCTTGTCTAGTGCCAGAAAGTGCCTGTTACAGCCAAGTTTTTCTGCACTCCTATGATGTGGTATTCCTCTCTGTATTCTATGAATATGTTTTAATACCACTGGTTAATAAAGAAACTACTTTGGCCAATGGCAAGGCATAATATAACTGGACAGAAAAACTAAAATAAATGCAGGAAGCAAGAACACAGAGGCAGACAGATGCCATGTAGCTATCCAAGAAGCAAGATGTGAGGTAAAAACCACAATCATGTGGTAAAAATAAAATAATGTAAATGGGTTAATTTATGATAAAAAAGCCTAGCTAGGAATAAGCCTGATTCTTTGCCAGTGTTGAAATTAATAAAGTTTTCATGTTATTATTTGGGTCTGGGTGGTCAGGAAATGAAAGTGCAGTCTTCACCTACACTCTTATTTAGAGTTGGTTGTCAACTCTCACTGAAAACTGAGTTTGAAGTCTCAATGAATGACATCCATATGGTTGTCTGCATTTCCATTTAATTTTCTGTTTAGTAGAATTTTCACAAAAGATTAAAATTACTAAGAAAATCTTATTTTCAGTCAATATCCACTAAATGATTCTGTATAATGTTTTCATCCAGACATATCATTGTTTGCTCATATTTATCTTATCACCTCCCTTGTTCCAACCCTCTTCAGTCAATCTTCTCTTCCTCCAAATATTCCAAGTCGACATTATACATAGATTATTTATGAGCAATCTACTGAGTCCATTTAGTTACACCCTATATGCACATGTGTTCAGGCCTGATGATGTGGGATTGCAAAACCTATGTGAGGGGTTGTCCCTGGAAGAAACTGATTCTACCTCTGTCCACAGGTTTGAACACCTGGTATTTTTATCTATGAGTTGAACCATGTGTACTCTCCCTTATCCATGTTGACATGCCAACAGGTGTTATCATGATGTTAGCTTTGCTAAGGCAACCATATTTTTGAGATTTATGGGTACATTTCACTTGTCATAGGTTGTCAAGGTTGACATAGGTTGTCAAAAACCTATCCAGCATCAGACATTCTAGTCCTCTGTCTCTTATAATCTTTCTGCCACCTCTTCTGTGATTCTCTTGAATCATTGATAGAGGTGTTGCATTGTAGATGTTTCAGTTGGGCTTTGTACCATTGGGTAACTTACTCATTGTATTTTGACCAATTGTGATTTCCTAACATATGGAGAACAAAGTGCATAGATTTGTCTATGGGGATTGTCTTGACTGTTAATAGGTATAGGGTGGTCGAGCCTACTATGGGACAGCACATCCTAGGCATGTGGTAAAAAATTGTATGAAAAAATCTAGATGAGTATTACTTGACCTGCAAGCTAGATAATAAGTCACATTCTCCTTTGACCTTGTTGTATCTCTTTAGCTTTTAAGTGACTTCTTTAAATAGAGGTAATAGTGTATAGAATATCAAGCAGTGCTGATTTCTGAACTGATTCCCTCAGTGATAGACTGTGACCTGGTATCATAATCCAAAAGGAAAGTTTTTCTGTTCCAAAATTGCATTTTGCCAAGATATTAACCAAAGCAAGAGAAGAAAAACTAATATATAAAGTCCAATAAGTATTGTCAGTATGTGTATCGGTGTAGGCTATCCACTGAAGCCTGGGGAGACTACAAATATCTACACCTTCAAAGAATAGTGTTTATCCTCCTCCAGCAGCTATCAACTGGTCATAGTCCTCTGGATGGATTAGAACCCAACTAGAGCATATTCCCATTTTTGTGAGAAGTTGGTTGGCTTAGTCTTATATAAGTGATTCTCACATGAGTATCCACATAGATCAGCTGAGGCAGAGCACCACATGATCACTGTTCTATACATTTTTATTGGTTGTAGTTATTGTTTGATTGAGGACTACATTATATGTGGTTATAATGATAGATATTTAGAATGTACTTAGGAGTTATGCTGGCTTAGTAAGGAGGTGGTTGTAGGTCTCCTCCAAGATACCTAACCTCACTAGCCTGGGTAGTTGACAATGTTCCCTGGACCAGACATGGTTTTCCTGTTGTTTCTTATGTTCAATTAGAGATCTGTTTATTCCCACAAAGATATGTATGAGTCCTACTACTGCATACTTAGATTTTCATACCATATTGATCATTGTAGTTGATAGACATAGCAGTCAGGGAGGATAATTTGTTGCTTTTCTCCCTTGGAAATTTGAATGCCACCCTCTAATATCATGAAAGTTAGTAATCGGGGAGGATGGCTTCAAGTCAGATCAAGCTGAAATCCTTTCAGTACTGTGTTTTAAATGATGTCATCACCAATAGAGATTCAGTGAAATTTCTGTAATACAAACAAGGTCTATAGAAATAATCTAAAAGGTTTAAGAGTCTCTTGAAATTTCCTGACCAACAACTTGCATGAGGGTATCGTATGTCTGGTATTGAGGGTTTTTTTTAAAATATATCTATAGCTCTTGAGATAAGTACTGTCAGCACAGATGAAAACATTTAATTCAAACTATGTATTCATATGTACACACATTCCTATACTTATATATTTCTATGTATTTTTAGCTAAATAGATACTAATGTGATTACTTAAAATGTTTTAAAATATGGTTACTGTAATTTCACTCTCCTCCATCTTTTTCCTTCTATGTTAGCCTCATTTCTCCTAATTTTTTTCTATTTCTTCCATTAAATTATGTTTACCTTGCTTTCCCAAACACTCGATACCTTTTGTAGCTTTCTGGCCTCTGTGGTTACTCCAAGTTATATTTTTTACATTTGAAGATTTGAAATTATTATCTCTAAAATTAACATTGGAGTTAGGAGTTCAGTGACAGAATATTTGGCATTTTTTTTTTCTGAGTCTTGGTCAAATCACTCAAAATGATTTTTCTAGTTCCATTTACGTAACTGCAGAGTTCATGATGTGCTTTTTCTTCACTTTAGTGTATATTCCATAATAATGCATAGGAGCCACATTTTCATTATCCTTTCATCAATTGAAAGACATTTTGGTTGTTTCCATTCCCCAGTTACTGTGAATAGAACAGCAATAGAACATGGCTAAGCAAATACCTGTGGAGTAGAACAAAGAGTTCTCTGGACATAGAACCAGAAGTGGCATAGCTTAGACATATAATAGACTTATCTTCAATATTTGGAAAATTCTTCACACCTGTTTGAAGAGGAGCTGCACCAATATGCATTCTTCCAAGAATGAATGTGGGTTCCTATTCCCAACACAACTTTCCAAGCATTTGTTGTCAACTGTTTTTTATTTTGTTTTTTTTGATTCTAGACAATCTGACTGAGTTGAAAAGAAATCTCAAAGTTATTTTTTTGCATTTCTCTAATTAATAACGATGATGAGCAATATTGAAATTTTTTAGCCATTTTTATTTCCCCTGAGAATTCCATTTAGACAATCATGTTTTCCTAACATCTGCATTTTCTTCACCAGGAACAGATGGGATGAAAAGGGTTGGTTTAGTGAGAGTTGTGGAGATGGCCTCAAGTCACTTTTGTTGTTTTTGACAGTCCACTAGGGGGCACTGCAGAGTTTCTAGAAATTACATTTTCTTGCATTGCCTAGAGGTGGCAGTGCATGCTGGTATAGCCACTTTGGATATCAGTAGGGTAATTTCTCAGAAAATCAAGAAACAACCTTCCTCAAGACCCAACAATACTGCTTTTGGGTATATACCCAAAGGATGCTCAATCGTACCACAAGGACATGTGCTCAATTATGTTTATAGTGTTTATAGCAGCATTGTCTGTCATAGCCAGAAACTGGAAACAACTTAAGTGCTCATCAACAGAAGAATGGAAAAGGGAAATGTAGTACATTTACAAATGGAGTACTATACAGCAGAAAAAAAACAATGACATCTTGAAATCTGCAGGCAAATGGGTAGAGCTAGAAAACATCATATTGAGTGAGGTAATCCAGACCCAGAAAGACAGTTATCATATGTATTCACTCATAAGTGGTTTTTAGACATAAATCAAAGAAAGGCCAGCCTGCAAATCACAATCCCAAAGAATTTAGACAACAAAGATGTCCCTAAGAAAGATATACATGGATCTAATCTACAAGGGACGTAGAGAAAGACATTTTCTGAGTAAATTGAAAGCATGGGAACCATGGAAGAGGGTACAAGATGAGGGGAGAGGAAGGGCAGGGAGCAAAGAAAAATATATAGCTCAATAAAAACAATTTAAAATTGTCATTAGAAGATATTTGTACACGTTCAATGTAGGTATTTGAATATTATACATTACCTTGGCAAATATCTATTAATAAAAAATAGGTTCCAGAAAATACATAAGGCAGTCCACTCACAAAGCAAGATGTAGGGGTGACTGACTGGAGTTCACCGGAAATTTAGATCTCAGTCATTTCAGATAAAACCACGGGTATCTAGAATCTGTTCACCTGATTTTATGTGCTTATAAATCTATTTTAAAAACAAGTCTCTGAAAAGATGCAAGCAAAATAGACTCTCACTGGGCACTGTAAGGATCGACATTCAAGAGAAAACATCTCCATTGCTTTCAATTTTTAGTTTTATTTTTTAAATTTTCCTATATTCAGAAAAACTATAAATTATTCCAATTCCCTTTATATCATATATAATATATACATGGTATCTATCTATCCATCTATCTATAAACTAGAAAAAAATAAAGAAATATTTAAGAAAAAAACTGGGAAATATGTGGTATGAAAAAGCAGTAGGGGCGGGGCCTCACTGAACTTGAACATGAATTCACAGCCTGGTCAGAATCATCTGTGTTTTCCTGCATAAAAGATCTGGGCAAAAGACAAGAGATGGAAAACGAATCATGGTGAAAACATGGGAATGCCTCGTTTTTCTTAAAACCAATAAAACTGTCATTGGGAACATTTTCTATTCACATGACAATCTGATAATTTCAAAAAATTCTTTTTATTCTTTGTAGTGTATTGTATGCTAATTTGTCCCACTGTGTGATTTAAGGTGCCAGGACTTTCACACTGGATACATTAAGTACACTGAAGTGTGGTCCCATGCTTAGCAGCAGATGGCCACACAGAATGAACTCAATGATGGTTTTGTATCATACTGCTTTGTTGTTATTTTTTGTCTATATTTTATGCTTACCTCTCTTGTTTTTATGGGATTTTGTGTGTATGTTTATTCTTTGTTATTATTTTTAATTCTGGTTGTTTGTTTGACTGTCTTTTTTATTTCTAAAGAGAGAGGTGGAGGGAGAATGAAAGGGCATGTCTTAGGTTAGATACGAAAGCAGAAAAGATCTGGGAGAAGTTGGCAGATGGGAGACAAGATGAGAATACAATGTATGAAATTCTTTTACAAAAAAAATCAAAGAATGTTGCTAGTATTCTTCAAGATTCTGCTTAACCCACTGAAGCCATTATTTTTCCCACCAATATTCAGCATTTATGAATTTCCTTCCTCACACATTTTCCCCCAAATTCCTCTTATAAGAAGTGTTACATTATAAATCTAGTGTCCTAGGCTCTATATCATTGTCCTCCACAGTTTGTGCAGCAATAACCATGCAGAGTCTTGAGATGGAGGTGGGTGGGGTTTCTTTTACAGATGAATGAGGAAGTGTTTCAGAGAGAATCTGTGGTGTGTAAGCATAAGTGTGTTTAGACACAAGACTTGACACCCACACAGATAGAGAGAAGACACCCCAGCAACTGGACAGGGACCATGGAGAGGAAACTGGGAACTGTGCTGGGAATTCTCTGTGTGCAGATTTGCTGTGAGTTGTGCTCCCCTAAGTTGTTTTAGGGATTCTCTAGAGATGGCAGTGGTGGAGGGGGAATGAGTTGATCCAAAGCCCCTGTACGGTCATCCTCATGGTGTCTCCTGGGACATTTGACAGGTGTGGGTGAAAGCCCTTCAGTGATTATGGTTTGTTTTTCTATTTCCACGCAGGGGTGAGGGGAGTTGAGGTGAAGCAGAGTCCTTCAGCCCTGAGTCTCCACGAGGGAAACAGTTCTACTCTGTCATGCAATTTTTCCACAACCATGACAACTGTGCAGTGGTTCCGGCAGAATTCCAGAGGCAGCATCATCAATCTTTTCTACCTGGCTCCAGGAACAAAGGAGCATGGGAGGTTAACGTCAACATTTGACTCCAAGGAGCGCTACAGTACCCTGCACATCAGGGATGCCCAATTGGAGGACTCAGGCACCTACCTCTGTGCTGCGAGTGCACAGTGCTCCCCGCAGGCATGCAGCCTGTCTGCAAACTGCAGCTGGGTGTGCAGCTACAGCCCTAACATTAGGAGACTCTGCAGGAGGTTTTTCACAGATGTGGCTTTATCAGATCTCCAGCAATTACAAAGAAGGTGTGAGGAAATACAAAAATACCACAACTTAAACTCAAATTGACATGATACTGACTTGAGGAAGCTTAAATTTCAGAAACATCCCCTACATTACTAACATGTACACTTTTATTTTATCAAATGTTTATGATAATGGCATGAAATAGAAATCTTTCTTGCACGTTCTAGAATTATTTGGATCATTTCTCAAAATTGGAAACTCAAAGTAACTATTTCCATCCTGTGTTTAGAGAGCATAAGACAACACTTCCAACTAATCTGCTCAATATTAAGTTGATAAAAGAATTAATTTAAAGATCAAATAAATTAACTTTTAGAAATGCAGATAAACCAATGTTACTATTAAATCATGACATCATTTCTACAATGTTTTCATATTTTTCAAAATGCAATGCATTTAATTATGATATATAAACAAACATTTCATATAAAATGATCAGAGCCAATATATATATCCAATTTATATCACAATAATATTTGCAGCAATTAATTCTCCAAAAATATTTATGCTTCTGTAATGTAATACATATACAATTCTTCTCATTGAAACATTGCTTTCAAAAGAAAAAATGGAAACCTCTTAATGGTTACACAATAGGGAAATAATTAATTTTGCAATAATTAAATATGATCCAAACAGCTTCTGTTTCCAAAGGCTTGGCAGATGACAATCTACAGTTAAAAATAAGGTCTGTCATTAGATTCAATAAGGAACCAGAAAACAGTCATGATCACTCATTCATTAATTGTCTATCCATTGCTGTTTTCACATGGAAACAGCAGCTGAGTGCTTACAAAAATAGCTGGATTGTTTAAAACGTTTTCTTTCTAGAGCTTCACAAATTCACTTACCTCCTTGTAATTCAGTCAACTTTATTCCCAATGCAACCACATTTGTTTAAAATGTAGATAGTCTAAGCTTCCCAGATAATAAGCAATTTCTAATTTCCAATAAGATTTGTGTCAGCATGGCTAGAAGTGGTGATACAAGAAATAACAGGGTTTGTTTTTTTTTTTTTTACAATAAGAACTATAGATACGGTGTAATTCTATTAGGTGTGCCTTTATATGTTACTTAGCCTTTTTCCATTGCAGATTTTAATATTTTTTCTTGTTCTGTTGTTTAGTGTTTTGATTATTTTATGGCAAGGGAACTTTCTTTTCTGGTCTAATTTATTTGTTATTTAAGCTCCTAGTACCTTTATAGGCATGTCCTTACCTCTGTGCATGGAAACACACAAGTACACAAACAAGCCAGAATAGAACAAAAAAAACAGTAAAAAATAAAAGGCATGAGAAGCTCATATATATACAAAGACACATGGACACACAAAAGGTATTTAAAACCACAAAATTGGAAGCTATTACATCTAATCAAGTGACCAATATCTTTAATAATGATGCAGTTACAACATTATGAGACCAAAAGAAAAGCCCATAAAAACACAATTGAGTTTACTCAAGTTGCCCATCTATTGCTGGGCATGAGGCCTGCCTGGAAGTGTGGCTTGCATACCCAGTGAAATGTTCTTGAATAAATCTAATTTTCCCTTGTAAGCAGTCTTAAATTGGAGATAGTTTCTTGGTTTGGGGGAGATGTTGTCTATCTTGACCTCTCAGCGCTGAGACCCTCATCATATTGGACCTGTGCAGGCCCTTTGCGTGTTAGCACCTGTGGGCTGAATTGAGAATGAGCATATAGGAGGCTGGAGTGGCCAAGTTTGCACCAAAAAAAAGTGAGTTAGAAAAAGGCACAGTTGGCACCAAAAGCATTACAGCTATGCCACAAGTGTGACAGCTATACGAAAAGCATAAGAGCTATGCCAAAAGCATGACAGTTAGAAAAAGGAACAAAATTCAAAAAAGTAGCATTGCAAAGTCCGTGAAGAATACTCCCAGCCAAGATAACACTGAAGGGGAGCAAGCGGGGAAGAGATCTGACTTATTCACAAGAAGATGATTGGAGTTATAGATGGGGTAAGATGACATAAAGTGCCTGATGCCTGCATGATCCCTATTAGGGGCTATAGAAGCCCTGACTCCTGCAGACGTGATTGCTGACGTGATTGGCTGATTTCCCTTCTGTTTCTTCTGGGATTCATGGGTTTTTGCTTTGTAAGTTGCGTGTTGTAAGGAAATAAACGAGTTCCTGCTTGACCCGACTCCCTGCTGCATCTGATTGTCTCCGGGACCCCAGGGGCTGGGTGACAAGTGGCACACTTCTCCTCTTCAGCCAGGGCCAATGGCAGGTGACTGGTTCAATTCTAAGGCAGGGTCTACAGAGGGACCCCACACCACAGATGGAGCCCAACATGAGGCTTGAACCCACAACCCTGGGATTAAGAGTCACAGACTCTACCAACTAAGCTAGCCTGGCCTTCTTTGATGACTTCCTGGAAGAGGAGGGTTGGTAGACATGGGAACATAGGAAGGAACAAGTTCATAGGGAACATATGAATCCTAGGATAAACAGGCCCATGCTAGGTCCCAGGAGGAACAACATGATCAGAGGTACCACCCCCAACCGTAGAGGCCACTGCCCACCTGGTCCCAGTGATTAGATGGAAGCCTGGAGACCTTATTTTGGTGGAGCAGTAGCCTTGGCAAAAAATATTTGCCAGGATTAAACTGGGGGCCCTCTGCTCTCTGGTTCAGAAGCAGCTACAGTTGGGACATATACACCCTTCCTGGAGTCCTTGGAATACCCCTGTCTTTGCAATTAAAAAAAGCTAATGGGACTTAGTGCATGCTACAGGACCTCAGTAATATAAATGACAGGGTGGAAATAGCGGGTACCCCTTTGAGGAGCCTCTCCTGGATCTTACTATTCTAGATATTAAGGACTGCTTTTTTTCCACCCCCTCAACACAAATAATTGTGCCAGGTTTGCCAAATGCTATTTATGTCTCTACTGATTGGGGGCCATGCTAGCTCAGCCTATGGAGCCATTGAGGAAGGTTCGGATAAGCCAAAGATACAAAGATTTTGCCCTACTGAAGAATCCATCCAATATAAGGAAATGATCTTATTCATTCTAGCAATTCAAGATTTACATGAGCCCCACAATCTTTACATGGATAGCCTATATATGTCCAATATGACCTTATTCCCCATCTGCCAGGGTCACATGTCTTCCTTTATGCCAGCCCTATTTCCCCTTTATGGTTACATTGTGGAGGCTGTTGAAGGGCCGAGCCCACCCCATTTACTTTAAGCATATGAGGGGACATTCTACACTCCCAGGTATTTTATCACAAGGCAATTCGCAGGCAGACAGATTGGCCTCCGGTATCTGCACCATGACGCTACAGGAGGCTACACAACTACATGAGTTAACACATGTTGACTGGAGAGGGTTACAGTACAGATACCCATGGATCACCATTAAAGACCCTAAAAAGAATGTTCTTACTTGTAAATCCTGTCAGTCTTACCTATGGGTACCACCATTACAAGGTCCTGGGGTAAATCCATGGGGTCTTGGGCCAAATATATTATGGCAAACTGATGTGACTCATCTCATTTTGCACTTTTTGGCAGACTTAAATATGTTTTTGTCTCTATAGACACACATTCTGTGACATGCTGGGCTACAACCCATACAGGGGAAAGAGCCAAACATGCCTATTCACATTTCCTACAAAGCTTTGCCACATTGGGATCCCTATCAAAATAAAAACTGATAATGACCCATGCTTCACCAGAAAGGCCTTTCAGGATTTCCTTCAATCATGGAACGTCACTCATTCAACTGGCATACCTTAAAACCCCAGGGCCAGGCTATTATAGAAAGATATCATGCCTCAAAGAGCAGCTTTTAAAACAAAAGGGGGAGACAGCCCCCATGTACAATTACAATTAGACCTTCTTACACTTAATATTTTAAATCTGCCAAAGGGGTCTTTGGAATCTAGATTTCAATGACACTGGGGACATCTGATTCCTAAACCACATTTACAGGTAAAATGGAAGGATTCATTCACATGCCAATGGAGAGGCCCTGACCCCATTACTCACCTTGGGGAGGGGATATGGATGTGTATTCCCCACTGGGGAGAAGGCACAGATATGGCTATTGGCTAGGAGTCTTAAATTCCTTTTCTCCCTGCCTACACAGCAGGATGCCTAGGATACCACCCCCCTGACCAATAAGGAAAAGAAGGCCCTCTGGTAGACACAGTTGACTTTTAGAAGAAAGACAAATAACTCGCATAACAAACTGCACCAAGGGGCCTGACCCCTTGAGGAGTGCTTATGTTTATTGGTTATTTAAGATGGAGGCCAAGCTGCTCATGTATCTACTGGCCCTGATGGTGACAGTCACCAGCCTGTAGAATGCCCATCAGCCACAGAGGGTAAGATGGGAGGTGGCACTGGAGAAGTCCTGAACGTGACTGAGGAGATCATGCCTGATGCCTGGTGGCTGGAGCTTATCTTTGACCTATGTGACCTGGCCAGAGGATCCTGGGGCATGAGGGATTGGTTTTTCCTACATGAATGGCAACCTGAGTGTAGGGGCAAATGAGAGAGCACCCTGCCTCATACTGCTAACCTACAGGGTCCAGGGTGCTCCCATATTTTAGAACAAGATGCTCTGAGGCAAACAGTCTTTTATATGAGTCTGGGGAGCAACTGGACAATCAAGGAGCTGACTAAATGTGGAAGAGCAGATAAATTCTATAGTGCAGCATGAGGCTATAAACAGACTGGGACAGGATATTGAATAACTCAAAGGGGTCTCATTCAGGTCCAAATGATCCCTCATCCCTTAACTGCACACAGCCCTCTATTTGGGCAATGCTCAACCTATTGTTGTAATTCTATCTCAGTTAAGTTCATGGGAGAGGGAAGAAAAAGAGGAAGAAAATGGGACACTGGAATGTTATGGGGGCTTTAGACTCTACCAGGTCGGTTATGATCAAGGGCTGCTTTTCTCTATACAGAAGATATAACTCAGTTTATATCTGGCATTTATCAAGGATAGCTAGTTTGCAGAGAGAAGCTACAGCCTTGTAAATAGAACAGCCAGTTGCAAAACAAAATGTCCTAGTCTGATGGAGACTTCTTGAGCATCCAAGAAACTAGCTCACTATGAATGATTGATCCTTGATCTGCTGAGAAAGCTGCTGACAGTCTGTTCTCATTCTCCTAAACTTATAACTTTATATTTCTTTATTTCTTCATTCTTATTTCTGAAAAGCTCAGGCTTCTTATTAACTAACTTTTATATCTTAAATTAACCTATTTCCATTCATCTATATCACCATGAGACTGTAGTTTATCAGAAAGTTTTTGGCAGTGGCGTCTTTCTCCTTTGGCAGCTACGTGGCATCTCTCTGACTTTGCCTATTCTCTCTACATATCTCTGTTCAGATTTCCCACCTGGATTTACTCTACTAAGCCATTTATTCATTATCCAATAAAAGCAGCACATATACAGACATACATCACACATCACTTGACAATAGCCTGAGTTGCTGAAAATTTCAATGGTGTCCCTTTAGACAACAACTCAGTTAGATGACACCTATTCTTGTCATGAGACGTTTCACTTATTGGTAGAAAATGTCTAGCTGGTGCTTTGTTTCCCTGTTACTTGGTGATTTCATTTATTTATGTAACATATATGTATTATGTTAAGAATATAATATTAATATATTGAGAATATATATGTGCATATATATATACATACATACATGTATATTGAGAAGCTTCTACTGTAGTAGGTTTCCATATGACCTCTCAGATGATGCTTTACCAATCCTTATCCCCTTTGTAATTTTATCTTCCCTTCTCCAATCTCTTTAATCCTCTTATTCCACACCTCCAACCTATCTCCTTTACTATCTATTCTATTATTCTCCTATTCAGGAAATTCTTCTCTCTCTCCTACTCTCCTACTTGGTGGGAGCCCACAGTGACTCAGTTTCCATCAGGAGTCTGTTCTGACTTATAAGTCATTTGAGTTCAAGCTTATTTTCTCCAGTCTCCTTGAGAGCTGTGAGAATAATATGATTAAATCCAAGGGAAAGAACATATTATTAAGTTAAATGCAGACTGTTGACACAAGCCAAAGGCTCATCAAGATAGAAAGTGAAAATTCTTGCTGCTATCAGGGAACACATGATGAGGTAGTGAGAATGCTCCTTGACTCAGGAACAGAACAAGGAGGTGGTTAACTGACTGTTATGCTTCGATCTGTTTTTTGCCTTTGGTTTTCATATATACAGATTCTGAAATCAACTTGAGACTGTTTAGCATTGACTGGCAGTCCTCCTGACTCTGTCCTTCTTCATTTTTCTTAATTCTCACACCTCCCTCTAGGTACTCTACCTGACTCATCTGAATGGACTGCAAAGAGTGGCACCCAACATGGGGCTCAATACGGAAGAGTCTGTGAATGACCACTGCAAGTGAAGTGAGCACACTCACAAAAGGTATAAGTGCAGTAAAGCAACTCAGGAGTGAAAAGTGTGAAAAGTGTAAATATAAATAAAAGTGTGGTAAGTACACAGTATAAATACAAATAAAAGGTAACTCTAGTATATGTGTAAATATAAATATGGGTCAAAGGAATAATAGAGAGTTATTTGTACATTTACTTAAAAAGTGATTTAAAGGCTAGAGGTACCAAAGTAGGACTTCAATAACTATGTAAATTTTTAGAGTTTGTACATTTTCTTAAAGGTAAAGGTTAGCGGTACTAAGGTAGAACAACAATAATTGCTTCTGTTTTTAAAATGTGTAAACAATGTATGCCCCTGGTTACCTGAAGAAGGGATTAAGAGTCCAGAGATTTAGAAAAGGGTAGTTGAATGAGCACTCTTTGTCTTGGTCTGTGTTTTGACTCTTAATATGTTACTGTTTTATTCCATTTGTTCATGTTTCTGAAAAGCTTACACTATCTGAATCTGAAGACCAGGTTAAGCCAGGTGGATGTGCACATGCTCACAGAAGCTGGCCATGTCACTTTTGAGATGTGTTGAGCTCCCTCATATCTGTAGAGGATTGGGTCCCCTGTTTGAAAAGGAATTAGGAGGTCACTCCTGTGTCAGACAGAGCTCACGAGGAGTGAAATAGGTCATTGCCCCAGATGTGGTGCTCTGGTACCTGGCTGTCTGTGTCATCACTATCTACTTTTCTCTATTTACCTCCTTTGTTATCCTAGAGGAGATAAGGCAGAGAGCCTCTGCCTCTATCCCTCTGAACATTTTTTGGATCAGTTCTAGGACTTTAGGGCCCAAGCTAATGACTTGGAGCTTATTATCTGAAAAAAAAAACTTCTAAAGAGACAAGCCAATGGCCATATTCTTCCATTGTTCTCTGGTCCACAGCAGACAACTTCTCCCGCAGAGGACAGGGATAGTACACTGAGTTGGGCAGGGAGTAAACTATGGTGAGACATGCTCATACAAACATGGAACTGGGGAATTGACTGCCTACAGCTAATAAACCGTGCAATCACAAAAAAGAAATATGAGATTATGGCCAAAAGTTAACAATTTTTTTTTTCAGAACACCTACAGCCAAAGACACACTCTATGCCTACTTTTCCCCTTCCCTTTCTTCCTGAGTTGAGTTCTTCTTCCCCGTGATAAAGTCAAGATCGAGTCTTGACTCATGGACAGCTGCTAGCATGTCACACTGTAAAAATGGTTAAAATTTTAACTTTAAAATAAAAATCAAGTATACATTATGTTTTAAAAATTGCACTTTGCTTCCAGAAAAAAATGTAGTAAATATTTGTCATAAAAAAAATTAGATATTGGAGGCATGAGGCTCCCAGGAGTCAAGCTTGCAGGAAAATGTGGCCTTTGACTGAAGAAGAGACCCAAGTGATGTTTGAGAAGATTGCAAAATACGTCTTGGAGAATTTGCAGCTCCTGGTGAATAGGTTCAATGGCCCCTACTGTTTCTGACTGCACAATGACTGAGTGTACTGTGTGGGTGAGATGATCCTGAAGCTGGATGCCAACATCTCCAGGGAGAAGCTAGTTTTTCTGAAAATGTGTTTTGGAAAGTTTAACAAGACCCCCAAGTTCTGGCTGCTTGTTACAGCTCTCGATTACCTTGCACCCTTTGCCAAGTATAAAGTGTGCATAAAGCCTGGAGCAGAACAGTCCTTCTTGTATGGAAACTATGTGTTGAAATCTGGTCTGGATAGAATCATTGAAAACACTTCTCAGTACCAGGGAGTAGTGGTTTACTCCATGGTGGACATCCCTTTGGGTTTCGGGGTAGCAGCAAAATCTACTCAAGACTGCAAAAAGTGGACCCCATGGATACTGTGTGATTTCATTAAGAAGACATTGGGAAATATTGCATCATTAAGAGACATTGACTTAGGATGGTCATCCCAGGAACTTTTTGCTGTGTGAGAGGACTTAGCTTAGTTTCCTGTGTGCGCAGACATCATCATGTTAAATTGGGACAGCAATGATATATGCAATTTGGATTCTTACTCAACAGAAATAGTTTAAAAATAGGGTTTCAGGCACACTTTGACTACTTGGGAAGTTCAAGGCTAGCCTAGACTACTACATGGTGAATCCCTGTCTCAAAAACTGAAAACAACCCAAAAGCTGTCATGTGTTTGAGTAAATAGTGTCTCTATTCTCCATCTGCATCACCTTTGAATAAATAGACTTGTTCTGATAGTGAGTTCTAAGTCACTGTACTAAGAACACTAGCCATTGTATTGTTATCTGTGATAACTCTTTTGAAGACTAGTAATAGCATTTTGGACTTTCTATTACTTTATTAGCATCATTAAAGATAGAAGCAGTAATATAAGAACAGTAGGCTCTGCCTGTGATTTTACAGATGGAATTTAGTAAATGCAGATGGGATTTAGTGCAGTTCAGGTATTTTTCTTTGTGGTAAGCAGTGTATGTTGTGTAAGATCCTGTACTCAAGCCTTGATTCTGCTGCCTGCCAGTTGTGTGGTATTAGACAGTCACTCCACTTAGACATGCTTCATTTTCTTCATTTGTTAAAAAAGGGGGTAAAGTCATGAAACTATTGTGTGTGATTGTACACACCTTTAATTCCAGTACTGTGGAGGCAGAGGCAGATGGATCTTAATGGATTTGAGGCCAGTTTAGTCTACAAAGGGAGTTCCTGACCAGCCTAAGAAACAAACTCAAAACCCATAAAACTAGAAAAACATCTCTAATCATTAGTGTAACAGTTGTATTCAGAATTAAAAATAATGATTGTAAAGCTTCTAGCATAGGATCTGGCAAATAAGTTTGGAATAAATACTGAAATATGTTTTTAAAAAATTAGATACTAATTAAGATTTTAAAAAAACTGCTACTAGTCTTAAATGTTTCACAATGGTAAAATTTTATATGTTGATATAAATTTAAGCTATTTCCATTATAATATATATGTGTGTGTGCATATATATTAGCTTTCTTGATTAAATTTTTGTATCTGTACAATGTTCTAAACTACTAAAAACAAAAAAAACTTTGACAAAAAATTACATATTGTCTAAAAACACAAAAAAGCAAAAAATGAAGTTTTTTTTAAAAAAAATTATCTATTTTTAAGTAAGCCAAAAAAGCAAACATTTTCAGCCAAAAATTGGTGATTTTTCACTATAAGTATTTATGTTAAAATAAAATAATTCTCTTTTAAGAATTCTCTTTTAAAAAAAAGACTGAGGTTCAAAATACAAGTTAATAATTAATTACCATATGGCAACCCTTTGAATTACAGGGTTCTATATGTTTGGACTCCTAATAAATGACAACACTAAAGCTCTGAGCTATTTAGACTTTCAAAGACAAACCCAAACATGTTTCTTAAAAACTGTCAGCATGACATCTGTGGTCTTTAAGGGGGGCTACTGTGTTGTGTCACTTCTATGTGTTTCCTTGTTTAGTACTTAGTGTACATGCCAAAGTTCCTGAATCTTCCCTCTTTTAACAGCATGGCAACATCCCAGAGACTAACCCTTGAGTTGAAGTTCTGTACCTACACTTACTAGCTGAGGGGAATTTGAAGGAACGTTCCATAATCTTCATGCTTAATTTCCTCATTCCTAATGTGATTGTTGGTGATATCTACTGTTGTATGAAGCTGCTTATTCGTTCCTGGCTTCTCAGCCACAAAATAACGACACAGGAACTGTATTAATTAAATCACTGCTTGGCCTATTAGCTCTAGCTTCTTACTGGCTAACTCTTACATCTTAATTTAACCCATTTTTGTTAAACTGTGTATCGCCACATGGCTGTGGCTTGCCAGGTGAAGTTCTGGCATCTGTCTCTGGCAGGGCTACATGGCTTCTTTCCTGATTCTGCCTCCTTCCTTCCAGCATTCAGTTTAGTTTTCCATGCCTAACTAAGTTCTACCTTGCTATAGGCCAAGTCAGTTTCTTTATTAACCAATGGTATTCACAGCATACGGAGAGGAATCCCACATCAATCTACCTCAAAGTTCTTTATGATGGATAAATGAAATTATGGTTGCCAAAGCTTAGCAAAACGTGTACAGAAGGGAAACTATGTGTGAGGAAATGAATACCTTGACCAGCTCCATACAGTGCTGTTCACAACATAGAGTTCCCTGTACTCCTATTTAGAGACAGTCATCAAGACTCATTGGAAACTGAGTGTATTGTCTTAATGTATGACACCAATGTGCATGTCTGCATTCTATTTAATTATCTCTTTAGTAGAAATTTCACAATAGAAAAAATTAAAGTTACTAAAAAATCTAATTTTGAAGTCATCTGAACAAAAATATGTTTCTTTATGATATATTCAGACAAACACATGATTGTTTGCACATATTTATCTCATCACCATCCCTTATTCCAATTCCACTTCTGCCAGTTTTCTCTTTCTCCAAATTTTCCCAGTCTACATCTCTCTGTCTCCCTCTCTCCACCTATCTCTCTTAGTCTTTACTTTTCTCTCTGTCTCATGCATATATAACCTGCAGAGTACCTTTATATTGTTCATTTGTACATGTGTTCAGTCATGACAAAGAAGGATTAGAAAACCTATGTGAGAGCTTGTCTCTGAAGGAAACTATTCTACTTCTGTCAGCAGCTTTGACAATCTATAGGTCTTCATGTAGGAGTAGAACAATGTGGACTCTCCCCCATCAAGGTTGTCATGACAAGGGGTGTTATCACGATGTTGGTTTTATTCAGGAAACCATATTTTTGAGATTCATGGTGGCATTTCCCTTGTTATGTCAATGGAAAACTTTGTATATGCAGACATTTTTGTCATCTGGCTCTTACAGTCTTCCTGCCATCTCTTCTGTGATTCTCTTGAGTCTTACGTGTATGGGTTGCATTGCAGATTTATCAGTTGAATTTGGCACCGTATCATCACTTATTCTTTGTATTGTGTCCAGTTGTGGATTTCTGACCTGTGAGGAACAGGATGTACACAGATTTGTCTTTGGAGGTTACCATGACTGCTAATAGGAATAATGAGGCTCAGTCCACTGTGGGCCAGAACACTCTAGGCAGGTGGTCCTAAATTGTATAATAAAGCTAGATGAGTATAAGTTGGCCTGAAAGCCATATACTAAACCATATTCTCCTTTGTTCTTGCTGTATCTTTGGTGGTAAAATGCATTCCCTTGCTGGGGGTAATGCTGTATAGAATAGAAAGCAGACCTAATATCAAGTTTGTGCAGTGATTCCCTTAGTAGTGGACTGTGATCTGGCACCATAAGCCAAAATGAAGCTTTTCCTCTCCCAGATTATTTTTGTGAAGATATTGGCCATAACAACAGAGCGGAAAGTAAGATACCAAGTCCCTTACGTGTTGTCAGTATGTATATGGGTGTGTGTCATCTAGTGACGCATGGGAAACCTACAAAAGTCTACATCTTCAAGAAGATTGATTTATTCTCCCCTAGAAGGCATCAGCTAACAACATCTCTGTACAGGATGGGCTCTACAGGGGCCATCTCCATCTATGTCATGGTTGGCTTTGTCTCAAGTAAGTAACTTTCATGTAAGTAACCACATATGTTATGAGTTCACAGGTATGGCAGCTATTCCCATTCAGCATAGAGACTTCCACAGCAGACCCTCTCATCTTCTGGCTCTTATATTCTTTCTACCTCTTCTTCTTTAATGTTTCCTGAGTTTTAACAAGGAGCAGGTGGTGTTGATAAAGATGTCCCATTTAGGGTTGAGCACTCACAGTTTCTTATTCTCAGTTATTTGACCAGATAAGCCTTTCTTCATTGAATATTGTCTACTACAAATAGAGGCTTCTCTCACCAAAGTTGACATCATCAAAGGTCTAAGTGTATAAACAGGACCATTTTTTCCTAGCTTGTGTCCCTGTTGCTTTGATAAAATACTACATTAAACCCCAAATTAGGGATTAAAATGATTTTTCTATCTTGCCATTTACAGTCCACCACTGAGGTAATTCAAAGTAGAAACTCAACACAGGAATCTAGAGCAGGGGTCAAAGCAGAGATCATGGAATGATAGGTAGGAAACATTCTACCTATCGTTCTGATTCACTAGCCTCTCAGCTTGCTTTCTTATACACCACAGAACTTCATGGCCAAGGGAGGTTCTACCTACGGCAGACTGGGCCATTTCTCATAAATTGCTAATCAAGAAAATATTCCATAGGTAATCCTACATGTCAGAATGAATAAGAAGATTACTCAGTTGAAGTTTCTTCTTGCCGAGTGACTGTAGTTGTGTTACGTTGCCAAATATAAAGCTCACAGTTGAACATTTGTCAATTTGAAGTATAAACATGTCATTATTAAGCCATAAGCATTCTTATCTTATTGATTTCTAGGATCTCATATTAATACCACAATAAAAACATCACAATACTTTAAAAATTCAATCTTTTTAAATATATTCAGAATTTAAAAGTTCAAAGTCACTCAAAATATCAATATTATTTTAATTATAGATTCTCACACAAAGCAAGTTAAAGAAATATTTTTTTGGTTTTTTGAGACAAGGTTTCTCAATGCAACATCCCTAACTGTCTTGAAACTAGATCTTGTACACCAGGCCAGCCTTAAACTCGCAGCGATCTGCCTGCTGTACCTCCAGAGTGCTGGGATTAAAGGTGTGCACCACCACTGCCCAGCAAAAAACACTTTTTTATTCCAAGAGAGAAGAATTGATTCAAAGCTAAAATTAAACACACTAGATAAAATAGTTCACTGTCTGATGTTTAGAACTCACACATGATTTTCTAGACTCCAACAGGCTTGGACATTTCCATGTCTACAGGTTTACTATCCATAGCTCTGTAGGCTTAAGCTGATTCCAGTAAGATTGGTGGTTTTTCCGTAGTTCTAGCAACTTCAATATGTTGAGTCTCCACTACTATTGAGTCTGCACTTTCACTAATGGCCTCTCCTGCTTCTCACCATGACTCCATTAGTTCTGATATCCTCACTGAGACTATGTCTACTTCTATGCCATTATCATGTTTTTTCCATTATTAAGGTTTTGTAGTATATATTGAAATCTGTAATGGTGATGCCTCCCTCAGTATTCTTGTTATTTAGGTGTGGTTTGGCCTTGTTTTGTCTTTTGTACCTCCATATATATTTTTAGGTTTTCTTTTTATGTCTGTGCAAAACAGTCTTGAAATTTTATTCATGGACCACATGAATTAGTCTTCTAAAAAAATGGGTCTTCTACCAAAAAGAAGTATGTAGATACAATGCAATCACAATTAAAATTCCTGGTTTATTCTTAAAGAAGTTTTCCTTTCCTTCTCTAACATCATTAATATTTAAGGTCTTGCACTGTGCTATTAGATGAATTTTTGATTAATTTTTCTCAGGGTGACAAAGGTATAGTTTTCTTCTACTGAATTGAGATATCTATTTTTCTTATCATAATTTACTGAAGATGACTTTTCACCACTGCATGTGCTGTAGTTATATTGCTTAATGTTTCCTCAAGTATGATTCCATTGGTCTATGTGTCTCTTTCATTAGAGTAAAATGATGTTTTGCTCCAATGGTGCTGTCCTACAACTAGATCAGAAACTGTGATATCTCATGCCTTATTATTTCTACTTAGTATTAGCATTGACTATTCTGGGTACATTGCGGTTCCATGTGTTATTAATGCTTTTATATCCCTGTGAATCATAGTTTTGGGATTTTGAGAGTGATATTATTGAATCATTAGATTACTTTCAGTAGAAAACCCATTTCACAAAATTAAAAACAAACAAACAAGCATCTTGGCAAACAGGATGTAGTGTGACCCAGTGAGTCATACAGTATATACTTGAGTCCATACATCTTTTCAGGTAAGTCTTCCAGGCCTCTGGCTTATCTACACTATAGATAATGGACCTTCACTTAAACTCTTCTTGAATATGCTATTTATGTCTTGTGTCATGGAGATCCTGCAGCTTTGATCTGCAGGTCTGGGCCCTTCACATGTTCCAGCAGTTCCTAGATTAAAAGAATATTAGGATGGGATAACTTCTTGCCCTGGTTCTGGGAATGGGTGATAACAGTTTGCTTAGCCCACCACCTTTCCTCATCTCATCACCCAGGCCAGCTCTCCAGCACTACCCCAGGTAGGTCACCCAATGCAGCAGGCAGAATAGAAAGGAGCCAGTTCAACTGTTCTCACACCCCTCCATCTGACTGACCCACACTCAGTCAAGAAGAAATAATTGAGTTATTCTGCCCAGGTGAGGTGCAAGCCCCGCAATTCCAATTGTCGCAGTTGGTGCGAGGCTGCCCCAGATCTTCTGCTCTAAAGCCCCAGAGGCCAGTTCTTCCACAAGCCGCAGGTGGCATATGCTCAGGTGAGGCAGACATTTTTTCCTCACCCTTGACAACACAAGACAGATGAAGCGGGGAGGACCCAGCTCTTCTACTCTCACACCCTCAGGGGCAGCTCACCTGCAGCACTACTAACAGGGTCAGCTCTACTGTACTGCTCAGTCCAGGTACAGGACCCACTCTCCCGAGTGCTGCAGTTGGTGAGAGGCAGGTCCAGTTCTCCCTACTGCTCCTGACTATGGGGGGGTAGGGCTAACTCTGTGATAACCTATCCTGTTTCAGGGGTAACAGGAGTGAGTGACAGCAACATAGACTGAGGTTGTGGCAGAGCAATGGATACAGACATGGCTTTTGACAGTTCTGAGTACCAGAAGACACCAGGGCCCTTGATGGTAGCACTTATGAACACTCAGATCTTTACAACCACAGCAAAAGCAAAACCCTTAGACATTTACATGGTCCTATGTGGCAATCCAGATCCTTACCTACTTCAGTGTGGTTCTTGGTGCCAACACAGACCATGGACATAAAAACAGATTCTGGCTTTGTTTGCAGCATGAATACAGACGCAGCCCAAGGCTGCAGCCCAGGCCTGGATGTCACCATGGACCTGACTGGCAGCACAATGTCCTGAGGTGGTAGCCGAGATTCCAGGCATTTCTACTGTCTTTGATGGCAAAGGAGCCTGAGACATCAATGTGAACACTAGCTGCAGCAAGGCCATGGCCCTAAGCATCAGCCCCTTCCCAAGTCTCACTATAACTTTAGGTAGCAGCCTAGGCTTCTAAGACACACATGCCTCCTGTTGAGGCATATCCCTTTGACACCTACATGGTCACAGGTAGTGGCCCAGACTGTAAGTACCTGAAAGTCCCTCACTGGCAAGAGGAGTCATGGATATCAACATAGAATCCCTACAGCTGTGTCAGGGTTATTGACAGGACATGGCCCTTGGCAGAAACCCAGGCAGAGACATCATCATGGCCTCAGGTGGCAAACAGGCCTTGTATTTCTTTCCTAATCCCTTAGTGAGTGTTTTCATTTCCCAAGACCCTTTAGAACAACACTGTTGTCTTTCTCATTAGTTTGGTACACATGACTATTGCATGAGATGTGTATTTTAGGAATATATAAATATATGATCACAAGGATACAGTATGGTTACTTTATCCATCATGCAATGGGTATTCGTGGAGTTGGCAACACCATCCACATACAAAGCTCTGTGTAGACCTGGCTATCTGGAAACTCACTATATAGTCTAAACTTGGCACATAAGAGTTTTGATCTTATATGAGGTTCTGGGTCTACTGGAGTGAGACACCACACCTGACCAAAGAAATTTGTTCTGGGAGAGAAGAATTGGAAATCATTTTTTTTAGTAAAAATAAAATCTGTTTACTCAATAAGGGCTTAAAGGGAGCAGCCAATATAAATAGTGAATATCCTTAGCACAATACCAAAGCAACAACAAGAACTAAAGAAAAAACAAATAAGTAGTCAAACCTCAACGCATAACAAAGATCAACAAAACTAAAGTAAATAAAATTCAAACAAAAAATTAAGCTAGCAGCAGACTCCTGCTGCAGATTTAGCAACACAGACCTACAGCCTGTGGCTGGCTGTGGAAACACGGTAGGAAGGCAGTCACTGAGTGTAAAAACCTTTTCAAAGCTAGAATAGCCAGGCCTTCTTGTGAGTCAAATCCTCACCAAGACTAAGGTTGAGACATGTTCTGAGAGCGCTCTCTGTGGTCCTGTGCAGAGGTTTTGATAAATTATCACCCACTGCCAGTTCTGTAAAATCTTGGCCACTATTTGATTCTTTCAGCCAAAATACACTTTGGGGCTTACTAGAAAATCAACAAATCTGTGGGGAGCATATGAGTGCCCAAGAATATAAAAAATGACTCATATTTCTTCCATAAATCCTTTCTCAGAACCAGGGACTTCAGTCCGTGCTGTGAAACTGAAGAATATCCATTCATTTTACATATGGAGGAAAAATGACTAAGATGATGACTAAGGGACTGCCGGCATCTCTGTAGGGCATCATCTTCAACCACACATGGGGATGACATGGAGTTGGCTTCAACATTGGCCTGGGGGATAAAATACGATGCTTTGGGTGTAGTCTGTCTGGAACAGCTTGACATCAACACAGTCTTTTATGACAGATTTCCCACCACATAATGAGGGCTAAGGACTCAATAAGCTTGCCAAAGCCATCAATATTAAACTGTCAGAAAGAGTCTTGCTCACCAATAATATCTACCCTCCATGTTGTTGTACCCCTCACAGGGGCCACAAGATGTTGGATGCCAGGGTTTTCAGTAATTCTTGTTTCGATTGTTTTGTAGCTCCAACTCATTTTTTATGCTTTCTTTTCTTTAGGAGTACTGATGTCAACAGACCTATGGATTTGATTGGGCCCGGATAGCCTGGAGGTCAGATGGTATTCTGATCACTGGGGAGTTCCCAGTATCTTCTGAGGAGGCCTTGATCCATGGGTGTAGAAGGTCAAGGGTTCAAGGCGTCTGGGGCATCTTTGGCCTCCTCATTTCTCTCAAGATTTGCTATGTGAGAAGAAAAGGCAATCAGACCAAAAAGCAGCCTGGCTTGGTCACAGACTAGAAAAATTCAGGGCCTGTTCACACTGGAATCCAAGATCAAGAGCCCCATTCTCCTACTAATGCTATTTTCTGGGGATGGAATACAATGGTGGCTCACTTGCCTCTGAGACTTCATCCTCCTCAGCAGCAGCTCTGTCCATGGTAATCACTCATCCTATACTCAGATTGGAGATTTTCTGACCTAGAGAAGGAAGGCAATTAGGAAGCAGGCCGGGTGGGGACCTGTTATATCAGCTATCAAACCTGAACCAGCTCTTTTCAGCTGGACAATTCCAGCATGACCTTTCACCTGAGGTCTGAGGAAAAACAAGACAAGATCCTACTTGGAAAGTAGAGGAGATCCAAAGAGTGCTGACCAGCCAGAATAATCAAAACAGAAATTTTCAGTTTCCTTAGAGACCTGGGCTCAAGGGAATATGGAAAAAGCAACATAGGACAACACCAGATGTCATTAACAGCTTACAATTAATGTACATAATGTACACCAATACACACGCTTGCATGCATCACACAAAGGCCACATAAATCACTGGAGAGCAGAGAAAAATGAAGCAGACGCCATACTGAATCAACAGTTGAGTTTAGACTATGCACAACAGGTATTTCAACTGAGACCCACAACGCCGCTGTTCATGGGGAATAAAAGTTCCTAATGGAGCACACAGCTTAGTCAAATGATGTTGTTGAGATTAGAGAAAAAGTGTTCTCTTGAAGCCTCAAATCTGTCACCCCAACCCTCAGTCTGTCAGAGTCTGTCCACTATATGGACATCAAATCAGCTCCAGACTGGAAGCTCCAGCAAGGGAGAACTGTCCAACACCACCCATAGAAAACAGGTTTGACAAGACAGTACTGAGGCTTCTGTCAATATGAACCAAGAATTGAACAAAGAAAGGAGAACACATTGGGATACAGAAAGAATTGAGAAAATTTTATGCTCCCCCCATCCAACTTTGACAATGAGAACCACTCACTTGGCATTGACACTGGGTTTAGTCCAG